>NC_132923.1:128085828-128385828 GCF_047675955.1 Chlorocebus sabaeus
AAAAGTTTAAAGTCCAGTTTTCCTTAAGCCTTGAATTCAGTTTATAAATCATATTAGTCTATTCATTAATTCAGTACATTTTATATAAAAGTAAATGAAAAATACAACTTTTGATACATGTTGATTAATTCAAATTGAATTCTGATTAAATATCCAGTTCTACTTATAAACATAACTAACATTAAATTGCATTTTACAATTAGATAAACAAATGCCCAAGAAAGCTTCCAACCTCTTAAAACCTTTTTTAAGTCCTTATACAACTTTTGTAAATATAATTAAATTTCACAATACAGTGAATTTCCCTGTTCCCAAACATGTCTTTTCTGTGTTTTCCTGTTTTGATAAATGCTACTCAGTTTTCTAAGTAAGTAACCCTGGGCTGTGTTGATTCCTTCTCTTCTCCTCACTATATAGAATCAAGTATTGTTTCTTTTTCCTGTATCTCTTATCACTTCCTAATCCATTACACTAGTTCAGGCCACTGTGTCTGTCTCTCTTTTTTTTTTTTTTGCGATGGGGTCTTGCTCTGTCACCTAGGCTGGAGGACAGTGGTGTGATCTTGGCTGACTGCAACCTCTGCCTCCTGGGTTCAAGTAATTCTCCCACATCAGCCTCCTGAGTAACTGGGACTATAGGTGCGTACCACCACGCCCAACTAATTTTTTGTATTTTTAGTAGAGATGGGATTTCACCATGTTGGCCAGGCTGGTCTTGAACTCCTGACCTCAAGTCGTCTGCCAGCCTCGGCCTCCCAAATGCTGGGATTATAGGCGTGAGCCACTGCACCTGGTCACTGTCTCTTGCGTGAATTACTTTATAGATTCCAAACCAGTTGACATGTTCAAATCCTCTGCCCTTCTAATTTTGTTCTTTACTACTGTAGTCCTTTTGATCTTTTGTTTGTTTTTTTGTTTTGTTGTTGTTGTTGTTTTGAGATGGAGTTTCACTCTTGCCTGGGTAGGACTGCAATGTTGCAATCTCAGCTCACTGTATCCTCCGCCTCCCAGGTTCAGGTGATTCTCCTGCCTCAGCCTCCCAGGTAACTGGGATTACAGGCATGTACCAGCATGCCTGGCTGATTTTTTTTTTTTTTTTTTTTTGAGACGGAGTCTCGCTCTGTCACCAGGCTGGAGTGCAGTGGTGCGATCTTGACTCACTGCAACCTCCGACTCCCTGGTTCAAGCGATTCTCTTGCCTCAGCCTCCCGAGTAGCTAGGATTACAGGTGTGTGCCACCATGCCCTGCTAATTTTTGTATTTTTAGTAGAGACAGGGTTTCACCATGTTGACCAGGCTGATTTTGAACTCCTGACCTCAGGTGATCCACCCACCTCAGCCTCCCAAAGTGCTGGGATTACAGACATGAGCGACCACGTCCGACTTTTTGTTTGGTTTTATAACTGCTTTATTGAGATACAATTCACCTGTCATTCAATTTACCTACTTAAAGTGTACAATTCAATTGTTTTTTGTGTTCACAGAGTTGTGCAATCATCACTGCAATTTCAGAACATTTAATTATATGCCCAGAAGAAATCCTGTATCCATAAGCAGTTACTCATTTCCTCCTCTACTTATCCCCCAGCCCTCAGCAGCCCTTAATCTTTCTGTCGTTATGGATTTGCCTGTTCTGGACATTTCACGTTAATTGAATCATGTAGTCTTTTGTAACTGGCCGATTTGACTTAGTATAATGTTTTCAAGGTTCACCCATGTGGTAGCATAAGATCTGTACTTCATTCCCAATAAATGCCAAATAATAGTCCATTGTGTGGCTCTACCACATTTTATTTATTCACTAGTTGATGGACACTTTGATTGGTTCTACTTTTTGGCTATTAAAAAATGCTACTGAGAGCATTCATGTACAAACTTCTGTGAGGATGTGTGTTTGCATTTCTCTTGGGGTGACTTCCGAAGCCTAAGAGTGAACTTTTTGGGGCTTATGGAACCTCTGTTGAACATTTTGATAAACTGACAAAACTGTTATCCAAAGTGGCTACACCATGTTACAATTTTACTAGCAATGTATGAACCTTGCAGTTTTTCCACATCATCACTAATACTTATTATCTGGGTTTTGGATTATAGCCATTCTGATGGGCATGAAGTGGTATCTTACATTTTGATTTGCATTTCCTTAATGAGGTTGAGCCTCTGTCTTGTGCCTATTGGCCCTTTGCTTTTTTGGAGCCTTTGATCTTTTAGAAATAGAAATCTGGGTGAATTACTTCCCTGAGTAATGCCTGTGTGGTGTACATTCTTCTCTTCTTCTTAGTCTGGTCAACTCTTGCTTGCTTGCTTCAGTTTACATGTAATTTTCTTCAGGGAGCCTTCCTTGAACCCCAGCTATTAGTATTCAACCCACTCTATTGTTGTGATTGTTTGTCTATACTTCCTTTCTGACCACACGAAGCATAGTTAACGGAGATTGTCCTTGACTTGTGATTGACTGGATGACTGAATACATAGATGACTGTAGCTTTTTTTTTTTTTTTTTTTTTTTAAACATTTAACTTAAAAAGAAAAAATTCTGTCTTGGAGTTAATTGTACCCGAAGCAGTATTTCGTGATTTTTGTGCGTTCCTTGTTTCCTCGCATTTTCCAGATGGCACTAAGGCACCTGGGTAGGATCCTATAGAGAGCGATGCATTGAAGTTGCTCTCTGTATGGTATGCTTCCCCCAAGAGTCATAGATGAGGCGAATCCCATGTGTACTCTGAGGCCAGGGCTGAGTGCATAAGGAGCCGCTGCAACTTGCCCTGGGGATATTCTTTGACCTGGAGGAGGTAGTGACCAGGGAAAGGGAAGACAGCATGGGAACCATCTTGATAAGAAGCATGGGGCTCTGAGAAATAGCCTCCTAGAACTGATACAGGGCAGCTGGTGGCAGAGGTCTTCTTGACCTTGAGTTAGCTGTTTGAGTGAGAATAAATACGCTCAGTCAACTAGCACCTTCACTTCTTGAATTATAGGAGGGACTTTTTTTTGTTGTTGTTTTTTTGTTTTTTTTTTTTGAGACGGAGTCTCGCTCTGTCGCCCAGGCTGGAGTGCAGTGGCCGGATCTCAGCTCACTGCAAGCTCCACCTCCCGGGTTCACGTCATTCTCCTGCCTCAGCCTCCCGAGTAGCTGGGACTACAGGCGCCCGCCACCTCGCCCGGCTAGTTTTTTATGTATTTTTAGTAGAGACGGGGTTTCACCGTGTTCGCCAGGATGGTCTCGATCTCCTGACCTTGTGATCCGCCCGTCTCGGCCTCCCAAAGTGCTGGGATTACAGGCTTGAGCCACCGCGCCCGGCCTTTTTTTTTTTTTTGTTAAGATGGAGTCTTAATCTGTCACCAGGCTGGAGTGCAGTGGCGTGATCTTGGCTTACTGCAACCTCTGCCTTCTGGGTTCAAGCGATTCTCCTGCCTCAGCCTCCCAAGTAGCTGGGACTACAGGCGCGCGCACCACCACACCCGGCTAATTTTTGTATTTTTAGTAGAGACGGGGCTTCACCATGTTGGCCAGGATGGCCTCTATCTCCTGACCTCATGATCCGCCCACCTCGGCCTCCCAAAGTGCTGGGATCACAGGCGTGAGCCACCGCGCTCGGCCCCTTTTTTTTTTTTTTTTTTTTGGAGACAGAGTCCAGCTCTGTCACCCAGGCTGGAGTGCAGTAGCGTGATCTTGCCTCACTGCGACCTCTGCCTCCCAGGGTCAGGTGATTCTCCTGCCTCAGCCTCTTGAGTAGCTGGGATTAGAGATGCGCGCCTCCACGTCTGGCTGATTTTTTAATATTTTTAGTTGAGATGAGGTTTCATTATGTTGGTCAGGCTGGTCTCAAACTCCTGACCTCAAATGATCCACACGCCTCAGCCTCCCAAAGTGCTGGGATTACAGGTGTGAGCCACTGCGCCCAGCTGGACATCATTTTTAATACTGCATAGAAACTTTTGATTATCGGGATAGATTTTTTTTCTTTTAGTTTTCAAGAAGTACCTCTTATTTTTTTTTTTAGGACATCTTATTTCTGAACTGAGAAGTGAATTACACCCTATGATTTTTATTGAGCTATACCAAAACAAATAGAATCTGGATTTGTTCCTATGGTTGTAACTACTGAGGTAAATATTATCTTTCTCCATCAGGGTGTCTAGAAATAATCTTCTGTTTTCATTTTTGTCCTCTAAACCTGCTATATATTGCAGATAGGAAATTTCTGAGTCAGTGTTTTCTTTTTTTAAGCTTACTGGACCCTAACTTGTTTTCCTCTTGCATGCCTAGATTTTTGCTGATTGAAGGACTGTGATAATATTTTTTTTCCTCCTTTTCTCAAGAGTGTGACTTTACTGTAGAAGGCAAAAATACTAATTTTGCATGGTCCCAGGTCATTCAGGCATTTTGAACTCCTAGTCTTCATTTATGTGGCGTAGTTTCTCCATAAGCTTTGCCATAAGGGGAAGGAAAAGAGGAGCTGACCTTCTGGTGGAAGCATCAATGTTTGGAGAAGAAGTATTGGGGAAACGAGGAGGAGGTTTTAAAAAGGGTGGTCACCTTGAATTGTTTAGTCCATTGTCAGAGGAAAGCCCTCCTGAGGCTTCATCCACAAGAACAAAAGCTGAGGCCCTAGGAAGTGTTCCTGGCCTCAGCGAATAGTAGAGTTAAGTGGTGCCTGACCTAGCTAACTGATTCTACTTTTTTTTGTCTTCAAATAAAGTAAGCACCTTTCTCTGGCTATTCTAGAAAGCAAAAAGTTCTGGTTTCATGGAAATTATGATTAGTCTTCACAGTTTGTATGCTTTTTAAAAATTAAGTAAATGGACACAAGTTCTTGGCTAAAAAACTTATGTTATAACCGAGAAAGCTGATTTATGATTTTTTCATTCATTTGTCAAATATTTAAGTACCTACTGTGTGCAAGTATATTTTCACCAGAATTTGTGGGAGACTCACAGTTCAATTAGACATTGAACCTTCTCCTAAGGCGCTTGTCTTCCAGTAGGGTGACGATGCTTGTATGTTAGTACAGGTACTTGTGATATGAGGCTGAAATTGGTAAGGGTCAAGTGAGGTACTGCTGAAGTTCGGAGGAGGAAGCAGTGACCTCTCCTTAGGGGAAGGAGATTACACAAGATTGCCTAGAGAAGGAGAGGTTTGATCTGAATCTTGAAGGGTGGATTGGCGGGGAATGAGCCTTTTTGAAGGTGTTCTAGTAAAGGAGTGACATGATAGAGTTGTGTTTTAGGAAAGCTATTTCTAGTATGTGATGAAAGGAAGAGAGTGAAGACTGGGTGGAAAATAATGAGAATCTAACCTTTCTTTTTTCTTTTTCTTTTCTTTTTTTTTTTTTTCCGAGACGGAGTTTCGCTCTTGTTGCCCAGTGTGGAGTGCAATGGCGCAATCTTGGCTCACTGCAACCTTTGCCTCTTGGGTTTAAGTGAGTCTCCTGCCTCAGCCTTCCGAGTAGCTGGGATTACAGGCACACACCACCATGCCCGACTACTTTTTTGTATGTTTAGTAGAGATAGGGTTTCTCCACGTTGGTCAGGCTGGTCTGGAACTCCTGACCTCAGGTGATCTGCCTGCCTCGACCTCCCAAAGTGCTGGGATTACAGGCATGAGCCACCATGCCCGGCTGAGAATCTAACCTTTCTAACTGTAGGGGAAATGAAGAGGTGTGACAGATGTGAGACGTTGTAGAGGTAGAATTAGTTGGATTTGGCAATTGTTAGAACAAGGCATGTAGTCTTACATGTGGGGGAGGTGTGAAGCGTAGGTAATTTGCATTACCTATCTGTGCCATTAAAAAATTGGGAACACAGGAGGACAAACTGATTGGAGGAAGAAGATGCTAATAAATACGGCTTTTCATTGAGCTGAGTGATTTTTGTCATTAGGCAGATGGAAATATTTAATATCTGAGAAGTCGTCAAGGTTAAGATGGAGATACTGAGAGTGGGGTAGTTGAAGCCCCGACGTGGAATAAAATTGCCAAACGATTTAGTGTCGATGTGTCTTTTCCAAGTTTGTCACATTGCAAAACCTGAAAATCCTCCAGTTTTAGAACAGGAGTGCTCTGGTGTTGTTTAAAGAACTCAGATTCTTCCTGTGAGTTTTTGTTTCTCTTTGGGGTTCTTTCATTTTGATTCTCATTTTGGTAAGACAGTAAAGCATAATGGTTCCGAGTCTGAGCTTGAGAACAGAAGGATTGGGTTTGAATCCTTGTTCTGCCACCTCTGTGTCCTAGAACCCTGTTAGAGTTATGGAACGTCTTTGTGCCTCCATTTCCTCGTCTATATAATGGAGCTGATAATAGCTAACTAATAGGGTTGTTTATACGTTAGTGGGATAATGTATGAAAATAATTTAGCCTGGCATATGCAACATAAGAAGTGCTCCATAAATGGTAGCTAATGTTGCTCTGAGAGTCTTGCTGGCTCCACTGCTTCTAATCCTAGAGTGCAGAGCTTTTCTTTTTAAATATAAAATTGTACAAAGTGTTTTGTTTTCGTTTAGCATAACTGACACTGGCTGGATTTTCAAAGAATTTAACTTAGTATTAATATTAGTGTTCCAAGGGAATAATTATAGTGAATATATTAAGAAACCATCTGGGTGACAGAGCAAGACCCTATCTTCAAAACAAAACAAATCCATAGAAATGGGCTTAAAATATCAAAAGCCTGTCCAAATTCAGTTACCTGTTCTTGGGCTTCCTGCTGCCCTCCCTGTGACCTCTCATCCTTCACACCAAGGAACTGTGTCTCTCACACCTCTACCAGGTCCCTCCAGATACTTGCAACAAAGCTGTACTACTGACCCAGGACTCTTTCTTTTCATTCATCTCGGATTTTGTTTGGCATCTAAGGCTGACTTTTCTGGACTGTGGTGATTGTTATAAATGATGTATAAATGATTGTCTTAATTATTACAGGCCTAGGGGCTGGGCTCAGTGGCTCACGCCTCTAATCCCTGCACTTTGGGAGGCCAAGGCGGGCGGATCACCTGAGGTCAGGAGTTCAAGACCAGCCTGGCCAACATGATGAAACCCCGTCTCTACTAAAAATACAAAAAATTAGCTGGATGCGGTGGCAGGCACCTGTAATCCCAGCTACTCAGGAGGCTGAGGCAGGAGAATTGCTTGAACCTGGGTGGCAGAGGTTGCAGTGAGCAGAGATTGTGCAACTTCTCTCCAGCCTGGGCAACAAGAGTGAAACTCCGTCTCAAAAAACAAAGCAAAAACAAAACTAATTACAGGCTTGGTCTACTTACTTGGGGAGAATTTATTTTGAATTATTTCTCAGATAAATCTTCCTTTTCATAGGAAACTGACCTTAATTAGATTTATACAATGTAATAGCTCTGATCATCAAGACATACTCTGTGTGTGTGTGTGTGTGTGTGTGTGTGTATACACAGAGAGAGAGAGAGAGAGAATTTAGAGTTACAGGTACATCAGCAGGAAGATTGTCCCTCACATTTGAATTTTGTAGTGTTTTTCTTCATGTCTATTGAACTTGTATAGTGTTCTAAGTTCTTTATGGCTGTTTTGCAGTTGAGTGTAGTGGGTATACACTTGCACACAACCTGCAATCAGCAGAGCCACTTAGTTACTGGAATGGGATTGGCACCCATATCTCTTGAGATTTTGATTTTTTAAAAACTGTGCCAAACCATATTCTCCAAAGAGGAGAAGAAAGAATTTTGCACTTTCCATTCTGTTTTTTCTTTTAGGAAGCGTCTGCTTAGGAGAATTTAACCCTCTTCTAAAGTAACTGCAGATGTCTTTTATTCTCCCTTTTGAAATACCTGTAGTTTGACCTATAGTTTGATTGGACCAACAAAGGCCTCAGGTGCACTGGCTTGTTTCACTTGCACGCTTCTGGCCTTTTTCTTTCTGATTCTTCATCCTTGCCCTTTGAAAGAATGATGCTCTTTTCCAAATGACACCTAGCAGATTCTGAGATGTGGTGTCCGATTTAGTAATTTTCTCATGTAAAAGGATTCTACAGTTAAATTAATGTGTCAGAAGAGGTAATAGTTGACAGTAAAGTAGGAATTTTTCATTTTTCTAAAGGAAAAATACAACCTTTCAGTGACTTAATACCTCTTTCCTTTCTTTGACAATCACAGTATTTTTATTTTTTTATTTTTATTTATTTTTTCGAGATGGAGTCTCCCTATGTTGCCCAGGCTGGTCTCCAACTCCTGGGCTTCAGCAAGCCTCTGGCTTCAGCATCTGAAGAGTTGGGAAATATCGTTTTAGTTAGAATCTCACTGTTGAGGTGAGAGAATAATCCCATTGACAAAAATTATACACATTTATTGTGTATACCATGATGTTTTCAAATATGTATACATTTGGAATGGCTAAAATGAGTATAATTACTTCACTTTTTTTTGTGATGAGGACACTTAAAATCTATTATTATTTGCAATTTTCAAGAATATAATACATTATTATTAATTATAGTCACTGTATTATACAGTTGATCTCTTGAACTTATTCCTCCTCCCTGAAATTTTGTGTCCTTTGACTCACATTTCCCCAGTCCTCCTCTCAGCCCTTGGTAACCACCATTCTACTCTTTGCTTCTACTTCAGCTTCAAAAAAAGGTTGATGAGGCAGGAGGATCCCTTGATTCCAGGAATTCGAGACCAGCTTGGCGAGACCTCATCACTACAAAAAATAAAAACAGAAAGTTAGCCAGATGTGGTGGCGCACACCTGTAGTCCCATCTACTTAGGAGGCTGAGGCAGGAGGATTTCTTGTGCCCAGGAATTTGAGGTTATAGTGAGCTATGATTGTGCCACTGTACTCCAGCTTGGGCAACAGAGTGAAACCGTGTCTCTTTTGAAGAAAAGATTGAGGGCCGGGCATGGTGGCTCACGCCTGTATTCCCAGCACTTTGGGTGGCTGAGGCGGGTGGATCAGGGGGTCAGGAGATCGAGACCAGCCTGGCCAACATGGTGAAACACTCTACTAAACATGGTGAAACATCTCTACTAAAAAATACTAAAATTAGCCGAGCATGGTGGTGCAGGCTTGTAATCCCAGCTACTTGAGAGGCTGAGGCAGGAGATTTGCTTGAACCTGGGAGGTGGAGGTTGCAGTGAGCTGAGATCACGCCACTTCACTCCAGCCTGGGTGACAGACCGAGATTCTTTCTTTAAAAAAAAAAAAAAAAAAAAAAAAAAAAATTGAGTTTAACGTTTTAGGATTCTACATGTAAGTGGGATAATACAGTATCTGTCTTTCTATGTCTGACTTGTTTCACTTAACATAGTGTCCTCCAGGTTCATCCATATTGTTACAAGTAACAGGATTTTCTTAGACCACATAGTATTCTATTGCATATATATGTGTGTGTGTGTATATATACACACACATATGTGTGTATATATATACTTTATATGTGTGTGTATATATATGACTTTATCCATTCGTCTGTTGATGGACACTTGGGTTGATTCTGTGTATTGGCTGTTAGGAATACCATTTTGCGTCCTTAAATGGATAGTAAATAAACATCTTTATGATGAGTGTTTTTTTGGTGAACAGACTTTGAATGTTTGACTTTTTGGTTGAATCAATACTTTAGAGTGAAAAAAGACTGACTAGAATGAAAAAAGGCTGACATTCAAATGCAAAATTTTAGTGAAGTAGTTTATACCAGCTCTCTTAACCCAACTACAATGTTCTGTCAGCTATGGGAGGAGTTGAGAAAAACAGGAATACACAAACCAGCAACAACAGTGAGCTTATCTCGATTTTCTTCCCATTGTCTTAACATTTGTTCCTCTGATAAGATTATGGGAAATTATGTAAATTCTAGGTTTCTTTTGATGGAGCATCCCATTTAGTATTACATTAGTGATGCACTAGAGAATTTGATTTTGGTAGCCCATGTGGTTCATTCATTTAGTTGTGACTAGAGAATGAGGATTTCCAGGGCATTTCTTTTGTGTTAACTTTAGAAAAAATTGATATTTAGTGAAAGAGAAATGGAGCAATAATTTGCTAGGGAAAGTTCATACAGGACAGTGGTTATTAGGAATGAATTTTATTTAACAGAAATAGGAAAATGTTTACTTTGTGACATTTGCCAGCACTTTCTTTGTGTGTTTTGTGTTGAATGACAAGTAGCTTCATTATCTTCCATCGTTATTAGTGCCATCAGAAGCAGTAACTGACTTGCTTTTTTTTTTTGAGAAGGAGTTTTGCTCTTGTTGCCCAGGTTGGAGTGCAATGGCGCAATCTCGGCTCACTGCAACTTCCGCCTCATGGGTTCAAGTGATTCTCCTGCCTAAGCCTCCCAGGTAGCTGGGATTACAGGCATGCATTACCATGCCTGGCTAATTTTTTGTATTTAGTAGAGACAGGGTTTCACCATGTTGGTCAGGCTGGTGTCGAACTCCTGACGTCAGGGGATCCACCCACCTCAGCCTCCCAAAGTGTTGGGATTACAGGCGTGAGCCACCATGCCTGGCCAAGTAAGTGACTTTCTAATGAATAAATCATTTTCAAATTTTCAAACCCACTGAAACTAACAAGATTCAGTGCCAAATTAATATAATTGCATGTTTTCCTTCTAAAGTTAAAGTGATCCTTATCTTCAAAGAAGACTTTCAAAAAGATATACTAGTACATCTAAGCAGACTAATACTTTAGAAAGAATATTACCAGTAATAAAAAGGACAGAATTATAGTTTGATGCATTAATTTTAATAACTTTTTTTATAGCTCTTGAGCCAAGATGAATAAAGTTAAACAGAAATATGGTTCTCATTTTGATTGTACTGAATTTATTATATGGCATGCTCTCCTCCCTTCAGATGCAGAGTCAGGGCTTTTAGGTCCTTTTTGTTTAAAAGAGTATAGGTGATGCTAATATTATATAGCACTAGAATTAAAAATTATTTTCACTGACTATCCTTCAAAGCAATGTAATAAAAAATGCAATAATTTGAATATTGCAGTTGAGGCAGTAGTCACTTTAGTTATAAGTGGTGCTCTTTTTAAAAATAACAAATTGTTAGCCATGATCTAATTCTGTTTTATGAATTCGTTGCTTGTAAGAACTATACTTGTTTCTTGACCTATAGTTATTATAAAATTGATAATTTGATTATTTTTTACTTTATTTTTAAATTTTTAAAAATGTTTAGTGGAGATGGGGTCTTGCTGTGTTGCCCAGGCTGGTCTTAAACTTCTAGACTCAATCCTCCTGCGTTGGCCTCTCAAAGTGCTGGGATTACAGCTATAGCCACCACACTGGACTGATAATTTGGTTCTTTAATTGACTTTTTTCCTTTATAATAGCCCTTTTGTTGTGGTAGCATGCTCTAGATTTGGGGTTTTAAAATTTCAATTTAACTTAATTTTTATTTTTTGTAGAGACGAGTCTCACTATATTGCCCAGGCTGGTCTCAAACTCCTGGGCTCAAGTGATTCTCCTGCTTTGGCCTCCCAAAGTGCTGGATTTATAGGTTATAGGTGTGAGCCACTGCACCTGGCCCAATTTGGGGTTTTGCATTTTAGAAATATATGTTATAAACAGATTCTGACAATACAGTTTGTTTTTGCTGATGTGCTTGCCTAGA
The DNA here is from genome assembly GCF_047675955.1 of Chlorocebus sabaeus. Classification (NCBI taxonomy): domain Eukaryota; kingdom Metazoa; phylum Chordata; class Mammalia; order Primates; family Cercopithecidae; genus Chlorocebus; species Chlorocebus sabaeus. The sequence goes on from NC_132923.1 coordinate 128,097,418, forward strand.
AAGTCTTGTTTGCTCTTTTGTAGGTTATCAGTGAAATCATCTGCTTTTAAAATGTTTGTATTCTTTGTCCCAATTCCATGTGCCACTTGGTGTACTATTTACTTTTTATACTGCCTTTCACCCTCCCCAGAGGCAAATTGTCCATGAAGCTTAAACCAAAGAGACCCTCACTTGAATGGCCCCCTTGACATTTTGTATGCAAATTTTGTAGTCTTTTTCTTAAAGAAGGCCCCCCAACTTGTATAAACAACAGATCTACAAACCTTCCTTTTCTAAAGTAGAGGACTGCTAAGAGGAAATGAGAAACAAAAGTAAATGTGGATTTTTAGTTTTGTGGTTTAGGTAAAAGGGATATAAATAGAATATTGAATGAGTTTGTGTGTGATGTCAGATTTAATTTATCATGATAACCATCAGTGGTATACCAGATGTTTTGACTGTATTTAGCTTCATATTAAATTAAGCATAGCCAGTGGCCTACAAAGTCCATCTGTACTGCTGCCAAAGGTAGCACTGAAGACAGCCAGCTGCCTTTCATGTCTGTTACCACTGCTAGCTGCTGCTTCCCTCTTGCCATGATATTTAAGCTTTGGAATTGCTCATGCACAGGTGAGCCTTTGTATCGAAGTGGAATTTGTATTCTGAAAATTGACTGTACTGAATGGCGATGCTTGCCTTTCAGTAGATAGTCTGTTCTTATTTTTGCTTACCTGTAAACCAGTGGAAATAAATCAAATACATAAGATTAGTTAGGGGTTTATTGAGGCTTGAATTCTAGAGAGAGGGGAATTATTGTATTATGCACAAGTGCCAGTTAAACATGTACCAATCTGAAGAAGATTTTTCTATACCTGCTACTAATCATGGAAAACAATTAACTTACTGATTTTTGTTATATAAATACGTATTAAGAGCTGAAAATCTCAGCAGTTAGTTTTATTTATAATCAGAAAAACAGATGTTAACAATCACCAAAACCTTTATGTTTTAAATGAACGCACCTTCACTTTTACTTGACTTCTACTTCATCAGCATAATTGGAGAACCATAGATTCTTTCCCCATGAGTGAGGGCAAAACATACATCTGCAGTGTTCTTAGCGTGAGGATCATTAAGATGGCAGACCTTGTAGATCAAACAATTTCCTCCCATGCACCCTCATTCTTTCCTAGAAAAGCATTTAGACAGCTCTGAAATTAGACCTGGTAAGCATGTGCTAAGGCAAGAACAAATATCTTGAACATTTTATCATAATGTTGCTTTTTAAAGTCCTAAATGTCCTCTAAAATGAAATTCTTTTGTATTAACCTTCTTTCATATGCTGGCTTTCACCAGACTGCAGAATTGCCTGATTTGACTTTCTAATGTAACTGTAATGAATCTTCTGGGAAGCTGAAACGATTGAACACACTTACTCCGCAACTCCATTGTAAAATATTCACTCAGTACTGTCGATGTTGCTGATTAAAAAAGGAGAGAGAAAAAAAAAAAGGAATTGGGAGTGGAAGAGAAAAATGAAACACTCCCGAACACATATTAGGGCTTAAAACCAAACATATTCTCTCAGGGATTTCAGCCTTTACGAGACATCATGATGTGCAATAATACCTTGATTAAATATATTCAGTAACTCCTTAATAAAAACATCAAGTTGGGTGAAGGTAGGGTCTGCTTTGTAAAGCCACAATTAGGGGTATATGATTATGTTCAGTTTTGACATATTTATTCTGAAAAAGCATGGAAAAAAACTGGCCCATTTGCACAGACAAATTGCCCTGTGCATTATGCATGAGGACCCAGTAGAGTTAAAGATTTGCCAGCCTTTGAATATGGGACCTACATACCGTGGAGCCCAAATTTTTAATGCTGGGTCTTTCAAATGTGTGTCCCTCACATACTTTGGGTCTTATTTCGCAGCCAGAGAATCAAGAGGTATGCTTTTTCATGGTATAAGTAATTTATCCCAGGTATTTATAAGCGTAGCAGTATGTGTTTGGCTTATTTATTTGAAAGAAATTGAACACCAGAATTTAATAATTAAGGATTTATTAGTTAAAACTGAGTGTTATAATGAGCCAGATGCTGCTGCATTGAAACAGCCATTTTCATTAGCATTTTTAAATAGAAGACAATTGAATTTAAATTTGTAGTGTCTTGACTTTGATGAGTTGACATTTTAAAATCTTTTAAAATCTATCAAATAGAAGGCAAACTTCTTTTAATTTCAGTGAAAGATAACACTCACACTGAAATATCAAAATAGGTAAGTGAATAAAAACCTACCTTAAAAATCTGAATTTCTTGTTTTGAATACTGTAAAATAACATTAACTTAAAATGCTTGTGAAAAGAAATGACTGCAAAAATGTGTGGAATATAAAAAATAAATTTTACCTATGACTGAAAAAGGTATGGATCACTCAAATGGAAGAGTCATTGGTGAATGAGAATGGGGAAGTGTGTTTATATTGTTTATTCCCTCCTTTTATCGCAGGGAAGCATTTTTAATAATAGCTTGGGTGGTTTGATGAAACATCCGAAGGAAACTCCCAGGAGAGGAAGATTATACTGGAGAGAGATCTCTCTATGAATCATTTACGCTAACCTCTTGCTAAAGCACAGCTTGCATTTTTAATGAAGGATGATTGCATTTCATAAACAGACCTTTAAAAATTAAAATAATATTGATCCTTCCTCATTTAGGCCTATTAAAATAACGTGCTATACATTTCTTTCTAATAGCTCAGGACAGATTCTTATTATTGTTTTAAAACAACACACAATTTAACAATGTCTAATCAAAAGTTTCTTTAAATAGGACTTTGATTAAAATATTTCTGGAAAATTTTTCTTCGTAATATCTACGAAAACAAAATTTAAAAATTATGAAATGGTTTAAAGTTTGGCACTTCAAATTATTTCCAACACAAACTATCTCTGGTAAGTTTCCTTTAATTTCTTTTGATCATAACAGTTTCTTACAAAGGCAATAGCTTCATTTCTTGAAACATCTACTGTAGCATAAGGAAAAAGAGACTCACAAGGTTTTAGAAACCTTGCTTTTACAAACTACAGCCTTATGCTGAGTACAAGTTACATTATCTCTCACTTTGTCAGTGTTCTTACTTTTAAAATATGTCCCTCAATGAGATAAAGATTAAGATGAAACTTGAACTTTTCTGAATTATTACTTTACTGTTTATCATTTTCAGAGGCTCTTCTCTGAACCCGAATTTCTCTTGTAAGGATTATAGGAATAATGTAGTTTAATGCCTTCCGTATCTCTTATAACTACTAGATGATACTGGGAGTATTTTTTTTCTTTTTTTAAATGAAAATGTTCCTAAGCTATGCTTTAGTACAAGAATATGAAACTGCAAAGGAAGTGTTTCTTTTATGCCGAAGGATTAGAAATAAAAAGCAAAGTCAGAATTCATCATCGTATGACCGCCTTCTGGGTGATAGTGAATTTTTTTTTTTTTTTTTTTTCCCATTTGAAGAGTAGCAGTATGTAGTGTGTAAGAACACAGACATGCAAGGCAAATCCTGTCTCTACTACTTCACTGGCAGGTTACTTAGCCTCTGTATCTTTTTGCTGTCTGTAAAATAGAATGGCTGTTGTGAAGGTTAAATGGGTTATTCTAGATTAGTATCTGCCGTATACATTAAGAGCTGTGTTAAGGTTTAACTATTATTATATTGAATTGATCTTTATTTTTTGCAATCTTAAAACAGTTATTTGGGGACTGTTCCCGTACTACAGTCAAGTGCTGAAAATTCTGTTATGACTTCTTAGAATCAAATATTTTTCCATATTTACTTTATTGTTGTTGTTTCTTTAGTGCCTTGCATATGTAACTAGATGATAATGTGTTTTTTTTTTTTTTTTTTTTTTTTTTAAGTGAAAGGGATTCTGAACTAAAGATTTGGTATGAGAAAGAAGATAAAACTGCAAAGGAAGGGCTTCTCTGAGGAAGTCTGTGTGGAGTTAACACTGGGTCTCTATTTAGCTTCCTAGTTGCTATAGGAATAAGCACAGTATTTTGGACTTTTCAGAATAATAAGCCATGCATGTTCTGCATGTTCTTTCACCTGTCAGCGCAGAGAGGATCATCGAGCAAAACTAACTGGGTAGCATAAGTTTGACTTTGGTATAGTTTAGGAACTCTGGAAGAAATGGAATTTGCTCCCTTCCACCCTCCTCTTAAATTCTTCCATCAGAGAGGTTTTCCCATAGGTGCTAGGTACTAAAAACATGTTTCCTATAAGAATATTGCCTTTGTTACCATAGATTGCTATTTATTTGGAGATATTAGACTCATAGGGTGTAGTAAGGAGCAAATGAGAGACTAGATGCAAAGTACTTGGCATAATCCTTGGCATGTCCTAAGTGTTTTTCCTGTGGCGGGGCTGGCAGAGGTACGGTTGGCGGATGTTTGTAAATGGGGGCTGCTTGAATGAGTGTGTTTCAGAGTTACTGAGAGATTGTCATGGTGGGCAACAGAACGCTACCTATTTTGGAAAGTGTGCTCAGATGTTTCAGGCACTTTGGAGCAGCTTATATTGTAGATACTCAAGGTTTTCTTCATTCCGCCTCATGGAGAAGATAATTTGAAGGGCCACAGGAAGTTATTGGCTTCTTTGAAGCATTTGCCAATAGTATAGATCTCATGAATCAGATCCTCCATGCAGATGATGCCATATTTACCAAGAGATAGAGCAGTCAAAGCGTCATCTGTCAAAGCAATTTGCTTATTGATTTTGCCATAACCACGCTTGTAGATTAGTTCCTTTACTGACTTCAGATTTGGGTTCCCCCATGTAATATACGATTCTACAGTCCTCAGCGTGTTAACTGAAGCCTTGGTGAGCTTCACAAATGTTCCATTGAAGATTTGACAAAGGCGAAGAAGCTGCAACACCTTTCGGACCTCTGGGCTCACACCACTGATACCTCTGATCCTGATGACAAAGGCCAATGTGGGTTCTGCAGGTACATAGAAGTTGCCAGCTTTTCTTGCCATCCTTGCCATTCGAATTTCAGTTCTGTACATCTGCCTATATTCCTTGTGATAGTGCTTTGCTTTTTCATAGATAAGCTTCCTCCTTGCCTTTCAAAGCATGTTTTGGCGAACTTCTTTCTTAGGCACTTGATCTTCAGCTCTGAAATTCCTTTGCTTTTTTCTTAAGGGTTTCTGGTACAGCAGGAACCACCTTCTTCTCTTCTATACCCTCCGTGTTTCCAGCCAGAAAAGGAGGCTCTGGTTTTTAAAAGACTTCTGGGTTTGTGACACTCACAGATGTTGAATGAGGCAGAATGGTTTCTACATGTAGCACTTTACTACTCAGGTCTTAGCCCTCATCTTCTGTTACCTTGACTATTGCAGCATTCATTTATTCAACACATTGACTACTGACTATGTGCCAGGCATGGTTCTAGAAGTAACAGCCTCCTAATTCGTCTCCAGTCTTCCACTTTCATCACTGTATAATCCGTTCTTTTTTTTTTTTTTTTTTTTTTGAGACAGAGTCTTGCTGTGTCGCCCGGGCTGGAGTACAGTGGCATAATCTTGGCCCACTGTAACCTCGGCCTCTTGTGTTCAAGCTATTCTCCTGCCTCAGCCTCCTGAGTTGCTGGTGTTGCAGGTGCCTGCCACCACGCCTGGCTAATTTTTGTATTTTTAGTAGAGATGAGGTTTCGCTCTGTACAGGTGCCTGCCACCACGCCTGGTTAATTTTTGTAATTTTAGTAGAGATGAGGTTTCGCGGTGTTGACTGGCTTGGTCTCAAACTCCTGATCTCAAGTTACCTACCCGCCTCGGCCTCCCAAAGTGCTGAGATTACCGGTGTGAGCCACTGCGCCTGACCTGTAGTTCATTCTTTACACAGAGTTGGAGGAGTGGGATTGCTTTTTCAGAAACGTAGATCACCTCATTCTCTTACTTAAAACCCTTCAGATTCTCATTCTGCTGAGAATAAAATACAGATTTTTTCTTCCTATGGCTGTGTGCCAGCATAGCTGACACTTCTGAGTCTCTGATATAACTGTGACCACTCTCCACTTGCTCCCTTAGCGTCAGTCACAGTGGCCTCTTGTCCTTTCTGTTGTTTTAGGAACTAACAAGCTAACTCTCACTGAGGTGTATTGCATTCATCATAATTGCCTCAATGTGGTTCCATCAGGTTTTTTCTTTGCTTCATTTTATAATTTAGATCTCATTTCAATATTATTCCTTAGGGAGGCTCTCCTTGGCTTCCAGTCTAAAGTAGCGCATTACTCTACATCACCTTATCCTTTTTTTTTTTCCAGAGTAAAAAATTGTGTTATTTTGCTTTTTACTTATGTATTATTTGATGCCTTTCTTGTGAAATTATCTACAATTAAATTCCCAGTGGCAGGAATAATTCTCAGAATATAATAAACTCCCAAGAAATATTTTAAAAATGAATGAATAAACTCACAGTGATCTCCTTCATATATCTCTATTGGAGTCTACCATTATAGTGAAGTTGTTAGTATGAGGTGGTTAGGAGCGCTGGCACTGCTTACTAGATTGAGTGACCTTGGGCATGTTACTTAACTCCTCCAGCTCTTCAATTCCTTATCCAAAAATTGTGATAATAATAATAATTATACCCACTTCATGGAGTGGTTTTGATTAAAGGAACAGATAATTAAGTACTTGTAAAGCAAGTAAAACAGTACCTGGCTTACAGCTTACCGAGAACTTGATAAATGTTAGCCATTATTATTACCATCATCGCTGTCCCCCATGCCTATGAAATGCCAGAATAGAGACCTACTTACTTAATTAGATCCTCTTTTTAAAATATGTATCTTCTGATACCTCATTATGAAACAAGACCTATTTGGGCCTTTTAGGAATGGAAGTTTTGATTGGATAAGAAAAGAAAGGAGTAATATAGGAAGGTGGGACTAAGTCTGATGAGGTCCTTGAAATGCTTAAAGTCCACACCTTTGGGGTTGGGAAGAAAGACAAAAGGAGAAATTGAGCAATCACCAGGTTTTTCATATTTGCCAATGTTAATGAGAATGTTGAATTTGGGATGCTACCAAAAATTGCTTGGTAAGTTGCTCGTCCTGGAATTAATGCATGCATACTGATGAAGAAAGCTCTTGACACTTCTGGTTCTGTTCCCATAATCTGTAGGGTTCCTAACCATATACTTGGGTTGGAGCACACAGCTTGTGTTTGGAACTGAAGAGAGTATCTGATGATAGCATGGAGAATGGATGGAAGGGGAGGGCTGTACAAGATACAGCAACATAACCTGTGGGACTATTGTGGTAACTGAGTTTAGAGATGGGGAAGCTCTGAACTAAGATAGTGATGGTGTGAGAGTGAATGAGAGAGGGTATCTGGCGTGGGGCTGAGAGAAGAGTCTAAGATAATTCCCAGGTTTCTGACTTAAGTGACTGTGGATGAGTTAGAATCCCACGTTTGAGTCTCAGCTCCACTATTTACCAGCATAGTAACTTTTGGCAAGTTACTTCATTTTTCTAAGCTTAGTTTCATTACCTGTAAAATAGTAGAGGTAAATAAGGGTGTTTCTCTCTCAGAATTGTCTTGAACTTTAGATGAAATTATGTGTAGTTGTATATAACTACTTAAGTAATATAGAAAGTTATGACCGGGAGTGGTGGCTCATGCTTGTAATCCCAGCAGTTGGGGAGGTTGAGGTGGGTGGATCACTTGAGGTCAGGAGTTTGAGACCAGCCTAGCCAACATGGTGAAACCCCATCTCTACTAAAATAAATACAAAAATTAACTGGGTGTGGTGGCATACACCTGTAATCCTAGCTACTTGGGAGGCTGAGGCAGGCGAATTGCTTGAAACCGGGAGGCAGAGTTCTCGGTAGTGAGCTGACATTGTGCCATTGCACTCCAGCCTAGGCGACAGAGCAAAGCTCTGTCTCAGATATACCTCCTCTCTTATTATCTTTAGCAACAACTAGGACAGGAAATAACATCAATGAGATAATCAGATTAGAGAGTAAGGGAGGATTAGGTTTTGGGGGTAAAATGTATATGGGATATTTAGAGAATTCCAGTTCACTGCATATGGGTTTAAGTTTAAGAAGATAGTTCTGTAACTAGATAAGGTAATAATTAGAGTGTCTTAAATATAGTAGATACTCAGTAAATCAAGTATGAATATCATGTGTTGATTTATTTGTCTTTCCAAAGTTGTAGTTGGTAGCAAAAAAAAAATCAGGATGTTTAAAAAAAAAATCGGATAAAACCTTTGAGCCTTCGTCACTTCTGGCCTGGTTACTCTAGCAGGTTCTTTTTTTCTTTCTTTTCTTTTTTTTGGGAGAAAGTCTCGCTCTGTCGCCCAGGCAGGAGTGCAGTGGCGTCATCTCGGCTCACTGCAAGCTCCGCCTCCTGGGTTCACACCATTCTCCTGCCTCAGCCTCCTGAGTAGCTGGGACTACAGGCGCCCACCACCATGCCCGGCTAATTTTTTGTATTTTTAGTAGAGATGGAGTTTCACCAAGTGTTAGCCAGAATGGTCTGTATCTCCTGACCTCATGGTCCGCCTGCCTGTGCCTCCCAAAGTGCTGGGATTACAGGCGTGAGCCACTGCGCCTGCTCCCTAGCAGGTTCTTAACGGGTCTTGTTCTCCCTGCCCACCTCCCACTTCCACACCCACCCCCATGCCAGTTGTTTTCACAACACAGCAAGCCTAAAGATCCTTTTAAAAGTTAAGTCAGGGCTGGGCGCGGTGGCTCATGCCTGTAATCCTAGCACTTTGGCAGGCTGAGGCAGGCAGAGGTGGATCACGAGGTCAGGAGATTGAGACCATCCTGGCTAACACCGTGAAACCCCGTTTCTACTACAAATACAAAAAATTAGCCGAGTGTGGTGGCGGGCACCTGTAGTCTCAGCTACTTGGGAGGCTGAGGCAGGAGAATGGCATGAACCTGGGAGGCGGAGCTTGCAGTGAGCCGAGATTGTGCCACTGCACTTCAGCCTGGGCAACAGAGTGAGACTCCATCTCAATAAAACAAAAAACAAAAAAGAAAGTTAAGTCAGATCCTGTCCCTCTTCTGCTTGGGACTTTGCAGTGGCTTGACCTTTCACAATGCCATCTTGGGGGTGTCTATCTCTCTGTCTCTGTCTTTCTCTCTCCTGCTCCCTCTGTCTCTCTCTCGCTTCCCCTCATCTCCCTTCTCTCTCTCCTCCCTCCCCTGTCTGCCCTCCTTCTCTCTCCCACCCTCCCCACCACCCCTCCCCTGTCTGCCCTCCTTCTCTCTCACTGCCCCCCCCCCACCCCGATACACACCCCCACACTTGCTTGCTCCAGCCACACAGGCCTTCTTGCTGTTTCTCTTATCTGCCAGGTGTCCTCTTGTAGCTGTTAATTCGGCCCTGAGTACAATTAATTATAATGTAAGTCAGACCACAATCACGACTTGTATGTCAGTATAGTCTCTGACTTACGATGCTTTGACTTAGAATTTTTTAACTTTATGATGGTGCAAAAATGATACACAGTCAATAGAAACCATACTTTGTGTACCATATAACCATTTTGTGTTTTACTTTCCGTATTCAATAAGTTACATGAGATACTCAAGTTTATTATAAAATAGGCTTTGTATTAGATGATTTTGCCCAATTGTAGATTAATGTAAGTGTTGCGAGCAAATATCATGCAGGGTAAGCCAAGCTGTGATGTTTGGTAAAGTAAGTGTATTAAATTATTAAATGCATTTTCAACTTAGAGTATTTTCAGCTTTTTCAGTGGGTTTATCAGACTTTCCTCATGTTATAGCAAAGATGGCTGTCTGTAACTCTAGGCCTCATCCCTGTTGCTAGCAGATCCAGCAAAAAGAGATCCTTTTTTTTTTCCTTCTTCTTCTTCTGGTGGTTCTAGCAGAAGTCATGGGGAGGGTTCTCAGTGGTTCTTCCTAAGACACGGGCCCATTCTTGAACAAGTCATGGTGGCCAGGAGGATTTAGTATGGTGAGCAACCCTGGATCCACCCAAACGACATGTTATTAGGTCCCCATATGAAGTGGTAGTTTCCTAGAATAAAGTGGGTGAGGAGGGTGCTTTGTTAAACAGACAAAAGCTATCATCAGACTATAATTTCCATTAACATAGATACAATCTCTTTGAACAGAGATATAAACAGAGTACTTTGGCAGTACCCTGAAGGCAACAAATAATTCTGATTGTAAGGATCAAAGAAATTTTCACAGAGGTTACATTTAAACTGGACCCTTTCAAAAGAGATGGGCTCTTGCTCAGTAGCCCAGGCTGCAATGCAGGATCATGGCTCACTGCAGGCTCAACTTCCTGGGTTCAAGCAATCCTGCCTCAGCCTCTCGAGTAGCTGGGACCACAGGCATGTGCTGCCATGCTTGGCTAATTTTTAATTTTTATTTTTTGTAAAGATGAGCTCTCCCTGTGTTGCCTAGGCTGGTCTTGAATTCCTGGGCTCAAGCGATTCTCCTGCCACAGCCCCCCAAAGTGCTAGTATTACAGGTGTGAGCCACCGTTCATGGCCAGTAAGAAAGATGTTTTAAAACAGAAAAAAAAGGGAATATATGTTAGGGGGTGGAAAAGTATGTATGCCAAGACATGGAGGGTTGGAGCATGGAGGAGAAGGGGCTGAGGCCAGAGGTCCAATCCATATATTAGAGTATTAAGGAGTTTAGACTTCATTCAGTGAACGATGGAATCCTGTAGAAGTTTTAAGCAGGAGTATAATCTCATCACACCTCTTTTTGCAGTAGTTTAGCCAGGCGATCATGACAGCTGAACCTAGGCCAAGGGTAGTCTGGAATGGAATGGGACAGATTGAAAACCATTTGGGAGATAGAAATGAAATTATAATAGCTGGACATGCCAAGTGTCAGTGGTTGAGAAAAACATAACCATGTGTATTAGTCTGTCTTTGCACTGCTATAAAGAAATACCTGAGCCTGTTTAATTTATAAAGGAAAGAGGTTTAATTGACTCACAATTCTATGTAGCTGGAGAGGCCTCAGGAAACTTACAGTCATGGCAAAAGGCAAAGCAGGCACCTTCCCAAGGCAGCAGGAGGGAGTGAGGAGTGAAGTGGGAAGAGCCACTTATAAATCCCTCAGATCTCCTGAGCACTCAACATCTCCATAACATCATGGGGGAAATGGCCCCATGGTCCAATCAACCCCTGCCAGGTCTCTCCCTAGACACATGGGGATTATGGGGATTACAGTTCAAAATGAGACTTGGGTCGGGGCATAGCCAAACCATATCACCATGAAAGTCACTACAATGCATTAGGGTGAAGTGGTGGAGGAGTGGTTTATACCTGAGAGTTTCTATTCATGGACCCGCTTGACTGGAGGTGGGATAAACTGCATCCACAGCGCCATGCATGTCATGGGAAAATCAAATTGTCCTAATATGTGATTTCTGTTTTCTTGGGTCTAGGTGATTTTGAAGTTTTCCATTTTAGACTATAGGCATTTGTCTCCATTATCCTGTACATACTATTTATTTCATCTCAGTTGATTTAAGAAGTCTTTCTGTATGGGGAACATATATTTTATTTCTTTTGTCTCTTACCACAAAATGCAGTGTGGAACTTTGTACGTTTTAGCTTACTGACTTTTGTTAACTGATCAACACCTCTATTTCTGTTTTCTTATTTTATCACTAAAATTTGAAGGTGATCTCTTTTAGACTATATTATGAGCTATTTAGATCAGTTCTGTCTTTCCTATTGTTTTAATGGCCAGATGGCACACTGGGTGGTATACTTTTTCTATCAGAATTACCTGATTGAGAATGTACCCATCAGTTATTTTACTGTGTATGTTTTAGATAGTAGACATGTTTAAGAATGCAGCTAATACAGTGTTTGTGAAGAGTTGTAGTATTAGAGGACGTGTATGTGGAGAAACAAAGGTGAAACGGAATTCTCCCTGCGGTTAATGTGACCTTCATAATGTTTGAGTGGTGTGGTGTAAAATCGTTACTACCCACATATGAAACTTAAGCAGTTTACATTTTCTGCATCAGGGTTTTTTCCATTGCTTTAGCAGGACATAGAATTCCTTGCTTTTTGTTAAAATGTATGTGAGCACTCAGGGGCAGCCTTAATGATTTTTGGGTGTAGTTGGAATAACAATTTCATTTTGAAAAGTCCTTTGGGCTTTAAGTTAAATAAAAGGGAATCGTCTCTTAAATGTATGTCCACTCCCACTTGGAGAGCTTTTCATTTCACAGCGTCAGTATTAAGATTAATTTCCGGGACTGTCTATTTTCTTTCATTCAATCACTATTTATTGAGCACTTACTGTGCTTCAGCACACAGTTCTAAGTGCTGAGGAAGCAACAGTGAGTGAAACAAACCCAAATATTCCTTAATTCATGGAGAAAATATTCTAGTGGGAGAAAACAGATAGTAATATACAAATAAGTAAAGATTTGATGGTGAAAAGTGCTGTGGAGAAAAACCAAGCAGGCACAGGGGAAATGGCAAGCTGAGATTTGGCTGAGGGAGTAAGTGGTCATGGTGGGCTTAAAGAATGATTGGGGAAAGCTGACATTTTAGCAGATAAGTGAGGGACTGAGCCCTGTAGAAGTAAAGGAAAAGATCAGTCTTGGTAGAGAGAATATCCCCAAGGCCCTTGTTAAGTTTCATTTTATTGACAAGATTTTCTTGATGCATGTCTATACATGTTATAGAAGATGAAATATATATCAGTTGGGATAAAAATAGTTTAAATATGGCCAAGAGTGGCCAGGTGCGGTGGTTCACGCCTATAATCCCAGCACTTTGGGAGGCCAAAGATTCCTTGAGGCCAGGAGTTTGGGACCAGCCTGGCAAACATGGCAAAATCCTGTCTTTACTTTAAAAAAAAAAAAATTACAAAAATTAGCCTGGTGTGGTGGCGTACGCCTGTAGTCCCTGCTACTTGGGAGGCTGAGGTGGGAGGATTGCTTGAGCCTGGGAGGTGGTGGTTTCAGTAAGCCCAAATTCTGCCACCGCACTCCAGCCTGGATGATAGAGTGAGACCTTGTCTCAAAAAAAATAGGACTACAGGCACGCACCACTGCATCTGGCTAATTTTTAAAATTTTTTGTAGAGACGGGGTCTTGCCTTGTTGCCCAGGTTGTTCTCAAACTCCTGGCCTCAAGCAGTCCTCCCACATTAGCCCCCCAAAGTGCTGGGATTATAGGTGTGAGCCACTGTGCCCAGCTTGAATAAATAGCATACTTACTATGTCTTTTTTAAACAAGTATGTGATAAACTCACACCCTTTAAATAAGATCATACAGTTGTCCACAATATATCTCGAGGATTAAACAATTGCTGAGTTGCTGAAATAATGTCTGTCTGTATCCTAAGTTTGTTTCCCCCTTTAGACTGTGAGAATGATATAAATAAACAATAACAACAAAAGAGCTTAAATCTTCAAGATTATACCTTTTTTTTGTTTTTGTTTTTTTTGGAGACAGGCTCTCACTCTGTCACCCAGGCTGGAATGTAATGGCATGATCACAGTTCACTGCAGCCTCAACCTCCCAGGTTTAGGTGATCCTCCCACCTCAGCCCTTCGAGTAGCTGGGACTACAGGGATACCGCATCACACCTGGCTAATTTTTAACCATCATGTCTGGCTAGTTTTAGCCATCATGCCTGGCTAATTTTTGTATGTTTTGTAGAGACAGGGTTTTGCCATGTTGCCCAGGCTGGTCTTGAACTCCTGGGCTCAAGTGATCTACCTGCCTTGGCCTCCCAAAGTGCTGGGATTGCAGGTGTGAGCCAGCGCCCCTGGTGGTTGTACTTTGTATATTTTACTGCTTTGGCTTGTGTGAGTTCTACCAGTCCTGAATATATTTCCCCTGGCCACTGAGTGGATGAGATTGCTACTCACTATTGCGGATTTGGCTAAATTTCCTCCCAGAGTGGCAGAGTAACTTTATATACCAATTCAGCTCTACAGTCTGCTCCATATATCCCTGAGCAAATTCCTGGAGTTAGCCAGAGAGATACTCCCTTTGGGAGTGTCAGAGAGGACCTAGTTTTTATTTCATATGGGTCAGAGTGCTTTAGAAGACTGTTTGCATTGCATAATGATTCTAGAACTGTGATTGGGTGAACAAGTTACTGAAAACAAATAGAATGTATTGATTTTCTACTGTAGAAGCATGGTGTGCTATGGAATGTCATGTTGTAATATTTGATTTTCATTATTGGGTGTAAATAAACAGAATCCTTTGATATATACGTACTACACTGGGATGGCACGGTTCACCTTGAAAACTAACAGTCTTTTTCCTCATCTGCATACAGTATACTGAAATCATATAAATTTATAATTGCCAGCTGGTTGAATTAGTTTTTTTTTTTCTTTTGAGGAATAGACTTTATATTTTACTTTATCTTAATTGTTAGGCATGAGACAAAGGCATTGTCTCCTTATCCTTAGAGTTACATATGTGTAATAATTTTATTGCATGTATGCTGATCAACATATCAGATATAATGTCAAAGCCAAAATTTTCTCCTTTTACGTTGTTATTCGCTTCATAAAATGTTTCCCCTTGTATTAGTCTGTTCTCGCTGCTATAAAGAACTAAGACTGGGTAATTTATAAAGGAAATAGATTTAATTGACTCACAGTTCCACACTGCTGGGGAGACCCCAGGAAACTTACAATCATGGCGGAAGGTGAAGGGAAAGCAAGGTATCTTCTTCACAGGGTGGCAGGACAGAGTGAGTGCTGAGCGAAGTGGGGAAAAGCCCCTTATAAAACCATCAGAACTTATGAGAACTCACCATCACGAGAACAGCATGGAAGAAACTGGCTCCACGATTCAGTTACCTCCACCTGGTCTCTCTCTTGACATGTGGAGATAATGAGGATTATGGGGTTTATAATTCAAGATGAGATTTGGGTGGGGACAAACGCCTAACCATGTCACTTCCCTTCATTCAACATCCATCAACTGAGCTGATATTGAGTGTCTGCTTTGTTCTAGACATCTTGCTAACTCTTTGGGATTCAGTGATTAAGAAATTTTTCTTGCCTTCATAGAGGTAAAAGTATGAATGATGAGAGTTAGTTAATAAGGAATTATGATCATGTGCTGTGTAAAGAAATTTTGGGCAATCGTGGACCACACCACATATATGACATTGGTTCCATAAGATTATAATGGAGGTGAAAATTTCCTATTGCTTAGTGACATTGTATGTGGTATAAGGCTGTAGCCCAGTATATTACTCGTGTGTGTGTGTGTGTGTGGTGATGCTGGTGTAAGCAGACCTAATATGCTGCCAGTTATATAAAAGTATACCACATTCAATCATGGACAGTACATAATACTTGATAGTGATTATAAATGATTGTTTTACTGGTTTATGTATTTACTACAGTGTACTTTTTATCATTATTTTAGAGTGTACGTCCTCTACTTACATATAAAATAATTAATTGTAAAATAGCCTCCAGCTATTCTGGAAGAGGTATTCCAGAAGAAGGCATTGTTGTTACAGGAGATGACAGCTCCATGTGTGTCATTGCCCCTGGAGACCTTCCACTGGTCCAAGATATGGAGGTGCAAGAGCAATATTGATGATCCTGACCCTGTGTATGCCTAGACTAATGTGTGTGTTTGTGTTAGTTTTCAACAGAAACATTAAAAAAGTTAAAAAATTGAAAAATAGAATAAAGCTTATAGAATAAGGTTATAAAAATAAAATGTCTTTGTAGAACTGCACGGTGTATTCATGTTGTGTTTTAAGCTGAGTTATTAGGAGTCAAAAAGTTTTAAAAATGGTTTATAAAGTAAAAAAGTTACAGTAAACTAAAGCTGATTTATTATTGAAGAAAGAATAATATTTAAAAGATGAATTTAGTGTAACCTAAGCACAGTGTTTATAAAGTTCACAGTGGTGTACAGTAATGTCCTTGGCCTTCACGTTTACTCAACACTGACTCACTGACTCACCCAGAGCGACTTCCAGTGAGCTCCATTCATGGTAAGTGCCCTAGACAGATATACCATTGTATTACAGTTGTTTACAGTATTCAGTACTGCAACATGCTGTACAGGTTTGTAGTCTAGGAGCAGTAGGCCATAGGTATCATCTAGGCTTGTATAACTACACTGTATCATGTTCACACAAGGATGAACATATATCCATTGTTAAGCAACATATGATTGTACAATAATGTGTGGTCTCAGTGAGGAAGAAGAGGGTTCTATTGGGTGTACTTAGCAGGGGCAACTGACTTGGAGCAATAGAGTTGAGAGCTGAAGAATGATGAAGGATCAGCTAACTGAAAAGTGGATATGGCAATAGGGGAAAGACGGAAGGCTGTTGTGGGCAGAGGAAACCCATGTGCAGTGGCCCAGAGGCAAAACAGAACAACAAAAAGCAAGCAAGTAAAACTGGATGGGGGCATTAACACTATTGTTAACAATAATATATTATTATGTAATGTAATATAATTAATTAAACAATAATGTATCACTATTACTAACATTAATCATAATGGAGTAAAGTGGATGGAGTGAAGTGGATGGATTCAAGAACTACTTAGAAAGAAGGTAGGGCCTGTAGGACTTGATGATTGGAGGAGGAATCAAGGATGCCTCTAGGTTTTGGGTTTGGACAACTGATAGATGATGGTGCTTGTGTCAGTTATTGATTTATTGCTTCTCACCTCGAAGTTTGTCCTTCATTGCTTGCTCTGTGAAAATGAATCTGGGCCTTTTGCTTTTCCTCTGCCAGCTGGCATGATGTTAAGTTTTGTCAGTAGAGGGTGCTGGAGAGACACTGAGGAGGAAAGAGTTTTACTTGCCGATTCCGAGAGAGGCTGATGTGGCACATGGGGTTTCTTCAGTGCTCAGGCATTTGCAGTTTAGTGGCCAGCAGCTCTCCTACTGCCCAGGTAGCGGAGTGCCTCCACTGAGACACTTCCCCACAAACAACTTTCCTTGGCATTCTAGAGGACTGATTTCTGGCAAATTTCACAGAGTAGATCTCCTGAAGTTCTGTCAGGTATGATCCCCCTCCAGCAAGGTCTGGATCTCAGCCCTAGTGTTGGGGGAACTCTTTCTTGGGTGCTCTGTCTCAGCCTTAAGGGTGGTGGCAATTATATGCTGTGTTACATAATATTATATTTGCTACTATATTTTATGTCAGCTATTGCTATGTTCTTTCAAGGTCTTTTTCTTATTTGCCAAGTTCTCATTAATCTCTTGTTATAGTTAATGATTTTTAATCTTCCCTTGTTCAAATTACCATGTAGTTTCTGTCTCCCTGATTGGATTTAGACTGTGACTGGACATAGAGTGTTCTGTTAGAATCATAAAGAGAGAGCATATTTGGGGAGAGAGATGGACAAAATTTGGGTCATGACCAATTTTAAGTACAGAACACTCACAAGGAGATATCCAAGTGCCTGTCATATATGGGTCTGGAATGAGCTCTGAAGACCTGGATTGGAGATTGCCCAGGAAGAGTGTGAGGAAAGAGATGACAGTATGGCCAGGATAGAGTCCTGTAGGTTACAGCCTGTTCACACAAAAAGGAACCTCCTAAGGAGGCTGGGGAAGACTGATTGGAGGGATACTATAGTTTATTATTATATTATTCATAGGGTTGTTGTGAGGGTAAAATGAGTTGATATTATATAAAGCCCTGAGCATAATGTCTGGCACGTACATCCTTAGTAAATGTGACTACTGACTGTGCTGTTGTCTGCTGGGCACTGTGGTGGGTGACAGGGATAGAGGATGACCAGGGCTGCAGGCTCTGCCTTGAGGGGTGGGGAATGGGAAGAGGCTTGTTAAGTATATTATAGTGAGTAGTAGGTGTCAGAAAGGTGTGAATAGGCTGGATGTGGTGGCTCATGCCTGTAATCGCAGTACTTTGGGAGGCTGAGGCAGGAGGATTGTTTGAGGTCAGGAGTTTGAGACCAGCCCAGGAGAATCACTTGAACCTGGGAGGCAGAGGTTGCAGTGAGCCGAGTTCACACCACTGTACTCCAGCCTGAGTGACAGAGCGAGACTCCATCTCAAAAAAATAAAAAAAAGAACAACAACAAAAGAAAGGCATAAAGAAAGCTCCAGAAACTTATGCCTCGGATATTCTGATCAGGGGCCGTAGAGGAGGTAAAGGCTCAGCTGGATCTTGGAGGAGAGGTGCAGGTTTGCCCCATGGGGAGAAGGCAGGGAAGGCCTTCTGAGCAGAGGGAAGAGCATTAGCCAAGGAGGGAGAGTGCTTGACAGCCCAGTCCCACAATGGGGTCATGGTTTGCCCCTTGACTTAGGTGTGGGACAAAAATTGGACACACTTTCTGAATAGCTATTTATTCTACATCCTTATATTCCACAGTGTGCTTTGCACCCATAACTGTATTTATAATTTATTAAGTGAGTTTTAAATTTCTGCAGGACATGTGCTAGTTAACAGTCTAAAATGATTTAAAACTTTCATTTGTGCCAACATTTTGCTTAAGCTTTCATCGAGTGTGAAATTGGAGTGTGTAGGCTGAAATGTTTGAGAGGGGAAAGTTGAAATGTACCATGTGCTGTGCCACTTCATTGAGTTTTACTCTCTGGATGAAAACATTTTTTTCCAGCCACGCATGGTGGCTCACACCTGTTATCTTAGCACTTTGGGAGGCCAAGGCAGGAGGATCACTTGAGCCCGGGAGTTGGAGACCAGCCTAGGCAACATAGGGAAATCCTGTCTCTACAAAAAGAGTTTAAAAAATTTAAAAAAAAAAAAAAATTCTGCTTCCTCAACATTGATAGAGCTCAGAACAGTTTCTAGGTCATGTGAGTTCTCTTCAACTTGCAGTTGTTTTTCAAAGGTTCAACAACAGAAGAAATGGAAATTCCTGAAAATTGTATGACTCTTCTCTCAACTCACATTTTTGGCAATTTAGGAAACAGGTGTGATAAACTTTTGATTCTTTTGGAGGGAAAACATGGCAATTAAGCCTTAAAGCTCTCTGTGATTTATTCTTTGTGACTGGAATGTTATTTTCCTTTTTCTCTGGCAAACTCCAAGTGAATGTACAGCTCACTTACTAGTTTTCTAGTCTTTTCTAAAGTTTCCTAATTTGGTTTACCAAAGCACTGCTGTAAGATGATTCTGTGGTAATGCTTGGCATGCTTTCATTGAAGACGCTCAAATTGTCAAAAAAAGAAAACAGTCCAACAAGCATTCATTAAAATGTGTTATCTTTGGACTCTGGTAGAGGAAGTCCCTTGGCTGAAATGGCACACTCTAATCCAGAAATTCTCCTGAAAGGTCTGCTTCTGAGTCTTCAGAGGAAAGAGGAATATATTTCCTAAAGAACGATAATAATTTTTTTTTTCAGAAAGAAGAGTTAAACCATTCTTTATTGGCTAGGACTGCTGGGATATAAGAAGGAGGCTGAGAAGGAAGATGTCAAACTGTGACTCTCCAAAGGTTTTAGATTTTTTTTTTTTCCGCCTTACTTCTAGAGGTAACAGACACCTATAACTCTTTGTTCTTGATGAAGACCAAGTGTTTGCCTAAAAGAGTGTTGAGAGACCCAAGAAAATAAGACGCTTAGGGCAGTTTTACTTTACTTGACTATCCCTTGGGTAAAATGATGGAAGTTGAAGTGTGACTCTTCTGATAATTGCCTCCTCTATTCTTTTATGATATAAACCAAGGGTAACATTCCAAGATTATTATATTTTTGAAATTTGGGGATTGTTTTGAAGTTGATAAAATATTTCATATTGGCAATTTATTGAGAAGTTGAAAGGAAAACATGATGCTCACTTTAAGAACAAGTATAGGCTGGGCGCGGTGGCTCACGTCTGCAATCCCAGAACTTTGGGAGACCGAGGCAGGCGGATCAGGAGGTCAGGAGATCAAGACCATCCTGATTAACATGGTGAAACCCCGTCTCTACTAAAAAATACAAAAAATTAGCTGGGCATGGTGGGCGCCTGTAGTCCCAGCTACTTGGGAGGCTGAGGCAGGAGAATGGCATGAACCCGGGAGGCGGAGCTTGCAGTGAGCCGAGATCGTGCCACTGCACTCCAGCCTGGGCAACAGAGCGAGACTCTGTCTCAAAAAAAAAAAAAAAAATCTGATGGTTTAAATGCAGAACAATAGCAGGAATTAAATAGTGAGAGAACCCCTGCACTCACCATCTAGATTCTACAGTTGCATTTTTACCATACTTGCTATAGTATGTACATTTACTGTATTTACTGTAGAGTCATCCTCTATCCATTTCTTTGTGTATAAGGATTTTGCTTTAATATTTTATATTACAGCAAAAGGCTACAAACAATATAGGAGAAAGGTTGAATATGGTAAATCACTACTGTTGTGTCTGTTCTTGCATTGCTATAAATACTGAAGACTGGGCAATTTATAAAGAAAAGAGGTTTAGTTAGCTCACAGTACTGTAGGCTGTACAGGAAGTAAGGCTGGGGAGGCCTCAGGGACCTTTTTACTCACGGTGAAAGGCAAAGCTGGAGCAGGCATCTTCACATAGCTGGAGCAGGAGGAAGAGGGTGAGTTTGAAAATTCCAGTAGTTCATAATGGCTTGAAACAGTCTGGATTATGAGAGAGGAAATGGCAGATGATGATGATAGCTGACATTTATTGAGCACTTAGACAATGTCCTATTCTAAGTGTTTTTTATGTTTTAATGTATTAAGTCTCTATAGTAACTATGATAGTGGTAGTATAATTACCTTCATTTTACTGTTGAGCAGACCGAGGCAGGGAGATGAAGTAACTTATCCAAGGTCTTGCAAAGTCAGCCCATGTTTGTGTGCATCCCTTATGCTGCCTGATGAGCCTGCTAGGTAGGTGTAGTGCAGACATTGAGCAGTGTCTGGATTCGCTTCCATAAGCTTTGGGAAACTATAATATTAAAGGATTTTAAGCAATAAAGTGAAACTCTCAGATTTCTACTCTAGGATGACCAGCACTGGCTTAGGGAAGGTGATGAAAATCTCATTTCCCCTTCCTTTCCCTTCTCCTCCCACCCCATATCCTTTATGTCCTCCTACCCCATATCCTTTATGTCCTGAAGAAATGATATAATTCATTATTAATATAATACTTTGAGAAATGTGGAGGAGTTCTTTAAATTGATCTTCACCTTGTAATGAATTTGGATACTTTTTCAGGACTTCTCCAGCTGTATCAAAGTAAGGGCAAGAAAGTGTCAACAGTAACAATTCTATTATGTGCATTGTATTGTATTGTATTTTTTTGAGACGAAGTCTCACCTTTTTGCCCAGAGTGGAGTGCAGTGGCACAATTTCAGCTGACTGCAACCTCCACCCCCCGGGTTCAAGTGATTCTCCTGCATCAGCCTCCTGAGTAGCTGGGATTGCAGGCTCCCGCCATCACGCCTGGCTAGTTTTTGTATTTTTTAGTAGAGATAGGGTTTTGCCACGTTGGCCAGGCTAGTCTTGAACTCCTGACCTCAGGTGATCTGGCCCATCTTGGCCTCCCAAAGTGCTGGGATTACAGGCATGAGCCACCGTGCCTAGCCACATACATATTTTAGATTAAACTCCTATATTATGTATGTAACAAAATACCTCCAGACTGCTGCTTAAAACAACGTTCAGCATTTGTTATCCCACACACTTTTTGTGGATCAGGAATTTAGGAGTGGCTTAAGGTCCCCTCTCAGGTTGCAGTCAACTGAAGGCTTCATAGGGCCTGGAGGATCCAATTGCAACATAGCGCATTCACAGGGTTGGCAGAGTTCATGCTGGCTGTTGGCAGAAGCTTCAGTTCCATGCACGTGGAACCTCTTCATCGTACTGCCTGAGTTTCTTCATGATACTGCACCTTGGCTTTCCAGAGGAAAGGATTCACATAAGAGCAAAGTGAAAGCTGCAATGTCTTTTATGACATAGCCTTGGAAGACATTATTGTCAAGAGTTTGAATACCAGGAGGCAGAGCTCATTGGGGACCATTTTGTGGGCTGGCTACCACAGTTCTCGTGAAAATGTCAGTGAATAGAATAATAAAGTTTAGAACTGGAAGGAGCCCAAGCCCAGTAGTTTCAAGATGTGGCTCTTGAAGCAGCAGCATCAGTTGTGAATGTGGTTAAAATGTAAATTATTGGACCTGTCCCAAGACTTAACTGAATTAGGATCAAGGAGTGACTCCCAACACACTCTCTTTCTCTCTCTCTCTCTCTCTTTTTTTTTTTAAATAAACTTTATACTTTAGAACATTTTTAGATTTATAGAAAAATTGAGCAGATAGTACAAGTAGTTCCCATACACACACACACACAAACACACAGTTTCCCCTATTATTAACATCTTGCATTAGTGTGGCTTATCTGTTACAACTGATGAAGCAGTGTTAATGTATTATTATTAACTGAAGTCTACAGTTTAAGGTTCACTCTTCGTGTTGTACATTCTGTGGAGTTTGGCAGAAACATAAATGTCATGTGCTTATCCGCAGTTACAATATCATGCAGAATAGTTTCACCACCATTAAAACTTCTGTGCTCCATGTAATCATCTCTCCCTTCTTCACCCAGCCCCTGGCAACCACTGGTCCTTTTACTGTGTCTATAGTTTTGCTTTTTAAAGAAAGTTAAAGTTCCTTTTAAAGAAAGTTCTGTGGTTGGAATCTTATGGTGTGTATACTTAGATTGTCTTCTTTCACTTAACAATGTGCATTTAATGTTCCTCTTTTTTGTTCTTTAGCGCTCATTTCTTTTTATTGTTCAATGAACAACACAGTTGCGTATCCATTCATGAAGTACAGTTGAAGTACAGTTGGTTGCTTTCTGTCTTTGATTATGAATAAAGCTACTCTAAAATTTGTGCAGATTTTTGTATGGACATAGTTTTTAAGTCAACTGGACAAATACTTAGGGGCGCAATTGTGAGATTGTATGGTAAGATTATGTTTAGCTTTTTCAGAAAATGCCATACTGTGCTTCATGTTTGCTGTGGGCATAGATGTAGATGCTTTAGTTTCCTGTAGTTTTCTTGTTTTTTTCCTCCCTTGGTTTCTTTGGGTTTCCCTAAGAACTCCTTAAATAGTCTGTCTTGAAGCTCTGTCAGTTGTAATGCAGTTTTTTTTGTTTTTATTTTTGTTTTTTTAATACTGGAGCTCTGTTGATGTGGTAGAAAGGTGTTGGGGAAGGAGTGCATTCTGTAATCTAATATTAAGTCTCAGTTTTGTAGTGGGCATAAATCCGTAGGCTGTGATCTTCAGGAGAGTTTATTAGCTTTCCTCCCCTCACCCCTTCTGCGAGAAAGCAAGAGGGAGTTGAGTAATTGTCCTTTCCCCAGGTCTACAAAGCTCTTGCAAAGTAGTTTCTCTTAGCAGGTGGGCCTTTGTTATGGTCAGTGCTCTGAGCAATTTCAAAATGGTTACTTTCCCCTCTCCCTACCTAAAATACAAGGGGATTTTTTTTCTTTGATGTTCTTGTGAGAACCTGTTGAGGCTCCTGGAGGTAAAAAGCTATAGGTCCCTCTTAAGTCTGGACGTCCAGAAGTTTTAACTCTCAAGCTAGTCCACCCTCAGTCTTCTGCAGTTTGTCAGCATTACCGTTCAAGTAATGATTACTGTATTGCTTACTGGTTCCTGTAGCTTTCACTTCTGGTAATCTGATCTTTTCTGTGATTCTCTGTATTTTCTTGTGTCTTCTTTCTCCAAATTTTGTGGTAGCTGTTTGCCCTGTGACCCCAATTCTCTAATGGATCTAAGAAAGGCCATTGATTTCAGTTTGTTTAGCTGTTTTCTTGCTGTGAGGATGGGAGTGATGACTTCTGAACTGAAAATGAAGCCTGGCACCCAATACCCCTTGCTTTAACAAGTCCCTCCAGGTGATTCTGAGGCATGCGAATGGTTGAGAACTACTGATGCAGCCTGAGTCCTTCAGTTCACAGATAAAATCCAAAGGGGAAACTGGCCGGTCACTGGGGCTCACACCTGTAATCTTAGCACTTCGGGCGCCTGGGAGGTAGAGGGTGCAGTGAGCTGTGATTGCACTACTGTACACCAGCCTAGGTGACAGAACAAGACTCTGTCTCAAAAAACAAAACCAGACCGGGCGCAGAGGCTCACGCCTGTAATCCCAGCACTTTGAGAGGCCGAGGCGGGCGGATCACCTGAGGTGAGGAGTTGGAGACCAGCCTGACCAACATGGTGAAACCCCGTCTCTACTAAAAATGCAAAAATTAGCCAGGCATGGTGGCACGTGCCTGTAGTCCCAGCTACTTGGGAGGCTGAGGCAGGAGAATCACTTGAAACCAGGGAGGCGGAGGTTGTGGTGAGCTGAGATTGTGCCACTGCACTCCAGCGTGGGCAACAGAGCGAGACTCCGTCTCAAAAAAAAAAAAAAAAAAAAAAAAAAAGGTGCAGCTGCTTTCTAATAAAACTTGATTGATTGATTGGTTGATTGAGATGGAGTCTCCCTTTTGTTGCCCAGGCTGGAGTGCAATGGCGTTGCATGATCTCAGCTCACCACAACCTCCACCTCCTGGGTTCAAGCTGTTCTCTGCCTCAGCCTCCCAAGTAGCTAGGATTACAGGCATGCGCCACCACGCCCAGCTAATTTTTTATTTTTCGTTTGTTTGTTTTTTGAGACGGAGTCTCGCACTGGAGCGCAGTGGCATGATCTCGGCTCACTGCAAGCTCCGCCTTCCGGGTTCCCGCCATTCTCCTGCCTCAGCCTCCCAAGTAGCTGGGACTACAGGCGCCCACCACCACGCCTGGCTAATTTTTTGTATTTTTTAATAGAGACGGGCTTTCACCGTGTTAGACAGGATGGTCTTGATCTCCTGACCTCATGATCCGCCCGTCTCGGCCTCCCAAAGTGCTGGGATTACAGGCGTAAGCCTCCGCGCCCGGTGTAATTTTGTATTTTTAGTAGAGACGGGGTTTCTCCATGTTGGTCAGGCTGGTCTTGAACTCCTGACCGCATTCGATCCACCCACCTCGGCCTCCCAAAGTGGTGGGATTACAGGCATGAGCCACCGCGCCTGGCTATGAAACTTTATTTTCAAAACCAGGTACAGTCTCTTGGCCCTAGTTGCTGGCCCCTGTTTCAGAGCCTGTGGAAATCTCATCTTCACTTTATGCCCCAAAAGATGCCATTGTTTTTATCTGCTGGATGGGATCCCCAAGATTACTTAGATTGCTTTCAGAAGTAATAGCAGATATCTGGGTATGGAGCACAGCATCTTAGTTTTAGTTTCTTTTTTGAGGGATACTTTTTGGTGTTATGGTATACCACAGGTGCCTAGTGAAAATTCCGTTTTAGGTGCATTCCCTGCCCTTTGAGGAAATACTGCTGATCTCGAATAACTGTGGGTAATTGAAATATCATACCTTTTAATAATGACTACTAATCCCCTAAAAAGAATATAGACTTTTTAGCTCTAAACATGGTTTGAATAGGGTTTTTTTTTTTTTTTTTTTAAATGGTCTCTTATGACTCTAGATTAAAACAAACAAGAAAATAACCCTACTTCTATAGTTACTATAACAGCTGAGGCAAAGCTGTCCTACTAGTGGTGCATGGTAAAGCATGCCTTTTAATAAGTTTTTAAATATAAAGAATAATAGAAAGTCTCAACTTAGGGTGTGTTATAGTTGCCTGTGGAGTTATTAGTTTAGAGGAATGGTTTTAATTTACTTGGAGTCCTTAGCACATTGCTTATTGCATGCATGCTCAGTAAAAGTGGATATTGGTGTTTTTGCTTTGCAACTTCCACAGGTCTTGGTTGTCATGGCTTCTCGTTAGTGCCTTAAGATCCCTTTAGAGCTCTGGTTGCCTGGCAAGAGAAAAGGCAGGAACTGCCAGGAGCTGAAAGGACAGATGTTTAGCTGCAGAAGTAGCCTTTGGGGAGCGTTGGCTACGTTGGCTGAGGTTCGTGTGCATGTGGCCAAGTATGTGAACTTGGGGTTTTGCTAGACAAAACTCTGGGCCACATGGGTTAATATATGCTACAAGTGGTCTTTGTTTTAGAAGTCTTTGCAGTTTGAGCTATTTAAAACTTTTTTTAAATAAGCAAATTATAAGATTCTGTTTGGGGTGCATTCCTGTCCTTTGGGGAAGTACTGCTGACCTTTAAGAATAGTGGGTTATTGGGCTCAGTGGCTCATGCCTGTAATCCCAGCACTTTGAGAGTCTGAGGCTGGCGGATCACAAGGTCAAGAGATCGAGACCATCCTGGCCAACATGGTGAAACACCGTCTCTACCAAAAATACAAAAATTAGCTGGGCATGGTGGTGTACGCCTGTAGTCCCAGCTACTCGGGAGGCTGAGGCTGGAGAATGGCTTGAACCTGGAAGGCGGAGGTTGCAGTGAGCTGAGATTGTGCCACTGCATAACAGCCTGGCGACAGAGTGAGACTCTGTCCCTCAAAAAAACCCAACAAACACAAAAAACAAATAAAAAACAGTGGGTAACTGAAATATTGTATGCTTTAATAATGACTACTAGCCGAATATGGTGGCTCACGCCTGTAATCCCAGCACTTTGGGAGGCTGAGGCGGGCGGATCACCTGAGGTCGGGAGTTCAAGACCAGCCTGACCAACATGGAGAAACCCTATCTCTACTAAAAATACACAATTAGCTGGGCATGGTGGCGCATGCCTGTAATCCCAGCTACTCAGGAGGCTGAGGCAGGAGAATCGCTTGAACTCCGGAGATGGAGGTTGTAGTGAGCCGAGATCGCACCACTGCACTCCAGCCTGGGCAACAGAGTGAGACTCTGTCTCAAAAAAAAAAAAAAAAAAGGCTACTAATCCATTAAAAAAAGGTCAGTTGTCTGGGCCCAGTGGCTCACGCTGTAATCCCAGCACTTTGGGAGGCCGAGGTGGGCAGATCACCTGAGGTCAGGAGTTTGAGACGAGCCTGGCCAACATGGTGAAGCCCCATCTCTACTAAAAGTACAAAAATTAACCTGGTATGGTGGTGCATGGCTGTGATCCCAGCTACTCCGGAGGCTGAGGCAGGGGAATCGCTTGAACTCAGGAGGTGGAGGTTGCAGTGAGCTGAGGTCGTGCACTCCAGCCTGGGCAATAGAGGGAGACTTCATCTCAATAAATGAGTAAATCAATAAATAAAGGTCAGTTTACAGTGTTAGAATACTGACAGCTTAAGTAATTAGAAGAGTCTTATGATTAGAATTACTTCAGGCTAAAAAATATTACAAGGAGACTCTAGAGGGCAGTATAAGTCAGCATGTTCATGCTTCTCCTGGCAATGGAAAGTTAAATTTTGCTTTGGAGAAATATTCCAGGTGTTCTCAACTCTTTTCCCACCACATGGTGTCCTGGTTTGGTAGAAATGTGAGTTTTGGAAAGAAGTGCTCTGATTTGGCTTACAAAGGTTAGCTAATATATCAGAATTATATGGCCCTAGGGAATATCTCTGCTTGGTTTACAATACTGTCTTAGAAAAACTGGAATTCCCTTATTGATTCAACTAAATGGAATTGAGTTTGCTTTTCAGACATTTGTGGAGCATTAAGTGAAAGGAATATATCTTTATAGCTAATATATCTTTTGTTTTCACATCTTTTTGGGTAGGAAGTAAATGTACCCTCTCTTCGAACAAATGGGAAGAGTTTGACTTATTTTGACCTTTTTTTTTTTAACAACTTTTTTAAAAGGTTGAAATTAGATGCCTGATTCCTGAATGTCCGTGTTAATGTTGAACCTTTCAGAACGTTTGCATTAAGCAAAACCCAGAGCCTATTATTCCTATCACTTTTTCTTCTAATTTTTAACCTTCTGTGCATTTTCAGGGAAATCTAATCCTTACGTTATTGACTCATCTTACATATAATTCACCAAATATGGTTTGGAAATAACTGTTTTAAAGCCTAAGAAGTTCTAGCTTGTAGAGCCTCTTAGGGTTTTAGGCTCTGCAAGGCAGAAAGTGGGGATTACCAAGGGCAAACTCATGAATCTCCTATAAATTTAGATTTAAGATTTTAAACTATTAATTGCATTTTTTTTTTTTTTTTTTGAGATAAAATTTCCCCTCAGCCTCCTAAGTAGCTGGGACTACAGGTGCCCGCCATGATGCCTGGATAATTTTTGTATTTTAAGTAGAAACAGGGTTTTACCATGTTGGCCAGGTTGGTCTCAAACTCTTGACCTTAAGTGATCCGCCTGCCTCAGCCTCCCAAAGTGCTGGGATTACAGGTGTGAGCCACCGCATCCGGCCAAAATAGTTACTTTGACATAGTTACAACTATTTTTCCTTTGGAAATAAATCAGGAGTTTTGGAAAATATGATAGAGTTTCCCACATCTTTCAGTAATGTTAAAACTAATGTGCACTTGTGAGGAACCAGTATCATGTATTGGCTTTGATTATTGGTATCGAGTATTAGGTTTACTTCTGGCACCACTTGTGCATCTATGTTTTTTTACATCTTAATCACAGAGTAATGTAAAATAAGCATTTGTGTTTACAAAATATACACTACTCATTAGAACTTTCACCTGAAATTGTGTGTTTTTAATTTATACAGAATTGCTGTATAAACCAAAGGAGTTTTCTTAACAAGAAAAATAGAAAGTTAATAAAGTTTCTGGGAAAGAAGATTGAATATTTTTTGTTACTAGAAATAAAAGGTAAATTTTTTTTCTTTTGTTTTGAGACTGAGTCTAGCTCTGTTGCCCAGGCTGGAGTGCAGTGGTGCGATCTTAGCTCACTGCAACTTCCACCTCATGGGTTCAAGGGATTCTCTTGCCTCAGCCTCCTGAGGAGCTGGGATTACAGGTGCTCGTCACCCCGCCCAGCTAATTTTTGTATTTTTAGTAGTGATGGGGTTTCACTGTGTTGGCCAGGCTGGTCTTGAACCCCTGACCTCGTGATCCGCCTGCCTCAGCCTCCCAAAGTGCCGAGATTACAAGCGTGAGCCACTGCGCCCGGCCAGAAGGTAAAATTTTCAAGCAGGTGTGTAATATGTAGAGAAAGTAACTAAATCTTTGAGTTTACAAAAGATTTGGGATATTTGCTTAATTCTCAGACTTGAAATTAACAAACTTACTAAATGTTTTCTTTATTCTGGCAAGTGACAGAACATTGATACAGATAGTATTACTCACATTTTGTTTTATGTGAATGTAAATCGGCAGAGTCTCTTGGTATCTTGAAATATACAGGAGAAATTTTCCTTAACCTAAGGTTGAAATATTATTTAAATGTATAACACTGCACACATAGCACTTAATTTATTTCTTGTACTTTAGAAAACTTCTCTATGTACAATAACCTCTCCTAGTCCTTTGGAGGGAATTTTAGTTACTATTTTTT
The DNA here is from genome assembly GCF_047675955.1 of Chlorocebus sabaeus. NCBI lineage: Eukaryota > Metazoa > Chordata > Mammalia > Primates > Cercopithecidae > Chlorocebus > Chlorocebus sabaeus. The sequence goes on from NC_132923.1 coordinate 128,126,737, forward strand.
CCCCAATTTATTCCAGTTTACCCAAACCCATTAGTCTGTTTTCCCCAATTTACCCATTTCCCCAGTTTACCTGTTTGAATATCTTGATTTTTTGTTTTTTATTGTTCTCTTTGATGGCAATAGCTTCTTTTGCTCTAGAGAAAACATTTTCTGATGTTATGGTTATAAAATATTTTATATGGATTTATGCCTTTGGGTGTTGCTTAAAAGGATCACATGATTAAATGGCAGTTTCATATCTGGAATAATTCATGAAATGGAGATGTCATCTGATCATTGTTGGCAGGAATTTACTTTCTAGCTCCAGATTTGCCCACTAGAGAACATTTCCTTTCAGTAATTACACCCCTTCTAGTCAAGTTGCTGCCCATAGTTCCTTACATGTTTTTTTTTTAACTCCCTTACAATAGCTGGAACAGGATTGGGCAAGCTTTTTCTGAAAAGGACCTGATAGTAAAGATGTTAGGTTCTGTGGGTCATCAAGTCTCTGTTGCAGTTATTCAATCTTGCTTTTAAAATACAAAAGCAGCCATAGGTGATATGCAAATGAACAGCCATGACCGTTTCCAAGAAGTCTTTCTTTATGGACACTGAAATTGGAATTTCATATAATTTTCATATGTCATGGAGTAGTTTTCTTCTTTTGATTCTTCACCTTCACCCTTCAAGCATTTACAGTATAGAAACCAAAAGCAGGCCGTAGCCTGGGTTTAACCCATGGGCCCTTTTTGCCAACCCCTGAGCCAGAAACCCAGAGAAAGATACATATAGAAGTGGTTTCTTATTAACAGCTTTAATTTATGAAAATATCCAGGGTTGTTTTGTTACTACCAGAAATAAATGTATTTTTAAATATGTTACATGATATAAATGACATCATTTTAAATAGTGACTTTAGAGCCTAGGGATAGAATATCTTTGGGTGGTAAAGATAAAAGCTGGTTTTCTTTGTCAGATGTTAAATGTAGAAAATTGACAAGAGCTATGGAACAAAATCCTTGATTTATAAGTTGACAAAATTGCTGGAATACACAGAGACTATATAGATTCATTTGATATAAGAGCTTCATTTAAGGGAAGGAATTCAAGGCTCTTTCGTGTATTTTGTCCCCACCTAATGATTTGTACAATGTAATGATGGTAATTCAGAGCCGAAAGTAGGTTGTTTCTGGTTTCAATCCTTCTTTTTATCTGAAATACTGAAAAAGCCGAACTGTATTCTGTACAGGTAGTGGTTACTTTTCTTCTGCTTAAACTTAAAAACACAGCCTGTTTATTAGCTTTTGTTGGCACCAAATAGTACTTGGACACTATATATTTCACAGCAGACGTATTTTTTCTACCTAACATTAAGCAGTTGCTTAATTTGAAGAACTGTTCTGTTGAGCCTGCCTAATACAAAATTTCAATGTACACAGCACAATCTGAATTAATAGAACTCAAACTTACTAGGCCATGAAAATGGCTTAATCAACAGTGAAGCCTTTAAAGACCTTGTCAGGTAGTATTCTAATAGTGATTTTAGGAAAAAAGCAATGGTTACTATATAAAGATACTTTTTGTTTCAGAGTTGGTTTTCTTTGTTAAAGCCGTCTTGAATAACTTCTGGGGCTGCTCCATGTTCTGTTTAGAGGGGAAACATTGCATCTCTATACTTTATATTGAGCCACAGCCATTCAGTCTCATTACTAATCTCTTCTTGGTAAAAGCCCTTTCAGACTGAATTGTTTATTCTTCCTTATCTCTAACCTGAGGGTATATTGTTGCTGAGTTGTTAGATTTTATTCTTCTTTGTTGTCATTCTGCAGTTTCTTTTCCCACCTCCGCCTTTGGTGATGGATGGCTAATCTGATGTTTGTGAGGCATTCAGGATTTGATAGCTGTGTGAGAGAGACTCAGCATTCCTTTCTGAACACCCTCTCTTTTCTCTGTTCAAAGTTCTACATCGTTTGTGCTGTCAGTAGCTTTTGATAGGTAGAGGTCAAAGACAACTCTGTTGATTGATTAATTGAATTCCCATGTCAAATAGCTTTTTATTTTGAGGTACAGAGCCTGAGTTTAAATGCAGGTTCTGAAACTAAGTACATAGTCCTCTCTCAGTATTCGTGGGGGATTGGTTCCAGGACCACCTGTGGGTACCAAAATCCACATACATTCAAATTCTTTAAATAACACGGTGTCGTATTTGCATGTAACCTATGCACATCCTCCGACATACTTTAGACCATCACCTCCCTTATACTTTATGTCGTCTCTAAATTACCTATAGTATTTAATGCAACGTAAAGGCCATGTAAATAGTTATACTATATTGTTTATGGAATAATGACTAAAAAAAGTCTATACCTGTTTAGTACAGAAGCAACTATCTTTTTTTTGTCCCGCCAAATATTTTCAGTCCGTGGTTGGTTGAAACCACAGATGCGGAACCCAGGAATATGAAGGCCAAGTCTATGGCTTTATTGAACAGATGTTACTTAACACCTTTGTCTCTTCGTTTGCTCACTTAAAAAAAAAAAGTGGAGGTAATAATAGTGCCTATCCTGAAGGGATATTGTCATATATGTGTAATACTTACAGCAGTACCTGGTGTACAGTTAGCACTCAATAAATATTAGTATCGCTGTCATTATAGTTTGAATGAAAAAACTAATGTGAGTTTTAAGTAGGAAAGGGATGTTACCGGAATTGAGTTTCAGAAACATTGGTTTGATAGCAAAGGGGAAGGTGAATGGGGGCTAGGTTAGCAAAGGTTGAGGCAGGAAGACCTGTGCATGCATTGAGTTTTATCTCTGTCAGAAGACAAGAATTACAACAAATACCGTTTGAAGATTTCAGTTGGCTTTATTTGTGGTTCTAGAATTGGGCGATACTGTATTCTATAAAGTAGAATAAATGTAAGCATTCCAATGAGTGCAGTAGAGGAGGCTGGCTTGGAAAAAGGGCTGAAGAAAGCAGAAACAAAGAACAAAAAGCACCAGTAGACTTCCCCTGATGTAGGGTTGCCAAAGCCTTCAATTTGCTGGGCGAGAAAAAGTAGTATCTGCAAAGCACAGCAAAGCGAATGCAATGAAATGAGATATGCTGGTAGCTGACTGTTCAGCTCTGTGTTACTGCTGTCAAGACAGAGATAAGGGTTTATGTTATTAAGATGATTTAGTTTTGAGTTTTGAGATTAGCTAGCACTGAGGGACCCATCTCACATATTTGAGCAGTCAGAAAGGAGAATGTATTTTTACCAGATAGTAATTAGAATTTCTAATAGAGGCCAGCAACCCTTCCAACAGAAAAAGCAGGTGTGAGACCAAGTCACCAAATCCCATTGGTCCTGGTCAGGTGCCTCACTTCTCACCAGAAGAGGTTTGAAGAATCTCTTGCCGAGTGCAGTGGCTCATGCCTATAATCCCGGCATTTTGGGAGGCCAAGGTGGGTGGATCACCTGAGGTCAGGAGTTTGAGACCAACGTGGCCAGCATGGTGAAACCCCGTCTCTACTAAAAATAGAAAAAAAATTAGCTGGGTGTGGTGGCGGGCACCTTCAGTCTCAGCTACTCAGGGGGCTGAGGCAGGAGGATCGCTTGAAGCCAGGAGACGGAGGTTGCAGTGAACCGAGGTTGGGCCACTGCACTCCAACCTGGGCAACAGAGTGAGACTCCGTCTAAAAAAAAAAAAAAAAGGAATCTCTTGAGTGGAAAAATACAAACTTTTTCAGTTCAACTCTTCTATTTCCTGAAATCTTGTGTTCAGGCCTGCAGGGAAGTCCCAGCCTATGTTGAGGGGCTTAGGGAAGCAGACCTCTGCAGTGCTCCCAGCTGTCTGAGGAATGCAGTGCTAACTGTCCCAAGTTTTACCAGCCTAGGACAGTGTCTTCAAGGTGGTCTGCTTCTAAGATGACCTATGGGGTACATGAGAAATACTAAAACAACTTTTTTTTTTTTTTTTTGAGGTGAAGTCTCTCTCTGTCACCCAGGCTGGTGTGTGGTGGTGTGATCTCGGCTCACTGCAACCTCCGCCTCCTAGGTTCAAGCAATTCTCTTGCCTCAGCCTCCCAAGTAGCTGGGATTACAGGTGTGCACCACCATGTCTGGCTAATTTTTGTAATTTTAGTAGAGACGTGGTTACACCATGTTGGCCAGGCTGGTCTCATCCTGACCTCAAGTAATCCTCCCTCCTCAGCCTCCCAAACTGTTGGGATTACAGGTGTGAGCCACTGTGCCCGGCCAGGTTTTAAATTTTAGTGTAGCCTGGATGTTTCATGTACAAGTAACGTATTTTGGGATGTGTCCAAAATAAGTAACATTATTTTCACATAAATTGGTCTTTGCTGCTATATGAAGCAACCTAGGGCATGGAGCACGTTTTATTCATTTTGTATTCCCAAATCTTCCTACATAATTTACTCACTCATTAATGGAACTTAATTAGAGTCCAAGATGACACTGCTAATGGTGTCTGGCATTCATTGTCTACTCTTGGGGTTACACAATTATAAGAACTCTCCTACAGTGGCCTATGAGGCCTGCTCTGACCTTGGACTCATCTGTTGCTAGCACCCTCCACCCTCAGTTGTATTCTAGTCCTGTGGCTCACTTGCTGTCTCTTGCTCGCTCTTGCTCTCTCTCTCTGTCTCTCTGCAGCTGGTACCTACCCTCTGCGTATGTTTAATCCTTCTTATCTTGCTCGACTTTTTCTTTTTCCTTAGCACTTACTGCCTTTGAATATTGTGTGAAATTTATAGAATAGAAAAAAATCTGTTGGTCATTGTTTCTCCCTGCAGAATGTAAACCCCTTGAGGTCAGGAGTGTCTTTCTACTTTGTTCATAGGTGTATTCTAAGTGCTTGTGCTATTTTTTTTTTTTTTTTTTTTTTTGAGACGGAGTCTCACTCTGTGGACAGGCTGGAGTGCTGTGGGGCGATCTTAGCTCATTGCAACCTCTGCCTCCTGGGTTCAAGCGATTCTTCTGCCTCAGCCTCCCGAGTAGCAGGCGCACACCACCTCGTCCAGCTGATTTTTTTTTTTTTTTTTTTTTTTTTTTTTTTGCATTTTTAGTAGAGATGGGGTTTCACCATGTTGCCAGGACGGTCTTGATCTCTTGACCTTGTGATTTGCCTGCCTCGGCTGCCCCAAAGCATCTGGCACATAGTAGGGCTTGTAAGTTCCATTAATGAGTAAGTAAATTATTTAGGAAGATTTGGGAATACAAAAATGAATAAAATGTGCTCCATGCCCTGAGTTGCTTCATATAGCAGCAAAGACCAATTTATGTGAAAATAATTTTAAGTCTCTGAGAAACGTGGCAGTAGAATTATATGGAGGGTAGAGAGGTGACAGTAATAAGGAGGTGATTAATTCTCTGGGGGTGGTGGTAGATACATAAGCATTTAAATAATGTAAATGTTTTGAAAATGTGACGGTTTTTAACCCATTAACTGTTGGTAGGCCTATTTTTGCTTGTCCAGAGAAAATGGAAATAAAGAAGATTATTTGAATAGAGTGTGCTTGTGACTATGTAGAAACTTGTTTTTGATAGACATCTATGTAAGTTGAATTAAGCAGAGGGCAAATCTCTGTCATTTGTTTCTCTATGTTTATGTTGTATAATTTGATGTTATTTTAATCATTTCATGATTCCTGCTTTAGTAAATTTGTAGTAGGGTACCTGTTGGAAGTGTATCAATGTTCCTCACCCCCTCCTTTGTTTCTAATACACCCTGGGCCCCTTTGGATATTTAATAATTACCTTAAGGATGCTAATTTGGGACACAATGAATCATTTAGGAATGGATTACTTTATTTCATCAAAATCATTGAACAGAGTGCTTGGACAATAACGTTTTGACATTGCTCAGCCGCTGTGTGGCTCCACTGTGCTCTCCCTAGTGGTGACTGGTGAAGGGGAGAGAGGAGGCAGGGGAAAGGCGCTTGCTCCTGAGACATTACCTTTTGTGATGATGGATGCTCTGCTTGCAGAACCCAGCTGAGCATCTGTCCAGACACACTCCTTCCCAGTTCACATAAATAATGCAGCAGTGATAGTAACAAGGACGAAAAGCAAAATGCTGATTTTGCCGCCCCCTGCCTGCTTTTTTCTTTTTTTAACAGGGTGATGTACTTCACAGACAAATAATGAATTACCAACCTCACAGTTGGGGTGATTTAGGCCCTCCCTTAATTGTTTTAATCAGGTTTTTACAGTAAGTCGATGACAGAGTCCAAGATGACACTGCTAATGGTGTCTCGCATTCGTTGAGCATTTCCTGTGTGCTGTGCACTCCATCCAAGGCCTTGCTTGAATTGTTTCATTTCATCTCCATGATAACCGTGTGCAGTGGGTACTGTTACTAATCACATTGTATAGATGAACACATGGAGACTTTCCCAAGGTTATGCAGTTAGAAAATTTTAGATCAGGAGGGCCGGGCGCGGTGGCTCAAGCCTGTAATCCCAGCACTTTGGGAGGCCGAGACAGGCGGATCACGAGGTCAGGAGATCGAGACCATCCTGGCTAACACGGTGAAACCCCGTCTCTACTAAGAAATACAAAAAACTAGCCGGGCGAGGTGGCGGGCGCCTGTAGTCCCAGCTACTCGGGAGGCTGAGGCAGGAGAATGGCGTGAACCCGGGAGGCGGAGCTTGCAGTGAGCTGAGATCCAGCCACTGCACTCCAGCTGGGGCAACAGAGCCAGACTCTGTCTCAAAAAAAAAAAAAAAAAAAGAAAATTTTAGATCAGGAGAACCCTGGCCATCTGACTCCAGAGCCAGAGACCTTTACCACTAGGCTAAATGTGCTGAAGACTGGGAAGCTCAGTCAGAACTAAGGATGAAATGTTGCTGCCTGCTCTTATGAGTACAGATGAAGAGCGTCACCCACCATTGAAAATCACCCAGCAAAATATGTAGGACTAAACTTCACTATTGATGAAATTAAACCACAGCTTTCTTCTCAGAACTAAACAAAAAAATTCAGCTCTTCATTGCGTTGAGGTTGGTGATCCACTGGCTTGTACCATTTCTCTTTTCTCATGAAATAGAAGGCATTTCTGCCTTTGCTGTGTAATTTGCTTGATTTTCTTCATTTTGCCGCTCTTTGGTGTAGAAACGGGCACCCTGCTTCAGCTGGTGGGGACTAAAAACCAGTAGGAGGAAAGGCAAAATTCTTATCTGACCCTGTTTTTTAAAGAAAATTTGTCAAGTTCTAGAAATCTAACAGCTTTAGAATTTATGATTTTAGGAGGTTATATGAAGGTCCTGATGTTTTCTAAGGTAAATTGACTGCTGACTTTCTTTCATACATTGTACTTGCTCTTGTTCTTACTCTCACATTCTCCTGTAGTAAAGAAATGGAGGCCATAACAGGGATACTATTGATACAACAGATGTTTCTTACTTGAAATTGCATGCACTTATGGTCTTGTGTTTTAACCACTCTTAACAACTGTGTTTACTATTGAAACTGGAAATACAGACTTTGATTATAGTTTTTCCAGCTTGCCTGGTACTATTCTCCTGTAAATGGATTATTTTTAGTTTAAATTTTTGCTGCAAGCCCTTTGCCCCTACTTAGTTGACTCTTCAATCACCACTTGCAGTGCACATGTCAGCATTCCCATGGACATTAAATACACACAGTATAGACAGCACAATGGCATTTTCTGTGTGAATTATTGGACTCGTTTGATCACTTTTAATGCTGAAAATGGGATCTATCCTGGTTACCTTCCAATAGGGAATGTATGTCTATCTCCTCTCAAAGTTTATCTTGATAGCTATTGGTGGTCATTGTAAAATTATCCGTCCGAAACTTAACAGATTGCAAATGAAATAGGAATCTCAGTATTTGTTTTGCTACTGCCTAATGATACCTCTGTTTGAGTCATTGAATACTTTCAAAGCACAACCTTTAAGGTGTGTTTCCACATCTTAATTTGTCACTTGGTACGTTTAGTTCTAACAACCAGAACTAAAGCAAATTTTGTTTCATGAGAAACTGCTTGCCAAGCTTTAATTTAGCTCTTCTTAGAGGATTATTAATGAACTTGTGAAGTGTACATAAGCACTTTTTATTGACAAAGCAATGGCATTAAAATTCAGTATTCTCAAGTGATGACAAGGCATTATTGTGTTTGAGAGATACTAAAAACTACCACTGTTGACCTAATGATTAACTTGCAATATAGAACATCCTTGATTTTCCTTTCCCTTATCCGTCTTATTCTTACTTTCGTTTTCAAAAACCATTAGGTGACTATGGAACATAACTGTGAATAAACAAATGAGTAAAATGCTAAAAATGATTTTAAAAATTCATTAAGTTCTTTGAAGCTGGATGATACATGTATACTGTCGCCTACTGCTGCTTTTAAAAAAAACAAAGCCGTTACTTTAGTGATGTGTTTCTCATTTATACATACTAAAATTACAGTGATTGAGTTGTTATGTCATTTATTTTTTAAAATTGTGATTGTGTGTGTGTCTTTTTCCTTTCTTTTTGGTATAAGATCATTATTATTGAGGGGCCAAATTTCAGGAGTCTTACTAGCAAGTTGCAAAATGTAGTACAACCTGACCTCTGAAGAAAAAGAAATTTCAGTCTGATGCTTACGTCTTAAAAAGATTGATTGCTTCTTTGGCTAGGTTTTTAAAAAATTCCTTTTCTTTTTTTCCATTCTGAAATTTTATTACTTTCTTCACCAGGTGATCAAAGCACATAGGTTAGTGAATTTTTTTAAAAAAAGGTAGCAAAGATCTTCTGGGAATATTTGTGTTAAGTTTTAATTTCATGTGTTTTTTTCTAGGTAATGTATGTGCACGTACTTAATCAAATGGTGGTGTACTGTTTATTTTTTTATTTGTTTATTTTAGCAGTTCCTCCCATCCTTGAGTTCCACTTCTCAGAGGCAAACTGAACTTTTAAAAGCATTTCTTTTGTCACTTATCTTAATATTGCTAAAGGTCATGCTTATGTTTTATGTTTTATTTTTATTTTTTGAGACAGAGTCTTGATCTGTTGCCCAGACTGGAGTGCAGTGGCGCAGTCTTGGGTCACTGCAGCCTTGACCTCCCAGGCTCAAGTGATCCTTCAGGTTCCCAAATAGCTGGGACTACAGGTGTGTGCCCCAACACTTGGCTAATTTTTAAATTATTAATTAATTTATTTATTTTTGTAGAGATGAGATCTTGCAGTGTTGCCTAGGCCAGACTTGAACTCCTGAGCTCAAGTGGTCCTGCCACCTTGGCCTCCCAAAGTGTTAGAATTATAGGCATGAGCCACCATGCCTGGCTTCTTTATCTTTTCTTTTTGTCTTTTTTTTTCCCCCATGATGGGGCCTTACTCTATTGCCCAGGAAAGAGTGCAGTGGCTTGATCACGGTTCACTGCAGCTTTGACCTCCATGGCTGAAGGGATCCTCCCGCTTCAGTCTCCCAAGTAGCTGAGACCACAGGTGTGAGCCACTGTGCTTGGCCTGTTTTTATTTTCTGTTTTAGACATCACTTGCTGAGTTTACCCAATGAGTAATGAGGATTTAGCCTTTTATATCTCCCCAACCCCAGACAGGGTCTGGCTCTGTCATCCAGGCTGGAATCTAGTGGCATGATCATGGCTCACTGCAACCTGTACTTTGTGGGCTCAACGATCCTCCTGCCTCAGTCTCCTGAGTAGCTGGGACTACAGGTGCACACCACTACACCTGGCTAATTTTTGTATGTTTTGTAGAGACGAGGTTTTGCCATGTTTTCCAGGCTGGTCCTGAACTCCTGAGCTCAAGCATTCTGCCTGGCGTGTAGTCCCAAAGCGCTGGGATGACAGATGCGAACCTCCTTGCCAGGCCGTCACCTTTTATATATCTTCTGCTTTCTCCTCTTCCTCTTCCTTCCCATTGTGGTAATATCATCATTTGTGGTTAAATCACTATTGAATGTTTATATTATTATTATTATTATTAAGACACAGTTTTGCTCTTGTTGCCCAGGCTGAAGTGCAATGGCGCCATCTCAGCTCACCAAAATCTACGCCTCCTTCAAGCGATTATCCTTCCTCAGCCTCCCCAGTAGCAGGGATTACAGGCGCCCGCCACCACACCTGGCTAATTTTGTATTTTTAGTAGAGACGGGGTTTCACCGTGTTTGATCAGGCTGGTCTCAAACTCTGGACCTCAGGTGATCTGCCTGCCTCGGCCTCCCCAAGTGCTGGGATTACAGACGTGAGCCACCGCACCCGGCCGAATGTTTATGTTGTTATAGGCATGTATATATTGTTATAGCTTAAAACAAATATTGTGGGCTGGATGCAGTGGCTCATGCCTATAATCCCAGCACTTTGGGAGGCCGAGGCAGGCGGATCACAAGGTCAAGAGATCAAGAGCATCGTGGCTAACGTGGTGAAACTCTGTCTTTACTAAAAATACAAAAGTTAGCTGGGTGTGGTGGCACACACTGTAGTCCCAGCTGCTCGGGAGGCTGAGGCAGGTGAATAGCTTGAACCTGGGAGGCGGAGGTTGCAGTGAGCCAAGATTGCGCCACTGCACTCCAGCTTGGTGACAGAGTGAGACTCCGTCTCAAAAAAAAAAAAAAAAAAAAAAAAAACAACATTGTGCTATGATTGAATTCCATTTCTTGCACAACTTCTTTCCTGGAATTAATACTTGTCTCTCTTTTGATTCTTTGTTTTGTTCTGTATGCCTCTATCTCTAAATCATCCTTAAATTTTCCAGCAGAACTATTTAAACTCCTCTCAATGTAATGGAAAATATTAATCTATAGATCACCCTTGGTGCTGTCCTCCTGGAACCCATTGCCTCATTTTGGTGTCTAGATCTGCCACTGAGTTGTTGGAAGAAGACTTCCCTTTCATATGACTCTGAGGTCATTTTTCATGGGTTCTTGGTTGGTTCCCTTTCTTGTTTGTGAAGTGTTTTCCTGAGAAGGATGCATGGGAAGTAAATGTTTTGAGGCTGTGTGTGTCTGAAAATGTCTTTATTTTATACTCATCCTTGATTATCTCACAGTTTGGCTGGGTATAGAATTGTAGACTGGAGACTATTTTCCTCAAAATTTGGAAGGCATTACTGTATTGTCTTCCAATTTTAGGAAAGAAGCCAGAGCATAATATAGTGTACACTCAACTAAAAGGCAGTATAGGCCTTTTGGAATGAGTTGTTATTTGAGTGATACCCCTTGGAAAGATAAAGTTATTACAGTGATGTCTTCTGAACCATAAAGGAAAAGATAAAGTTGAGATAGTTTCATTTTACTCCCATCTGTTAAATGGCAGTAGTTCAGTCCTCTCTAGGGATATTGTGGAAATAAATATTTAAAAATTTAAAGGTAGCTATAACTATCAAATAGAAAATCACTTCTTGGGGTGAATGGCAAACTCTGTGGTAATAGCCATTTATGTTTGTATTTTAAAGCACTTTATCACGATAGGATTTTCCCAATCACTATCCTTTAAAAGCCAGATGAATGTTAAATTCATGTGATATATGTATTTTAATATTAATACTTGGATTTTTCTGGCTTAAAGTTTTCATAATATAACATTTAATCCCATTTAAAATGGAGTCCACAATGAAAAAGCCTCATTTTGATTGCCTGTGTAAGCTAAGTATAAATAAAGAATGAAATCAGCAAATTGTAATTTTTGAAATAAAATGCCTTTAATGTTAAGACTTTAGCATTGTAGTCGAAGTTTGCAATTATTATTATTATTATTACCATTTTTTATTTTTGAGGTTGAGTTTCGCTCTTATTGCCCAGGCTGGAGTGCAGTGCTACAATCTTGGCTCACTGCAGGCTCTGCCTTCCGGGTTCAAGCGATTCTCCTGCCTCAGCCTCCTGAGTAGCTGGGACTACAGGTACCCACCATCATGCCCAGCTAATCTTTGTATTTTTAGTAGAGATGGGGTTTCACCATGTTGGCCAGGGTGGTCTCGAACTCCTGACCTCAGGTGATCCATCCACCTCAGCCTCCCAAAGTGCTGGGATTATGGACGTGACCCACTGGGTCTGGCCAAAGTTTTTAATTATGAAAAACTTTTTTCTTAAAAGCAGAAACCATTTTGTTAGGGCTAAAAATTTTTTTTAAGTTAATCTGCCTTTTTTGCAAGAATTTGCCTTCAAGAGTGTCATTTTTACATTTGATTGTAATAATTAATATTAGTGTAATGATTAAAATGGAGGTAATCAATAGAAAACATGTATAAAATAGCAAGCACTAATTCTTAACCCACTGCTAATTGCTTCTAGGAGGTTGTCTTAGCATTGGTTACTATGGTTTTTCCTTAGCCTTTATAAATTATCACAAAAGACAAAACTGTTCCTCCTCCAGTTACTAAATTAGTTCCTATTTAATGTTGAAAGGTATCTTGCAAGATTTATGATTCAGATTTTATAACCAGTCTTATTTTAGGATGTGCTTTTCTAGGTGTATGGGTACCTTTTTGGCCTTTTCCCTAGGGACATTAATCCTTGGCTGGAAAGAATAAACTGTAGTCCTCCATAGCAGCTGACTGCAAACTGCAACCATGACGCCTTAGGCTGTTAAAACAAACATTTCTCAACCTTATAGCACAGACTTCCTGTTTTTAAAGCTTTTCTGACCTTCCTGAGAAAAAGACTAATATAGCTGTGGTTACATCCTGTGTTTTTTTTTTTTTTCATTAAAAAAAAAATCTATTGAATTTTTCTAAAGCCCTTGAGTATAAAAGTGATTAATGCACCAAAAAATGTAAATAGCACCGGGCTCATGTCTGATCTTTGCTAGTTCTTCAATAAAAGATAATAGAACCAGGTTGGCTTTTAATGCGTCTCTGTTTGTTCAATGTCTGCTACTATTGGAATGTCAGGAAAATCTCACATTAAAGGACCTGCCCTATTCTGGAGAGATTGTAAAGGAAGCATTTGGCAGTCATTTCCTTTCACTTAAGAGAATGAACATGCTTTACATTATAATCGTTTAAACATACCAGAGTCAGCTGATACGGTTCTCATATTCTTCAATGTAGAGTCAGCTTGCTCTGAAGATTGGAGGGGATGATCAGTGTTTAGATTTTATTGTTGGAGTTAATCAGATGATGTAAACGTTAGAAGTTAGCCCGTGCCTTCCTTTGTACTCACTCAGTTGTTGTTTCCTGCAGCCCAAGTATTTGCTCTTTTAGTTAAAATTAAACTCCAGAATGTATGTTCAGCATTTGTCATGACAGTCTCACTCACTTCTAATCCCTTCAAAAGAAAATACAAGAAACCACCCTGTGTTGTGTAGGTCATTCTCGAAACTGTGTCTTTTGATTTTTGTTTTAGCCAATGTATTATATAATGTTTAAGTGTGTATTTTTAACTGGAGTCTTCTGGCATTTTCTAGAGAGCAGTTACTGGCTTTTAGGCAGGCAATTCCTGGATCTGTAATGCTACCTCTGATGTTGACACTGGCAAATGGTACTCATTTAATTTTTTGAAACATTAAAATGTATGTATTTTTTTCTGAAATACACGTGTGTAATTTTATTTTAAAATATTTTCATTTATTGGAGGCATAATACTAGAGAAAACATATCCCAGTAATAAAGGGCAAAATGATATTTTGAATTTCTTTACATTATTTTAATAAGTCATACAATTATCTGTCTGGTTAGTATTTTGAATTCTTAGGATATTGATTCCAGTTGTGGTTTTGAGTTATCCTTAAGATTACTTCCAATACATTTGGCTGGATCTCCACACTGATTTTATCATATATCATCAGTTCAGAATACATGAGGGGCCTCATTTTAAACATCCCATTGAGGTCCTGAGTCCCTGAGCTCTTTAAAAAACAAAACTCTCTTTGTTTTTTAAATCTGTAACACTTTTCCAAATGAGAAATTTCTGTTCTTAACTCTGCTTTGGCTTTTCAAAGTATCACTGTATTGGAATTTAATAATTTGGTCTATACAGTCTGAGATCTCTAGTGAGTTTTGAAATAGAAATGAAAATGTCTTTAAACACATTTAAAACATGTGCTATCTAAGAGGTCTTGCTCTCTGTCTGAAGTTGGTTTAAGGCTAATTTTACATCCTACGTCCATGAGACGGCTGGACACTTCCAAAAACTAAAACCTCCAGGCCTGACGTTCGATTGATGACTAATGTCAATAACGGTTTTCTGTGATGCCCACGGGAACCTAGTGGAAAGTTGTATTTTTTTATGGAATATATTTTTATAATGCTGATAATGTATTTCATGAAATAATACTTTAAATACTTATTAGCAGTTTATCACTCCTTTTTTTGGTTGTTTGTTTTTGTTTTTGTTTTTGTTTTTGAGACAGAGTCGCACTCTGTCACCCAGGCTGGAGTGCAGTGGCTCGATCTGGGCTCACTGCAGCCTCCACCTCCCAGGTTCAAGCGATTCTCCTGCCTCAGCCTCCCAAGTAGCTGGGATAATAGGCGTGCGCCACCATGCCTAGCTAATTTTTGTAATTTTAGTAGAGATGGGGTGTTGCCATGTTGGTCAGGCTGGTTTCGAACTCCTGACCTTAAGTGATCCACCCGCCTTGGCCTCCCAAAATGCTGAGATTACAGGTGTAAGCTACTGCGCCTGGCCTATCACTCTTAAATATATGTTTGGGACTATGACTGGGCATGGTGGGTCGTGAGGAGATTGAGACCACCCTGGCTAACATGGTGAAACCCCGTCTCTACTAAAAATACACACACACACAAAAAAAGGCCGGGCATGGTGGCGGGTGCCTGTAGTCCCAGTTACTCGGGAGGCTGAGGCAGGAGAATGGCATGAACCTGGGAGGAGGAGCTTACAGTGAGCTGAGATCCAGCCTGGGCGACAGAGCGAGACTCCGTCTCAAAAAGCAAACAAACAAACATATATATATATATTTGGGACTATGTTGGAAAGTAAAGCATAAAGGAAAGTTGTAACTAATGCCCCACCTTAATGTTGTACCTATATTATTTCACTTTAAAGTACGCTATTCAGAGTTTTACTAAAGACCGGTCTGTCTTGGGGTTTGTTTTTTTTTTTTTAAATAATCGGATGTTATTTCTAGTTATTTTTCAAGAGTATATTATGTAGATTGCAACAGTATCTAGAAATTAACTCATACATTTTATTACTAAATATAAAAGAGTAAATACTAAGATTATGGCATTACCAGACATAAAAACTCACTTATCTAATACTCATGGAATATTTGGCTAATTATTATAACATTATTTTAATGTGTTTATGGTTCTCTGTGTCTTTTTCCGTGGATATAATTATCACCAACCTAATTGATTTAATATTTTATATTTTTGTTCCTTAGCACTTTTACCTGGAAAGAAGCATATGTGGATAATAGATCATTAAATATTGGCTGAATGGAAAGTGATATAAATGGATAGGTAATTAGGAAGGTTATTTTAAAAATTTATATTAATATATATCTGACCTTGATATGCATTTAAGACTGTGAACTATGGATTAGATGATAGTTACCTATTACCAAAATAAAATAATATGAATCATTCAGTAGTACTGAAAGCTAAGAGGTATTTTATATTTTAACGTCCTAATTCTGATTTCTTACATGTTTTAGAATATAAGTCATAATAGAAAGGGCATACTCTTAATACTTACACCAGGGCAACAGATGTATCCTGAGACTGTGTTGGGGAAACCAGGACACAGGGGGAAGAACATTTTGATTTGGTTTGGGATTCTTTGAGAATGTCTGTGGAATGCCATTATGGCGGAACCCACAGGGCATTTGCAAATGTGGGCCTCTTGCTAAGAAGCAAGTTTAGCTGGAAAAATCAAATTTTGGAATCGCAAGCACGAAGCAGCTTGAGAGTGAATCTCCTCACTGATGAGAGATGGCAGAGTGTGATAAGAGGAGGCTTGACAGGGACTACCTGTATTTAGGAGGAGTCTTGGAAAGAAAGAATGACTGGAAAGGTAGGAGATCCAGGAGAGTGCAAAATCCAAAACCAAACCAACAAAAAACCAGAATATGGGAATAGGACCAGGACCCACTGTTGGTAAGAGTATAAGTTGTACAGCTTTTGGATGGCTGTTTGACTCTCTCTGAAGGAGTGCATATTCACTGAACTAGGGATTCCTTCGCTGTAGAAATACATGTATGTACAAAGAAGTTTGTTGTAGCACTGTCTATGAATAAAAAATACGAAAAAGACTCAATAAGGGGCTTGTTATATAATGAGACTCCCACACTGTTCAGTTATGTGCATTTATAAACAGGAATGGGATGTTAATGGTCTGCTCTAAAGTGAGAGAAGTGAGTTGCTGTATAACATAAATAGTAGGATTTATCTTTGTGACATAAATCAACAAGTGAACCCTCAGACAAATGAATACGTATGTTTTTATGTATGCGTGCACGCTTTTGTACATACGTTCTAGAGAAGAACTTGGTAAACCTTCAGCCTGTTAAGTGTAATTGCTTGGATTTTCCATAGGAACATATACTCTAAAACAAAATCTATAAGAGGGCTGGGTACAGTGGCTCACCCTTAATCTTAGCACTTTGGGAGGCCAAGGTGGGTGGATTGCTTGAGCTTAGGAGTTCAAGACCAACCTGGGCAACATAGTGAGACCCTGTCTCAATAAAAGAAAAAAAAAATCTAAAAGAGCTTCAAAACTTTTATATTTTTCTTTTTTATTTTAAAAACTCTAGAGTTTGTTGTCTAGTGACATTTTGGTGAGTTGGAAAAGCAAAAGAAATAGTTTGCTTAAAATTGTAACTTCATATATTAGTATGTTTTCATGCTACTGATGAAGACATACCAGAGACGGGGAAGAAAAAGAGGTTTAATGGACTTACAGTTCCACATGGCTGGGGAGACCTCACAATCATGGCGCAAGGCAAAGAAGAGCAAGTCAGGTCTTCTATGGATTACAGCTGGCAAGGAGATGGAGAGCTTGTGCAGGGAGACTCCTGTTTTTGAAACCATCAGATCAGCCGGGTTCGGTGGCTCATGCCTGTAATTCCAGCACTTTGGGAGGCTGAGGTGGGTGGATCACCTGAGGTCAGGAGTTCGAGACCAGCTGGCCAACATGGTGAAACCTCATCTCTACTAAAAATAGAAAATTAGCTGGGTGTGGTGGCATGCGCCTGTAGGTCCAGCTACTCAAAAGGCTGAGGTAGGAGAATTGCTTGAACCTGGGAGTTGGAGGTTGCGGTGAGCGGAGGTTGCGGTGAGCGGAGGTTTTAGTGAGTGGAGGTTGTAGTGAGCCAAGATTGCGCCACTGTGCTCCAGCCTGGGGGGCAGAGAGACTCCACCTCAAAAACAACAACAACAACAAAAAAGCCAAAAACATCAGATGATGTGAGATTTATTCACTGTGACGAAAACAGCATGGGAAAGACCCGCTCCCATGATTTAGTTGTCTCCAACCGGGTCCCACCCACAGCACATGGGAATTATGGGAGCTACAAGATGCGATTTGGGTGGGGACACAGAGCCAAACCATATCCCTCCATATTCTGTATAGGACAGTTGTTTCATCTTACTCTTGGGAATGTGTTCCAAGGCCCCAGTGGGTTCCTGAAACTGGATAGTACTGAACCCTGTTTTTACTATTTTCCTACACATACCTACCTATGATAAAGTTTAATGTATAAGGAAAATTAAGAAATTATCAATAACTAATAAAATAGAACAATTATAACAATACATTGTAATGAAAATTATATCAATGTGGCCTCTCAAAAGTATCTTACTGTGCCTTAGTCACCTGTTTTTTTTTTTTTTTTTTTTTTTGAGACGGAGTCTCGCTCTGTCGCCCAGGCTGGAGTGCAGTGGCGCAATCTCGGCTCACTGCAAGCTCCGCCTCCCGGGTTCACGCCATTCTCCTACCTCAGCCTCCTGAGTAGCTGGGACTACAGGCGCCCGCCACTGCGCCCGGCTAATTTTTTTCTATTTTTTAGTAGAGACGGGGTTTCACCATGGTCTCGATCTCCTGACCTTGTGATCCGCCCGCCTCGGCCTCCCAAAGTGCTGGGATTACAAGCGTGAGCCACCGCGCCCGGCTAGTCACCTGTTTTTGAACTGTAGCTGACTGAGGGTAACTGAAGCCTTGGAAAGCAAAACTGTACATAAAAGGGGAGACTGTGATAACAGATCAAATCCTTTCCACCCTAGCATCCTATGTGGACATAGCTAACTGGTACTAATACAACCCTTGAATCAGGCACTGTTTGCGTGGTAACTTTGGGCTGTTGACATTTTGATATGGGAGAGCTAAATTACTTGGTCTGAATGGTTGTACTGGATAATGCTATGGGAAAGAATGTTGTCTCTAACTTGAGAGTTATAATTTTGACCCTTATTAATGTTATTAAATGAGTGCTACTGTTTGAACTTTCATGTAAAAATGCAGTCTCCTTGCTGCCTCGGTGGTCTTGGGCAGTGGCCCAAAGTTGCCATCTTTGGAAAATATGGCTAAGATTGTTCCTTTGCTGTGACAGAGCAAGTAGTGGAGAGTGTAAATGCAGGGTGGTTGCTCCCGGTTAAGGGTCTGGAATAATGTGGGTCCTGTTCAGCTAGTGCTATGGTTCGCTTTCACATTTCTCCTGTGTGCTGTTTCTGGTCATAGCTTTAATGTTAGTTTAACTAGACTTTCGATTTAATTATAACTGTTAGGATAAAGTCAGATGTCAGCTCACTTGGCTGCATGCTGAGGCCTGTAGAATATGGAGTGCTTTGCTTCCAGCCACATCTGTTGTCTCCTCTCATTATCTGTTAATGGTACTCAACTTGACAGGGTTGTTTTGATAAATGATGGGTGTTATGGAAACCAAGAGCTGGAATTTGTGTGGAATGGCGCTTAGGACAAAAAGAAGCAATGGTGTAGACCAGGCCAGGGAGATAACATGTGGGAACCAAGGAATCCCTTGTGGAATGCTGACAGTCATAATGAGTATTAATTTGGGAGGGATGTGGTATATCTAATATTTTTTTCATTTACCTTGCATAATCTTTCTTTTACTTTTTCATGTGGTCATGTGCAAAACACCTGAAAAATTGTAGTTTTTGTTGTAATAACTTTGATTTCTCCTCTTCAAAAAGTAATTTACAAACTCATACTAATGAGGGTTAAAACAAATGTTTTACTTTGAGGAGTAGACCCACCATTGAGTTCCTAGGTGGAAAGAGTTCTTTCGAAGGCTTCCATGTCAGGTCTGTTACTTAGGAAAAAAAACATGAAAATAAAGTAAGTTCAGTGTAAAAGGTAAGAATGAACTCCCTTCATTTACAGCAGAATTTGGTAGTGCTTTTGGATTCTGAGGGGCTTTGAAGACAAACTAGTGTACAAAGTACTTTCTAAGTTTTATATTCTGTTTATATTGCTCTGTGTGTGTACAAGATTTAGTCCTCTGTCCAGTTTACCTGTGGCTGTTTGCATATCCCTGCAAGGCCGGGTAATAGGAAGAACTTAGCTTGAATAAACTAGCAATGGCTTCTATACTTCATTAACTCTTAAAAAAAAAGTGTAGCTTGGAAATAGGACCCTAGTGAGGATCTCCGTGTTTTTGAGTAACCCCAGGCACAATTATTTATATCTTCATAAAATGGGATAAAAGTCCTTTTTACTAGATTTCTTAATTTTCCTTTGTTTTTTTAGAGACTTAGTCTTGTTATGTTGCTGGACTCAAACTCCTAGGCTCAAAGGATCCTCCTGTCTCAGCCTCCTCAGTGACTGGGACTACAGGCGTGAACCACCACTCTTGGCTTACTAGGCTTTTAAAGGTTAATAGAAGAGATTTGTTTTTTGTTTTTTGAGATGGAGTCTTGCTCTGCCACCCAGGCTGGAGTGCAGTGGCATGATCTTGGCTCACTACAAGCTCCGCCTCCCGGTTTCACGCCACTCTTCAGCCTCAGCCTCCCTAGTAGCTGGGACTATAGGTGCCCGGCACCACGTCTGGCTAAGTTTTTGTATTTTTAATAGAGACGGGGTTTCACCGTGTTGGCCAGGATGGTCTCGATCTCCTGACCTCATGATCCGCCCGACTGCCAAGTGCTGGGATTACCTCCCAAAGTGCTGGGATTACAGGCGTGAGCCACCGTGCCGGCCAATAGAAGAGATTCTTATTTGCATAGATGCTACTTATTTGAGATAGGCTTCTTTGTGCCAAGAAATGTGCAGAGGGCCGGGCGCGGTGGCTCATGCCTGTAATCCCAGCACTTTGGGAGGCCGAGATGGGCGGATCACGAGGTCAGGAGATCAAGACCATCCCGGCTAACACGGTGAAACCCCGTCTCTACTGAAAAACACACAAAAGAAATCTAGCCGGGCGAGGTGGCGGGCGCCTATAGTCCCAGCTACTCGGGAGGCTGAGGCAGGAGAATGGCGTAAACCCGGGAGGCGGAGCTTGCAGTGAGCTGAGATCCGGCCACTGCACTCCAGCCTGGGCGACAGAGTGAGACTCTGTCTCAAAAAAAATAAAAAAGAAATAAAAAAAGAAATGTGCAGAGAATATATGGAGTGAGTAAAGCAGTGTTGTTGACATCAGTTCATTTATTCATTCCACAGATTTGTGTACCTGATACAAATCTACATTATGAGGAAACATAGAACTCTATGGAAGTGTTTAGAAGGGGCTATGAGTGTTAATAAAAAAAATCACACCCATGAATTACAAACCGAGATCAATGCTGTGAAGGAGGAACACAGTTCTATGAGAACTTAAAGGAACTTGACCTAGAATGGGGTCTCAGGGGAAGCTTCTCTGAAAAAGTGATGTTTGACCTGAGATCTGAAGGAGGCTTTAAATGGTCTGTGAGTGGCTGTTGGGGGCTGCAGGGAGATTATTCCTGCTCTAGTGGGAAGGAGCATACTGACCTGTGGTAGAAATCCCTATACCTGGGGGAAGTGGAAAAACTGGTGTAACTGGAAGGTGGGGGGCTGGGTGCAGGTTGGATTAGCAGCCGGTGCAAGATGAGCACAAAGAATTTGAGGGGCATAAAATGCTGTCAAAGCATTTAGAATCCCTGAGAGACTAGGTACAGTGTGAATTCAGAATAGAGCAGTTTGCTGCTTCTCACCAGCCTATTCCAACTCAGTGTAAACCAGCACTTTTAAAATGGTCTGCAGAAAAGAAAAAAATTCTTTTCAGCCTGTGCCATGTGTCTGGATGTAGCTGGTTAGAAAATTGGAAGTGTGTCCAAGTACAGGAGTAGCTTTGCAGCAAGGCTTTAGGATCAGTTTCATCTCTGACATATGTGGAATAATCTCATAGCCACTTGGTTATGAAGCAGATTTTCAAGTCACAGGTCCCCCTCAGGATGGTTTCACTGAGGAATGGTGTTTAGTGGAGCTTATAGCAGAGCTAGATTTGCACTACAGACCATCTCTGATTTGTGTTGTGATCACAGCCACCTTTCGGGGGGCAAAGACATTATGCCTCATCAGCTCTTGCTCAGTACATGTGCTGTGTTAGGAGTTTGAGACAGATATTTCTATGTCTTGTAGAATAACTTGATTTGTCTTTAAAAAGAGATCAGCAGAGTTATCTTTAAATAGCAAACGTGCATGTGCGTGTCTGTTTGGCTATCTGTGGCAGCAAGACAGGACCCCTGGGTTCTCTTCAGCCTGGCCCCACCCCCATCTTGTTGAGAGACCACAGGCAAATCACTTTAATCTGTCTAAATTTCTCTATTTATTGGAAAGAGAGTACCCGATAATACAGTCACTTTATAGGGCCTTGGAAAGTCTAATTAACATTTATGAAGTTATTTGAGAGTTCCATGAAACTTGCCTGGAAGGGGAAAGGTGTAATAGTGAAGATACCAGGAGTAATCATTTAAATTTTGAGCTTGTACCTTTCTAATTTGGGTTGACACTGAGTGAACTTAATACTTAGAATTTGTATTTTATAGGAATACATTTTAAAAATTCTTATACAATGTCTTCTTTGAGACGACAAAATGATCTTGGCTATCACCACTAGAGAATACATGGTTTAAATGTACTTTAATTTTAATAAAATTTAGCAAGTTGATATATATATATTTTTTACCAGACTTAATTGGGGGTGGGTAAGAAATCAGTTTGAAATTAACAGTTGGTAATCTTATCACCACTAGAGAATACATGGTTTAAATGTACTTTAATTTTAATAAAATTTAGCAAGTTTATATATGTGTGTATATATATATATTACCAGACTTAATTGGTGGTGGGTAAGAAATTAGTTTGAAATTAACAGTTGGTAATCTGTTAAGATGCACAGAAAAATTGAATTAATAGGGGAGTCTGGAATCTGGTAGCTGGTAGGTTATATGTTTATTTAAAGCCACATGGTAAGGAATGTGCATTTATTTTCCTTCCTTATTAGATGAATTTCAATCATGCACAATTTAAGTATGTCTTGTCTAACAGATGGATCTTTATTTACTTGTGGAAAAGGGATTGGTGAGATTTTTAAACAAATGACTTACAGAGAATTCTTAATGTGTAAGGAAAACTGGGGTCAGAAGTGTTGTTTGACACCAAACAATGCTGCTTTCTCTCGGTGCATCTTTGAAACAAATGTTTAGCTTGTCTGTGATTGTTGGTTGTTTCATCTGCATTTGTTAGACGTCAGAGGTGGTTGGCATTAATATTCCTGGCAGAAGCAGAGGCAGCTCTAGGATGTGTGAAATGCTGATCACTCACAGGGATGCGCTGCCTCTTTAATGTCTTGCTTGCAGATGCATTTTCTAGCTGACCACGCTATTAAGAGCTGCCATCAATCACGCAGGCTCCCAGTTCCGGCTGTCGGAGGGGAGGGAGGACTGAATTGGCGAGGGGGGGGTGGTGGTGGGGGGGTGGAGGCCGGCCAAGCAACGAAGGAGATAAAATTGCAGCTGGCATTGTGTGTGTGTGTGTGTGTGTGTGTGCGCGCGCGCGCGCGCGCGGTGTGTGTGTGTGTGCGCGGTGTGTGTGTGTGTGTGTGTGTGTGTGTGCGCGCGCGCGCGCGCGGCGGCGGCCGGCAGGGGCGCGCGTCGAGCGGGCTGGGCTCCAGCCCGGGTTTTGCCGGCCGCCGCCGTCGCGGGGAGGCTGCTCTTTCTCTCCCGGCGTCTGGGTCACCGGCATGTGGCAGTGGTGGCCCGGCCTCCCGGGCTGAAGGAGCGCGAGCCGAGTGCCGCGGCCGTGGGCAGCAGGCGCGGGCCGGAGCGGCCGCATCCCTAGCGGGCGGGGTCCCGCTCGGCCACCGCCTCCTGGAGCTGCCGAGCAACGGGGACCTGCGCTGGTGTGGTGCTGCCCTGCGGCCGCTTAGGCTTCCTTTTGTTTTAGCAAGTGCACTTCTCTCCCCGAGTCCCCACCTGCCCGCCCACGCCGCCTCTTTCCACGGTCCGGAGTTGGCGGGGCCCTGCGCTGGAGGAGGAGGAGGACCAGGCCCTGCGGTCTCAGATCCTTCCACAGGCGGGCCGCAGGCAAGTGGCCGGCGGCCTCGTGCTTCGAGGGGGACGCGAGTCTCGGGCCGGGCCAGAAAGTTGGACAAGTGCGGGTGGGGGGTGGGGGGCTTTCGGGGTGGGTGCACGGAGTGTTCCAGCCGACCCTAGAAAGATGGAACTTGGGTGTTCCCAAGAATGATGATGGCTTTCCAGGAACGGGAAGTCAGTATTTGCCCTGTCCTATTGCATTTCTCTTGGGCTCACTAGTTTTTCAGTAGCCCTAAACTCTGGAAATCTCAGTTAAATAAATCGAACAGAAAACATTTTTTGGGGGGGAGGAGGTGTAGAGAAAACACTATTTAAAAATACAAAAAAAATATTTTTCTTCTGAAAGGAAAGTGCTTTTGAAGTTGAGCGGAGTATAATGCAGAAGTCGCTGTTTAATCAGAAACTTCATTGCATTACTGTGGAATAAATTGAAGTTTAAAAATAAAATGAATCTGATGGATTTGACTTGAGGCTACTTAAGTGACAAATGAAATTTTCTTCTTGGACCAAACTACTGTTATTTTGCCAGAGTAGCTAAAATGCGGAGGTAGTCTTGAAGATTGTTTTATGTTTAAATTGTTAAGAGAATTTTTTAGTGTGAGGTGCTGTCTTCCTTGTTTCTCCTCTCTTGTTTACTCAACTCTTGTTTTCTGAAACTGTAGGGAGACCTGCTTGACCACTTTTTGTTTGCTTAGAAAGAAACTCCTGTAATAGGTTACTTTGTTTTACTTGCAGCCTTTAAGCTTCCCTGGCGCACATGTGCCCCGCGCTCTGTGGGCATTGTTTGGCTGGAGGCCTCCTAGCCACACGGAAAATCTAGAAAATGGTCTGTAAATGAACACGGGTGTCTACAGAGAAATTCCATTTCCCCTTTGAAATTGTGTGCCTCTGTGTTTTAAGATTGAGACACTGAGTAAAAGTTGAGAACAGATTTAACGAAGTCCTCACTTTGCCAAAATTACTGTTTTGAGTTCTGGTTTTTTTTTTTTTCCTCTCTTTCTGGAAACTCCAAATTTAAAGTAGACATGATTTGAAACCTTACAGATGGGAACAATATCCCATGTAAGCACGTTGATCTGTGGGCAATTATTTCCAGAAGCACAACTAACTCTACATTTTTATGCATGTGTTAGATTTAGGCTCTAAGAGGCAGTTGCCTTTCTGAATATTTACATTGCCTAGTAAATTACACAAGGCAGAGTTTTAGATGCTTAACAGCAACTTCACAATAGTGTGGGGCCAGCAGATTTGAGCTTGTATTTTTTTTTTTTCTAACTCTGTAATTTAGTAGTGTTTAAACTATTTTATAAAGATCCCTGGCCACAGTGAAAGATGGTTTTTCAGTCCAGAGCACTCGAGCGCTCATTGTACTCCGGCAGGCGCTGGCGCTTGGCAGGCTGCACTTGAAATGTTATTTGATCTGGTTGCATGATAGAATTGACTGAGATTACACTTTTTCCCTCCCCGTGGCTGATGAAAGCAATGCATCAGCGAGAAGTGTTCAATAACATATTTAAAGACTTAACCTACATTTATTCACTCTAAGGTTTCCAGAAAAAGGCCGTTTAGATTTTTGTCTTGTTTTGTGGTTTTTGCATTTATGAATTGAGGCAAGAGCTGACGTAATGTAGCTGTACCACTTCCTTTGTGTGTGTGTTTTTATAGCGTATAGGATGTGTTCCAATCTACATGATTGTGATTATTTCTGAAATGCCTGAAAGAGGGAGGGAGGGAGTGTGTGTGTGTTTGTGTGTGTGTATTCCCCTCAGCCCCATTCTGGTACCTTCAGCTATATGGCAATTTATTTTTTACATTGTAGGTTAGGGGAGGGAAGACTGTGATGGTAAACCCCATCAACTTGTCAGTAAGGTTCAGTGAATTGCCTGTGTGTGATGCAGACTAGCTTTTCATTTTAATTAGTGCAACTGTACAGCTGTTAGGTCAGAATGCATTGGCTGCTCCTACAGGGTAGTTTTATCTTACACTGGAGGTATTATGGACTTGACTGGCTGTGTTTCTTAATCCCTTTCCCATGCCACCGTGCTTGCTTTTAAGCAAGTGATAGAACAAGACAAGCTTTTGTTATTTAATAGTTTACTTGTGAGAGATTTATTTTTGGTTTTGAGGAAATTGGTAAACCATGTAACTTATTAGTAGGTATTATATTTACCATGCTTTTCCAAGGCCAAAGGGTTTTGCTTGCTATTGTGTAGTCTGAGAAGCCGATAGAGCCATCCATTTTATAATTACATAGGAAGCCAATATTTTGTGTAAAAATCAACAATAAAAAATGGGTTCTTTGTTTACTAGTCTAGGATTAGTTTGTAAAACTCAAACAGAAATAAATGTTAGCATCATTGGAGATAAGGTGGCTAGAATGCTCCCCCCTCGTGTCTTACCTCTTGTTAACATTGTACAAAAGGACCTGAGCAACCCATTGACCAACAGCAGTTTGGCCATGGGCTGGGTGGTAAATGGAAGCTTTTAGAAATGTCTGCTCAGGGGCATGTGTGACAAACTTTACATTTTATAGTGTTATTGGTTTCAAGTTATTAGAAAGTATTTATGAGTAGATTCGAGTGTTTGAATATAGGCATGTAACAAAAGTCAGGCTTTTCAGGCTGTAACATAGATTGTAATGTGACTGACATAGATTCTCAATGGTCTGGTCTCTTTATTGTCTGCCTTCCTATTGAGTAGATACTACTGTCCAGAGCTGTTATTATCTACTACATTTATTTTTATTTTTATTTTTTTTGAGATGGAGTCTTACTCTGTCACCCACGCTGGAGTGCAACCTCTGGCTACACTGCAACCTCCGTCTCCCGGGTTCAAGTGATTCTCCAGCCTCAGCTTCCCGAGTAGCTTGGGACTACAGGCATGTGCCACCCACCATGCCTGGCTAATTTTTGTATTTTTAGTAGAGATGGGGTTTCACTATGTTGGCGAGGTTGGTCTCAAACTCCTGACCTTATGATCCACCCACCTCGGCCTCCCAAAGTGCTGGGATTACAGGCATGAGCCGCCGCGCCCAGCTTATCCGCTGCATTTTTAAAAAGGAGCAAAAGTCATAGAAACAAACTTGATTGAAATCTGATTATAACTAAACCTGATACTATACATGTGGTACCTTTGTCAGAGGCCCAGTTTGCTGATAGAAGATGGGGGCTGAGGGTTGTTGGGGGAGTGGCATCTCGTGGGGGTGGCTAGGTAGAAAGAGAGCTTGTCTTAGACTAAGATTTTTTTAATTCATTGGAGAAATTGGTCCATCTTCAGACAACCTAGAATGAAGCAGTAGAGTGCAGTATTTTCTAGAAAATGTGATAATTTAATTGTAACTTATGTAGAAAATGTTTTCTCTAATTAAAAGAAATTAAAACATTTAGATTGGCAGCAGACTGCTGAATCCAAGGAAGAATAGAGGGAATAGGTATCCTATATCCCATTCAAACAGGTTGTGTCACAAGTTCATTTGTGAATCTTTTTTCAGGTTATGTTATCCAATTGCACATATTAATGATGATTGGGGTCTTAGACTTGTCCTCTAAAATCTAATTAATCCATGAAATAGTTCACATACTTAAATATTTATAATAAAACACAATAATGTCGATGTTTAGTCAATAGGAAAATTAGCATACTTTTACTCAGTTTTTAAAGTTATCATTGAACTCTGATGTGATTCATTAATTTATTCAGTACAGCGTAGTGGTAAATAGGCTGTCTGAATTTGAGTTCTATTCTTAGTTCTACCACTTACTCACTGTGACACCTGAGTTAAGTTATTTAGCCTCTGTAACTGTTTTCTCATACCAGAAAATAATGAGTCTACTTACAGGATTTACGAAATGCTTAGGACCATGCTTAGCATTGGAAAACAGTGAATAGTTAATATAATGAGCACTAATTATGTACTAGGTACTATTTTAGTTGCTGAAGATACAAAAAAGATGAAGTCTCTGTTCTCATAGCATTTATTTTCCAGTGGAGGAGGACAAAGCAAATAAAAGTGAGCATGATGATTTGTGAAACTTACATTGCTCAGCAGGTCAGTGAGCCATGATTGCACCACTGCACTCCAGCCAGAGTGACAGAGCAAGACCCTGTCTCATTGAAAAACAAAAAAGTAGAAAACATTTAATTTTAGAGTGTTAATCAGAAACTCCTTGTTAAGATAATAAGAATGTAATGGGTAAGTATGGGAGATCATTATAAAAGTAAAGTGTTGGGACCAGGTGCAGTGGCTCAAAATCTCAGCATTTTGAGAGGCCATAATTGGGAAGATCTCTATCTCTGGAGTCCAGAAGTTCAAGACTAGCCTTGGCAACAGAGCGAGACCCTGTCTCTATCTATTTAAAAAAATAAAAATAGAAAAAGTAAAGTGTTTATGCCATTAATGATTCGAAATAATCACTTGTTCTAAAGCTGACCTATTAGATCTGTTTCTCATATCTTGTTTTCCACAAGATGAATGAGCTTTTGTAGTTGTAATTTTAAGAAAGGGTTCATTTATATGTGACTGGTGGGCTTCAAAGGAACAAAAGAATGTAAATATACTGTGCATTTGAAAAATTGCTTAAGTCAAAAGCCTCTAGATGGTGTGTGCTGCTGTATTCACAGCTGTATTTACCAGTAGCTTACCACATTATCTACCAATGATTTTAAAATAGCTGGGTAGAAACAGTGGTATATTCAGGTCTCTGCTGGTTTTGAACCTCAACAGCAGTAATGACTTTACTTGTGTGCCTTTTAATAAAATGACAGTGAAAGTACCTCCTTTTGCATGTTCCTCAGGATTTCTTAGTTGGGGCAGTTTATGTTTTGCACAAACAACCTGAGTTTCACATACAGAAGCAGATAATCAAGTTATTTTTATGTGGTGGTCTCTCAGGAATGAGACTAGAGAAATTCTGCTGATCTATATCACTCAAAGATGTTTTTGTTGTTTTACTCACCAGCTTTATCATTTTAAACATTTAAAAAATGTTAAATATAGGCTGTTGCTCTGCCTAAAGAGTATACTATTCTTTATTCCTTTACTTTCTTAATAAACTTGCTTTCACTTAAAATGTTAAATATATGTAATTGATAACTTATACGTATATAATATTATAAGGTGAGTCTTATGTGACGACATTCTTTGGCATTACCAACAAAAAAAGACAGGCCCTTCAATACCCAGATCTACTCCCTAATATGAACTTTTTTTTTTCTATTCCAAAGATTTAATACAAGTTATTCTTTTGGAAGGACTCAGAATTTTAAATCTTATTATTTTTGGCCACAGATACTACTGTTCATTTGCTTAGTAAAGTGAATGGTTTGCATAAGTTACATGTAAAACATAAAAAAATAGTTCAGAACATTATCCAGGAACTTTAAAAAGTTGTGTGTGGGGGTGTGGTTGGGGGAAGAAAGATACATGTGTATTTATTTATTAATTGATTAAATTATACAGAAAAACCTGTATCTAGATTGAACATTTGAACATTTTTTTATTTTGTTTTTTGCTATTTATTTCTTACTGTTACCTTCTTTTTTGAGTGGAAGGAAAGTGATGCAGACAAGTTTTCATCTTATGTGTATGTTTTTTGGCCACTTATCTAGCCAACTTCCTTTCTTTCAGAGCCTGTGCTCTACAGATCATAATTCTCACATAATTCTTAAAGTAAATGTTCAGTAATGAAATATTCACCTTTCTCGATATGTTAGATGTTTGTGGAAAGGACTGTAACGGTATTTACTCTTAAGTGTGTTGAGTGCAAGAGCAGTTTGAGTTTAGATCTTATTATTTTTTTCAGTAGTACATCCATTACATTTTATTTGCAATTTTTTTCTTTTTGATAATTTCAACTGCTTTTATTTTATTTTTTATTTTTGAGACGGAGTCTTGCTCTGTTTCTTAGGCTGGAGTGCAGTGGCGCAATCTCAGCCCACTATAACTTCTGCCTCCTGGGTTCAAGCTATTCTCCTGCCTCAGCTTCCTGAGTAGCTGGAACTACAGGCACCCGCCACCACACCCTGCTAGTTTTTGCATTTTTAGTAGAGATGAGGTTTCACCATGTTGGCCAGTCTGGTCTCGAACTCCTGACCTCAGGTGATCCACTCGCCTCAGCCTCTCAAAGTGCTGGGATTATTGACATGAGCCACTGTGCCTGGCCTTCAGCTGTTATTTTTAGATTCAAGTGGTACATGTGTAGGTTTGTTGCATGAGTATATACTGTGGTGCTGAGGTTTGGGATATGAATGATCCCATTAGCCAGGTAGTGAGTGAGCAGAGTACCTAACAGTTTTTCATCCCTTCTCCCGCCTTTCCTCTCTAGCAGTCCACAGTGTCTATTGTTGCCATCTTTATGTCCATGAGTACCCATTGTTTAACTCCCACTTATAAGTGAGAACATGTGGTATTTGGGTTTCTGTTTGTGCGTTAATTTGCTTAGGATAATGGCCTCCAGCTACATCTATGTTGCTGGAAAGGATATGGTTTCATTCTCTTTAAAGGTAGTATAGTATTCCATGGTGTATATATGTACCACATTTTCTATTGGTTTGTTCGTTTATTTATTTTTATTTTTATTTTTTGATACGGAGTTTCACTCTGTCGCCCAGGCTGGAGTGCAGTGGCTGGATCTCAGCTCACTGCAAGCTCCGCCTCCCGGGTTTACACCATTCTCCTGTCTCAGCCTCCCGAGTAGCTGGGACTACAGGTGCCCACCCCCGCACCCGGCTAGTTTTTTTGTTTTTTGTTTTTTTTTTTTGTATTTTGTAGTAGAGACGGGATTTCACCGTGTTAGCCAGGCTGGTCTCGATCTCCTGACCTCGTGATCCGCCCGTCTCGGCCTCCCAAAGTGCTGGATTACAGGCTTGAGCCACCACGCCCGGCCTGTTTATTCATTTTTTGAGACAGAGTTTCACTGTTGCCCAGGCTGGAGTGCAGTGGTGTGATCTCGGCTCACTGCAATCTCTGCCTCCTGGGTTCAAGCGATTCTCGTGCCTCAGCTTCCCAAGTATCTGGGACTACAGGTACCCGCCACCACGCCCAGCTAATTTTTTTTGTATTTTTAGTAGACATGGGGTTTCACCATGTTGACTAGGCTGGTCTCGAACTCCTGACCCTCAGGTGATCCACTCACCTCGGCCTCCCAAAGTGCTGGGATTATAGGCATGAGCCACCGCGCCCGGCCTTGTTTGTTTATTGGAGAGTCTCACTCTGTTGCCTAGGCTGGAATTCAGTGGCACAATCTCAGCTCATTGCAACCTCCACCTCGCAGGTGCAAGTGATTCTCTTGCCTCAGCCTCCTGAGTAGCTGGGACTACAGATGTGTGCCACCACACCTGGCTAATTTTTGTATTTTTAGTAGAGACAGGGTTTTACCATGTTGCCCTGGCTAGTCTCCAACTCCTGAGCTCAGGCGATCTGCTCACCTCTGCCTCCCATAGTGCCGGAATTAGGCATGAGCTACTGCACCCAGCCTGTACCACATTTTCTTTATCAGTCCATCATTGCTGGGTTCCTACGTTGATTCCATGTCTTTGGTATTGTGAATAGTGCTGCAATGAACATATGAGTGCATCTGTATTTTTGGTAGAACAATTTAATTTCTTTTGCATGTATACCCGGTAATGGGATTGCTAGTTTGCATAGCAGTTCTGAGTTCTTTGAGAAATCTCCAAACTGCTTTCCACAGTGGCTGAACAAATTTACATTCCCACCAACAATGTATAACTGTTCCCTTTTATCCCCAGCCTCACCAGTGTCTGCTGTTTTTTGACTTTTTAATAATAGCCGTTCTGACTTGTGTGAGACGATATTTCATTTTGGTTTTGATTTGCATCTCTCTCATGAGTAATGATGTAAACATTTTGTCATATTTGTTGGCCACTTGTATGTCTTCTTTTGAGGAATGTCTGTTAATGCCTTTTGCTTACTTTGTAATGGGGTTCTTTTTTGCTTGTTGTATTGTTTAAGTTCCTTATAGATTCTGGGTATTAGACCTTTGTCAAATGCATGATATGTAAACATTTTCTCCTATTTTGTAGGTTGTCTGTTTACTTTGTTGACAGTTTTGTTTTTTTGAGATGGAGTCTCACGCTGTTACCCAGATTGGAGTGCAGTGGCGTGATCTCACCTCACTGCAACCTCTGCCTCCAAGGTTCAAGCAGTTCTCTGCCTCAGCCTCCCAAATAGCTGGGATTACAGGCACCCACCACCATGCCTGGCTAATTTTTTTTTTTTTTAAAGTAGAGATGGAGCTTCACCATGTTGCTCAGGCAGCTCTCAAACTCCTGACCTCAGGTGATCCGCCCCCCTGGGCCTCCCAAAAATGCTGGGATTGCAGGCCTGAGCTACCATGCCCCGCCTTTGTTGATAGTTTCTTTTGCTGTACAGAAGCTCTTTAGTTTAATTAGGTCCTAGATGTCAATGTTTGTTTTTGTTGCAGTTGCTTTTGAGGACTTAGTCATAAAATATTTCCCAAAGCCAAGGGTCAGAATGGTGTTTTTTAGGTTTTCTTTTGGGATTTTTACAGTTTATGGTCTTACATTTAAATCTTTAATCCACCTTGAGTTAATGTTTATATATGGGAAAAGGTAGGGATCCAGTTTCATTCTTCTGCATATGGCTAGCCAGCTATCCCAGCATCATTTACTGAGTAGGCAGTCCTTTACCCATTGCTTGTTTTCGTCAGCATTGTGAAAGATCAGATGGCTGTAGTTGTATGACTTTATTTTTGGGTTCTGTGTTCTGTTTCACTGGTCTATGTGTCTGTTTTTGTACCCGTACCATCCTGTTTTGGTTACTGTAGCCTTATAGTATAGTTTGAAGTTGGGTAATGTGATGCCGCCAGTTCCCCCCCCCCCCCCCCCCCCCCCCTTAGGATTTCTTTGGCTCTTCGGGCACTTTTTTGGTTCCATATGAATTTTGGAATTACTTTGTTTAGTTCTGTGAAAAATGGCATTAGTAGTTTGATAGGAATAGCATTAAATCTGTAGATTGCTTAGGAAAGTGTAGTCATTTTAATGATTTTTTCATTTTAATGATTCTTCTAATCTATGAGCATCAAATGTTTTTCCATTTGTGTCATCTGTCATTTTTTTTCTCTTTTTTTCTTTTTCTTTTTCTTTTTTTTGTTTGAGATAGAGTCTTGCTCTGTCACCTAGGTGTGAGTGCAGAGGTGTGATCTTGGCTCATTTCAACCTCTGCCTCCCAGGTTCAAATGATTCTTCTGCCTCAGTCTCCAGAGGAGCTAGAACTACAGGTATGGGCCACCACGACTGGCTAGTTTTTGTATTTTTAGTAGAGATGGGGTTTCACCATATTGATCAGGCTGGTCTTGAACTCCTGATCTTGTGATCTGCCTGCCTCGACCTCCCAAAGTACTTGGATTACAGGCGTGAGCCACCCCGCCCAGCCCATTTATCATTTCTTCTAGCAGTGTGTTCTAGTTCTCTTTGCAGAGATCTTTCACTTCCTTGGTTAGATGTATTCCTAGTTATTTTATTTCTTTATGGCTATTATAAATAGGATTGCATTCTTGATTGGCTCTCAGCTTGAACATTATTGGTGTATAGACATGCTGTGAGTTTTGTACATTGATTTTGTATCCTGAAACTTTACTGAAGTTGTTTATTGTACCAGGAGCCTTTTGATGATGTCTTTAGGGTTTTCTAGGTATAGAATCATATTGTCAGCAAAGAGCAATAGCTTGACTTCTTTTCCTGTTTGGATACCTTTTATTTCTTTGTGTTGCCTGATTGCTCTGGCTAGCACTTCCTGGCTCTTTGAATGGAAAAGGAGAACTAAGTGCTGGAAAATATAAGGATTAAAGCAATCTGGCCTTTTTTTTGGGCAGGAGGCAAAAAAACTGGTGTTCTTCAGTTTTGCTAACAAGCCTAACATTTAAGCATTTAGATAAGTAGCATTTTATTTTATATGGTAGATTAAAACATTAGAACATTTTAAAACATTAAATCAGTAGACTATTTTTTAGAATGGTTTTGGGTTTACAGATAAATTGAGTAGAAAGTACAGAGTTCTCGTATCTCCCCAATTCCTAGTTTCCCCTATTAACGTCTTGATTTAGTTTGGTACATTGTTACTGTTGATGAGCCAATATTGATACATTATTTATAACTACAGTCTGTAGTGTATGTTAAGGTTCACTCTTGGTGTTATACATTCCATGGGTTTTGAAATGTTTGATGACATGCGTCTACCATTACAGTCTCATATGGAAGAGTCTTTACTGCTCTAAACATGCCCTGGGTTCTCCCTATATATCCCTCCTTCTCTGCCCCCAAGCCCCTGGCCACCGCTGACCTTTTTTAATATCTCCATAGGTTTACTTTTCCAGATGTCATCTAGTTGGCCTCATACAGTATGTAGTCTTTTCAGATTGGTTTACTTCTCTTAAGGTTTCTCCATGTCTCTGTGAGCATGATAGCTCCCTACTTTTTATCACTGAATAATATTCCATCATGTAGATGTGTTGAAGTTTATTTATCCGCTTACCTACTGAAGGACATCTGGATTGCTTCCAGGTTTTGGCACTGATGAATAAAGCTGCTTTAAACATCTGTGTGCAGTTTTTTGTGGTGAGATGAGTTTTCAGCTCCTTTGAGTAAATATGAAGGTGTGTGATTTCTGTGTTGCATGGTAAGAGCATGTTTAGCTTTGTAAGAAACTGCCATGCTGTCTTCCGAGGTGTCTATCATTTTGCATTCCCACAAGCAATGAATGAGAGTTTCTGTTGCTCCACATACTTGCTACCATTTGGTGGTGTCAGTGTAGTGGATTTTAGCCCTTCTTAGTTACTAATTTTTTTTTTTTCGTGTAACTGCTCATTTTTGATGCCAGCTGTATTATAGTTTTTATTTTCTCTACTATTTGTCATGGAGCAGGAGAAATGAGGACCATAAATCTTATGTATTACATGTGCCTCATTCTCTGTCTTGTAAGCAGAAAGCATAAAGTTTAGATTTAAAAAGGAATAATACAATCTAATTAGATTTTTAAATGGGCATAATTCTGGTACAATGATAGGTTAGGGTTCATGTAAAATATGCTACAGTAAGCCCTTTGTATTCTTGGCTTCTGTGTCATTTAGTCAACTATGGGGCAAAAATGTTTAGAAAAAACAAATTAAAAAATATAGCATTTATATTGTATTAGGTATTATACGTAATCTAGAGATTATTTTTAAAGTATACTGGGCCAAGTACGGTGGCTCACGCATGTAATCCCATGCGTGATCTCCCACTTTGGGAGGCCAAGGCGGACAGATTACTTGAGGTCAGGAGTTAGAGACCAGCGCCAATATAGTGAAACCTTGTCTCTACTAAAAATACAAAAATATTAGCCAGGTGTGGTGGCGGGCGCCTCTAGTCCCAGCTACGTGGCAGTCTGGGGCAGGAGAATCGCTTGAACTGGGAGGCAGTAGTTGCAGTGAGCGGAGATCACACTACTGCACTCCAGCGTGGGTGACAGAGTGAGACTCCATCTCAAACAAACAAACAAAGAAAAATGTATATGGGAAAATGTGAGTAGGTTATGTGCAGATACTGAACCATTTTATATAAGGGACTTGAGTGTCTGGCTATTGGTATCTGTGGAGATTCTGGAACCAATTCCCCTTGGATACCAAGGGATGACCGTAGTATTAATTTGTTAGTGGTTCCATATAAGTGTTATTTCTTCTCAGTTTCCCTGTGTTCTTCATTTTCCAAAACATTTCATTTTGTAAAACAAAGGTATACGTTTCAATTTTTAGAAATAAACCCATTCTGCTAAGGTCTTTATTTGCTAGATCTGTGTAGAGTTAAATGTTTGTATTACTTTCTTTGTTTATTGAGGACCATTTATTTTAATGATCAAGGAACTCAGAAATGCAGAAGATTTGATCCTGACCTTGGAGTTTGTGGTATATCCAGTAATAATCGCAGCAGTGCATATTCAAGGGCTTACTATGCAATGGGTACTGAGCACTTTTTAGAGGAGGTTAGAACTGCTTCCAGGGTAAGCTAAGTTAGAGCGTTTGACTCTGCATTTATCCAGTACTAGCTACTTGTTGGAATTTAACATCAACCTAATTGTGGCATATAAGTACCCAGTGCCTTGGTTGTTAAGATGGTTTGGATAGGCTCTCCTGATGGTTCGTTAATTCTTGATACAGGTCCTTAACTTTATTTTTATCATGGACTTCTTTTAGTATTGGTGTAATATATGATCTTTCTCCCACAACATAATTTGTGACTGTTAGAGTACGTAAATTGCAGTTGGTTTATGTAACCCTTGAAGCCTATCCATGAACCCCCTCATTAAGAACTCCTTATTCTGGTGAGCCCTAAAAAGGAAGGCTTTGCATTTCTTATTTTTGGCAGGTTTGCTTTACTTGTATTGATTTGAGGCCATTGACTTGTATGAACACTTGTGGAACAGTGTTTGTGTGTACTGAATTGTTTATAAAGGGGTTCCCAAGGCTGCTGTTCACCGTATTAAACTGCTTTCTTTATGAGAACATAGAGGATAAACTTTTCTTAGCTCTTGGTACCAGAAGAAAACAGACCTTTGGCTTGTTTTCTAACTTACAGATTTAGAATCCTGTAACTCATCAAGTTTCCTTTGAGCCATTTGCTTATAAAATTTTGGCTGGCCGGGCACGTTGGCTCATGCCTGTAATCCCAGCACTTTGGGAGGTGGAGGTGGGTGGATCACGTCAAGAGATCGAGACCATCCTGGCCAACATGGTAAAGTCTCATCTCTACTAAAAATACAGAGATTAGCTGGGCATGGTGGTGCACGCTTGTAGTCCCAGCTACTCAGGAGGCTGAGGCAGGAGAACCCCTTGAACCTGGGAGGCAGAGGTTGCAGTGAGCTGAGATCGCACCACTGCATTCCAGCCTGGCTACAGAGCGAG
The DNA here is from genome assembly GCF_047675955.1 of Chlorocebus sabaeus. Lineage (NCBI taxonomy): Eukaryota > Metazoa > Chordata > Mammalia > Primates > Cercopithecidae > Chlorocebus > Chlorocebus sabaeus. The sequence continues at coordinate 128,163,073 of NC_132923.1, forward strand.
ACTCTGTCTCAAAAAAAAAAATAAATAAAGTAAAATAAAATAAAATTTTGGCCACATCTAACAAAAGGTACAAAATGAACATGAGTACATACTTTCATGTAGCAGCTCATTCATGGTTTCATCTTTTCGATTCTCCTTCTCTTCCACTTTTTCCTTTGTTCCAAGGAAAAGAGAAGCAATATTGTATAAGTAAAAGTAAAGGCTTTGTAACCTGTGTGACCCGTGAGAATAGGTGTTAACCTAAGGACTATGCTCAAAGGTAAATACTTAATACTTCTTAGCTTTTGTTCTCCACCAAATACCCTCATCTGTTTTTAAATTTTATTTTACATTGTCTAAATCGCAGTAAGCTACCTTCAATCTCCTTTAAAGCCAGCCTTTAAAACTGCCTTTCTCTCTCGATACAAAGGTTTAATTTCTGCCTAGAGACAATCAGTAAAGAAATTGTGTAGGCGAGTGCCGTGGACTGAATTGCATTGCCTCAAAATTCCTATGTTTAAGCCCTAGCTTCCCTTTCCCCAAGTGCTGTAGTATTTGGAGGTGGAGCCTTTGGGAGGTAGGTTTACATGAGATCCTGAGGGTGGGGGTCTTCATGATGGGATTAGTGTCTTTATAAGAAGAGGAAAAGAGACCAGAGCTGACCAGTGCTCACTCTGACATGTAAGGACACGGCCCCAGAAGGTGGCCATTTGCAAGCTAGGAAGAGAGCCCTCACTTAGAAAGTGAATCTGCTGGCACCTTGATCTTGGACTTCGAGCCTCCAAAACTGCAAGCGATAAATTTTTGCTATTTAAGCCACCCAGTTTGTGGTATTCTGTTATGGCGGACTAATACAGAGTATAAATTTTATACATGCAGAAGACTATCAACACAGAGACTGAGTTTTTTGAGAATGAAATGAGGATTATACTTCCCTTGGCAGAAGCCTTTACACCTACCGAACAGCCTTTACTGGCCTCTAGTTCCATCCTTACAACTACCTTATGAAGGAGGCAGAACAGATGTTAGCCTCTTGGGTACACAAAATGAGATCCAAGTGTAGGGCAGTTCACTGAGTTTCCCACATTTACAGTTTCCATTTTGGAAGTGGCTAAGTCTGTTAGTAGTTTTTTGTTTTTTTTTTTCTGTATCCATTGCTCCTTCCATGGGCATCTTGATTTGTCAGTCTTGTAATCGCTTTGCTTGGAAGAATATAACCTTTATTTTTAGTCCCTGTGGTGATTTGATTTTCAAGGTGAAGAACTCTCACTTCTCACATTCTGGCATGGGAACTGAAACTTCAGTGGGGAAATTATTGAATTATCTTTCCTGTCTCAGGGAAAAAATGTAAATTCCTTGCCTGCTGTTTAGATTTGAAGTATAAAATTTCTTTGAAGTGTCATAACTCTAAGAAATGTGATATTACCTGAATTAGTACTTGTGATATTGTATCCTTTCATTTTTATCCAGGTGTTGGTTTGTTACTCAGTCTTGCTGATGAATGTCTGTAATAGGATAGAGGAGTTATTTGTAGCTATCTACAACCAGAAATTTGCTGTTTATTTTAGTCAAAGTGATTCCAGTATGTTTTCATCAAAGGGATAAAGCAGGAATGTCAGAAACTATAAGTTTTATTCAACTAAAGAAGAAAAACAGGCCGGGCGCGGTGGCTCAAGCCTGTAATCCCAGCACTTTGGGAGGCCGAGACAGGCGGATCACGAGGTCAGGAGATCGAGACCATCCTGGCTAACACGGTGAAACCCTGTCTCTACTAAAAAAATACAAAAAACTAGCCGGGCGAGGTGGCGGGCGCCTGTAGTCCCAGCTACTTGGGAGGCTGAGGCAGGAGAATGGCGTAAACCCGGGAGGCGCAGCTTGCAGTGAGCTGAGATCCGGCCACTGGACTCCAGCCTCGGCGACAGAGCGAGACTCCGTCTCAAAACAAACAAAAAAACAAAAAAACCAAAAAAACAAAAAAAAAAAAAAAGAAGAGAAACAACCGAACCAAAGGCCAAAAACTGCATCCTCAATTCTGCCCTTCATTCTGAAAGAATTCTGAGTCTCCACAAAGTTTATATTTATAAGCTGTCAGAACATACTTAATTTGCTCCATTTTCCATTGAAATTTCAACAAAGAAACAAAAAATCAATTTTTTACTTGATAAAACTATTTCTTTAGATTAAAAGCTTGGAATAGATTTTTAAAAAAGCTTTATTGAGAGAAAATTCCTATACGAGATAGCTCACTCATTTAAAAAGTATAGAAATCAATGATTTCTAGTATATAGCTGCTCCTTGACTTAAGATGGAGTTGTGTCTCAGTAAACCCATCCTAAGTTGAAAATACATGTCGAAAATGAATTGAATTCACCTAACCTACCAACCTCCATAACTTAGCCTAGCCTGCCTTACGCATGCTCAGAACACTTGCATTAGCCTACAGTTGGGCAAAATCTTCTAACATAAATCGTGTTATATAAGAAAGTGTTGGATATCTCATGGTTTATATGTATGTGAATGTATGGATGGATGGACAAATGGACAGACAGATGGATGTTTTGTCCAGTGGCACGATCATAGCTCCCAAGCTTAAGTGATCCTCCCACCTTAGCTTCTGGAGTAGCTGGGAGGCTACAGGTGTGTGCCACTATGCCTGGCTAATTTTTTAATTTTAATTTAATTAATTTATTTTTTTTGAGATGGAGTCTGTGCAGTGGTGCAATTTCGGCTCACTGCAACCTCCACCTCCTGGGTTCAAGGGATTCTTCTGCCTCAGCCTCCCAAGTAGCTAGGATTACAGTAGCAGGTGCTGCGCCCAGCTGATTTTTGTGATTTTAGTAGAGACGGGTTTCACCATGTTGCTCAGGCTGGTTTTCAACTCTTCAGTTCAGGTGATCCTCCTTTGCCTTCCAAAGTGTTGGGATTACAGGCATGAGCCACCATGCCTGGCTTTAAATTTTTTGTAGAGATAAGGGTCTCATGTTCTCCAGGTTCCTCTCAAACTCGTTGGTTCAAGCAATCCTCCTGACTTGGCCTTCCAAAGTGTTGAGATTATAGGCGTTAGTCGCTGTGCCCTGCACTGAAAGTGAAAAATGGAATAGTTGTATGGGTTACCTAGAGTATGTTTTCCGCTGAATGCGTATTGCTTTTGGACTGTTGTTAATTTGAAAAAGTCATGTTAGACCATCTTCAGTTGGGGACCATCTGTGTTCATAGAGTTGTGCAACCAGCACCGTATTGCTAGAAATAGATTTTTATATGGCAGTTCTTGGTGATTGAGTGCTGTTAGATAATCTTTTTGTGCAAATTTGTACTTCTGTGAATAAGAATATAACTAAACTAAATGTGTACTTCTGTGAATAAGAATATAAGATGTTTTACTATTGCAATATGTAATTAAAACGTTGCTTTTGTGTACTGTGGTCTGACATAAGGGAGTTAACTTCAGCCTAAGGTTATTAAATCCTTCAATGACTGATGACTCCCTTCAGGTTATGTACAATGAAGCAATTATGAATATGGTATGAAAATGGGATGCAGTCTCTTTCAACACATTATTTGGAGAAATTACAACCCTCCCCAAGTATTGTATATTCAAGTATGTTAGACACTGACCATTTTCAGCAGTTTGTTAAAGAATTTTTTATTTATTGTAGAAAGTCAGAGTCAGCCTTTATGTCTCAGATTTGGTGAGTTTCTTAGTACCAATTCCCAATTGGTTAATAAACGTCGAATGGCTCCTTAAGGCTCCTGGGCAAGTCCATTCACTTGTGCAGTTTCTTAGATGCCTGTTTCATACATTGCCCTTTCATACTTCCTCCTTGGCCTCATGCTGGGCTTCCTGCTTACTTGAGAAAATCAGAACAGTCTTAAGAGCCCTTCTGCAGACTCCTACCACATCTTGCTACCTTCCAGGGCATCCTGTGCTTTCCCCACTGCTTGTATATAGACCAGCTGTTCAGGGAACTCTCTGAGGCGCCACCTGTGCCCCCTCACATAGTAATTTCCTGTCTCTCATAATGTTGATGTTTCATTCTCTGCTGGATCTTTCCCAGCAGCATACAAACATGCCGCTTTTCTCCAATCTTAAAACAGATACTCTGCCAGCTATTGCTGATTTCTCTGCGTCCTTTGCAGCAAAACTTCTCAGCAAGAGTTGTCTGTACCCAGATCTCCAGTTCTCCTTTCCTCTTAAATCCATCTGTTGTTGCTCCAGGGAAACTGCCCTTGTGATGATCATTAAGACCTCTGCACTGACTGTTCCTTCTGCCTGGGATGTATTTCTCCAAATATCTGTAGCTCACTCTCCCGCTTTTGAGTCTCAGTGAGAGGCCTACCTTGACCCTCAGTCTTGGCTCCACTTTGTCCTTACTCTGCTGTTTTCCCCTAGAGTACATGTCTTCATCACAAACTACATCTTTATTTTATTTATTTTATTATTATTTATTTTTAAATTTCGAAATTTATTTATAAATTTCACTACTTGTTGCTCAGGCTGGAGTGCAGTGGCGTAATCTCAGTTCACCGCAACCTCCACCTCCTAGGTTCAAGTGATCCTCCTGCCTCAGCCTCCCGAGTAGCTGAGATTACAGGCGCCTGCCACTGCACCCAGCTAATTTTTTTATTTTTAGTGGAGATGGGGTTTCACCATATTGGCCATATTTAAAACCTATTAAAACCATAATAGGTTTTAATATACCTAGTTATCCATTTTGGCCAGGCTGGTCTTGAACTCCTGACCTCAGGCGATCTGCCTGCCTTGGCCTCCCAAAGTGCTGGGATTACAGGCATTAGCCACCATGCCTGGCTACATCTTTATTTTTATTGCTTATTGTCTTGTTTCTTCCACCAGAATGTAAAGTCCTGAATGACAGAGAATTTTTGACTCTTTGGTTTACTGCTCTATCTCCAGCACATAATAGGTGTCTGATAAATATTTGTTGAATTTCTACATAACTCCCTAGGATACATGGCTTTAAAAATTACCTAAATGCAGGCTGGGCACAGTGGCTTACACCTGTAATCCCAGCACTGTGGGAGGCTGAGGCGAGTGAATTGCTTGATCCCAGGAGTTCAAGACGAGCCTGGGCAACATGGCAAAACCCCGTCTCTATTAAAAATACAATAAATTAGCCAGGCATGGTGATGTGCGTCTGTAGTCCCAGCTACTTGAGAGACTGAGGTGGGAGGATTGCCTGAGCTTGCAAAGTCGAGGCTGCAGTGAGCCAAGATTGTGCCACTGCTCTCCAGCCTGGGTGATGGGTGTGAGACTCTGTTTAAAAAAAAAAAATTATGTAAATAAAGAGTTAAAATGTTATCTTTAGTCCAGACCTACTTAGCTGCCTTTCTTGTATCAGAAGATATATCTTCACTCAGATGTCCAGTGAGCACCTAACACTTAACATGTCTAAATGGAACTCTGATGTTTTCCCCCAAACCATATCATTGTAGAGTTTTATTTTTAACTTCTTCAGCCAGCTGGGTTTTATGCACCAGCTTCTTTTCTTTGATTTATACATTGTACCACCTGAAAAACCAGAGATATCTTAGGTTATTTAAATTAGTCTCATTTGGCATGTCTAAAGCAGTCACATTTTTGGACATTGAAAAGAATTCTAAACAGTAGAGTAGCTGGGACTACAGGGGCGTGCCACCACGCCTGGCTAATTTTTTTTGTTTTGTTTTTTGTATTTTTAGTAGAGACAGGATTTCACCGTGTTAGCCAGGATGGTCTAGATCTCCTGACCTCATGATCTGCCCTCCTCGGCCTCCCAAAGTGCTGGGATTACAGGCGTGAGCCACAGCGCCTGGCCTTAATGGATAAATCTTTATTTTGGATTTCTTAGGATTATTTGTATTTTGTTGTTTTAATACTTGGAAATATGGTTGTAGCTTTCAAAGTAAGGAAGTAGTGATAATTGTTATTGAAACTTTGATGACTTTAAAATATTTTAGTTACCATGCACTTAGCAAATATAAAATGCTTCCTGGAAAGCCTTTCTGTGTGTAGTAGGTAAACTGTTGAATCAGGAAATGTGTAGTTTAAAGGTTCCTCTCTATGGAAGCATCAGATTAGTTCTTTAAAATCCAAATTTGGACTGGGTGTGGTATGTCACTCCTGTAATCCCAGTGCTTTGGGCAGCCTAGGAGAGAGGATTGCTTGAGCCCAGGAGTTCGAGACCAGCCTGGGTAACATAGTGAGACCTCGTCTCTACAGAAAATTGAAAAATAAGCTGGGCGTGGTGGCACGTGTCTGTGGTCCCAAATACTTGGAAGACTGAAGCAGGAGGATTGCTTGAGCCCAGGACATTGAGGCTGTAGTGAGCCATGATCGTGCATTGCACTCCAGCCTGGATCACAGAGCGAGATCCTGTCTCAAATGAATGGAATGAATGAATGAATGGATGAGTGAGTAAAGGGATTTCCCACCCATCGCTGGTTTTTAGCGTCTGACAACTTGTGTTTCCTGCTTATTGCAATTGCAGGAGGCAAAGATGGTGGTGACGGGAATGCTTTCTCATAGGGAGAGGTGGGGTTAACAGGCATCAGATCGTGCCTGGGTTTGATTATCCTTTGTAGAAGCTACACTTACTATTTCACCAAATACTTTTGAACTTGATTATTGCTTAATCATTCTTATTTGTTTTTAAATCTGTAGTTGAAATATGTTGGTTTTAAGCCCCCTTTTCCTGTGTCTGATACGTAGTGCTTCTGTAACAGTTGGTGAAATGATTTTATAAGCTCCTGTGTTTCAGCATTGATTCCATGTGAGAGGAGGGAGGGGTTTTTGTTTATGCCCAGGATTTTTTTTTTTGATAAATTATTTCTTCTTTTATGACAGTGGTTTCATGATACTAGCTTTTCTAACAAAATTGCCTATAATTAAAGTGGATGTTTTAATATACCTAATTATTATTTGGTACAGTGATTCATTGAAAATGTATTTGGTTACTGAAGTATTCTTTAAAATGAAGGCTTTTTGCACACCTTGAACCATGAAAAATTTGTTGTGCTTTAGCATGACTTTAAGTGGAAATTTTGTTTAGTATCTATCTTGAATTACTAAGATCCTTTTGGTGCATTTTAATGTAATCATTTAAGGCCAGTGGTAAAAACCAAAAAAACTGGCATTTAACCAGTGAACTAGTATTGTTAACCTGGCTTTGAAGGAAAACCTGTGATGTGAATTTATTTTTTAATTAAGATTAGGTTGTAATAGTCCCAGGGAGTTGGTAGCTATGATCGATGGATTGATTTGAGACAGAGTTTCGCCCTTGTTGCCTGGGCTGGAGTGCAGTGGTGCCATTTTGGCTCACTGCAACCTCCGTCTCCCAGGTTCAAGCGATTCTCCTGCCTCAGCCTCCCAAGTAGCTGAGATTACAGTCATGCGCCGCCCTGCCCAGCTTATTTTGTATGTTTAGTAGAGATGGGGTTTCGCCATGTTGATGAGGCTGGTCTCGAACTCCTGATCTCAGGTGATCCGCTCACCTTGGTCTCCCAAAGTGCTGGGTTTACAGGCCTGAGCCACTGCACCTGGTCGATTTATTTTTTAAAAACAAAGTCATATAAATGGATATATTCTGTTTTTAATCTCTGCCATAAATGAATTTTTTTTGTGTTTTATACCTTTATTGGTATTCTGTTAAAAGCAGCACCTGTAACTGTGGGGAACAGGTTTCCCTTAGACAGTCTACGGTGGATGGGTTGTAGAATTTCTGTGTGTCTCTGAAGAGGTTTCTGGAAAGGTGTCTCGTCCCTCCCCGTCTTTTCTCTTTAGCAGGGTCCAGCCGTTTCATTTCTTTACTCTTTAAGTAGAATGATTAGATTCTACTAAGTGGTACCCTTTTATGTCATTCTCAAGCAGAGAATTGGGGAAAAGATGAAGAGCAAGTCTGGGGGGAGGAGTGGGATTAAAAGAAAAACAAAAGGGTGAAGGTACACGTGTGGTATAGACTTGTAGGATTCCTGGGAGGATGGCTTGGCCTGCAGCTGGGCCTGCATCCTCTCCTCTTTGAATATTCCATTTTTGATGTTATTAATTCTTCAGGCATTTGGCACCTAAAATATGGATAATTTGTAACATATGTTATATTTGGTTTTTGAAGTTTGATGGTTATACTAATAGAAGTTTTGAGTTCCATTCTTTCAATTCTTTTGGTAAAGACAGGCAGAGTTGATAAATTATGGAGTCTAATTTCTGATTGGCATCTTTGGGCTATACCAGTGTTTATTTTACCAAATTACAGCATTGAGTAGTTGTATTGCCCATCATTGAATCTGTTATCTTCACAGTCAGATCCTTGATTGCTCTTTGAATTAAATTAAGGCATGCGAAAGAATCACTTGTCATTTCTAATAGACTTGGTTGAAAACCTGATTGAGGCTGGCATACCTGTGAAGTATGAGTCATCAGTTGCCTGATTTTTATTATGCATTATAATACTAGAGCCAGCATTTCTTGTTAAACATTATTACACACTTCACATTTCTAAGTATAGAGACATTTGTGAGTTAGTATAGTTATTTTTATTTTGTAGATAACAATTTTTACTACCTATACGTTGGAAGGCTTATTACCAGTCCCTAGTGGACATTGAGACATCAAAGGAATCAAGAAATACACTCATAAAACAAGAGATGGTCCCAATCATTTTGAGAAAGTTTATGGTGGGTAAAACTGAACTGGACAGATAATTAATGTCATACAACAACAACAGTGCCCATAGGAAAGTTTCATTTAAACAATAAAACAAGCCACATAATATTTTTGTAGTACCTCAGAACAGAAATTGGTTGTGTGGCTTAAGCAAATTCAGAGGCTGTGGATAGAGATTGTTGATAGAGATTGATCTTGAAATGTGAAGAATTTATTGTATCACACTCCATAAGTGTTAGGAAAGAAATGAGATAGGATTTAATTGCAATTATTAGTCATGAAATTATGAAGAATATAGAGCCTGACTTTGTTATAGACAGCCTATAATATAAAGAAGGGAACAAGTCCCATTTCACCTGTTACTGAGACTTCATCTCATGATATGACAGAGCTTCAGTACAAGGAGGAAGCCTGGATGGAGGAAGGCCAAAATCTGTCACTTAGCCAAAATAGGGTAGGTAGGGTTCAGAGTAAAGGAGATTATGATCAAAATAAGCCCCCAGTCTCATTAGGGCTTTGCATGATTATGTTGAAATGAGAATAGAATATACAAAAATATTTCTGGTGTGGAGTTTATTGTACTTAAGTGCCTATTTCTCAAAGCCAGAACCAAGTTGACTTACTATATTTGCCCAGCTCTCTCAATGTGAATATTAGGATATGAAAGAATCAATTTCCCCTTCCATTCCTGTCCTACTTATTTAATGGCTACTCTTAAAATTTCAACTAAAGATTGAATTTCTTTATTTCTACTGGGATCTGTGAAAATCTATGGTGATTGTGTTAATACCTATTTCAGGTTAATTTCTTTGTTGATCTCTAGTCTTATAGATAAATGTCGTTTACTTTTTTTGATTTAGTTTAAGACCTGTGATATAGAACTTAAAGTGTTACCTAATCTCAATTTGTTGAGATGTTTAATAGCATATTTTAATCTGTGGCCAAATTTAGGTATTAATGATTTGAGGTTTCGACTCATATTTTGTATTTACAGGGGAAGTAGAACAACATATATGGAATAATTAAGCTAAGTAAATATTTGCCCTTTGCCATGGTGTTCAGTGTTCTAAAGTCAAATATTTACGATAGAAATGAAAGCTGAGCTAAACTGAAAGCCAGCCATCTTACCTTTTAAGATGAATAGGTATACTGTGGCTTCTAAAACCTCATTTTCAGAGTTCCTGACAAAAATATTAAGAGAAAGACTCCTTGGTTATTATAAATAATTTAGTATATGAATAATCATGTATGAGATCCTTATGATTTATTCCTTGTATATAAAATTTCTGAGTGGTTTGCTTTGGAGGTGCCTGCACCAGTGAGAAAGTGATAGGAGAATAGTAGCTTATTGTTGGCCGTTTCTCTTCTGCCCCCTGCCCCATTTGTTTTATTTCTGGATGGTTTCAGTTTGCGTTTTCTGTAAGTTAGAAAAGATAAGTGGTTTTAAAAGCCTAGGAAATTTGTTTCCAGGGGCCTCCATGGTTTTACATGCTTTCCTACTCCCATTCTCTGGCTCTCCACTCAGGTGGTTGAGCCATTGGAAATTTTGACCTGTATTTAAGCATTCGTAGAGGGCACTTGGTAATTTTTTTATTTTTGCAAGTATTCCTGCAAGATTGACCCATATTAGTGGGAAGCAGTTGCCTCAGTCCTTTGTATATTTACCTGTCTGTTTCTCCCGGGCTATAGTGTTTTCAATTTCGGACTCCCAGTCTGAGCTGAATGTGAACTGTGAAAGGGTGCTCGACTTCTAAATTGGTAAGGTTTATCATACTCTGAAAGGGAGCTGAGGAGGTACAGTTCTTTTCCTTTAATCCTGGCTGAGTGCTTTCTTTTCTCTCAAGGACCCATTTAAACATAGATGTTACGTTTCACAGTCTCTTCTTCCTTTTTACCCTGAAGCCCACAATTCTGATTCTCATGCTTAAGAACTAAGATTTTTCTCAGACTCCTTCTCTGTCTTCCTTCTTTTCCATTCTTTCCCCCACCCATGTGGCATTATGTCCTTGTTCTTGAATTGCTTCTTTCTGTTGTCAAAGTCCTTCTGGAAACATTTTCTGTGGAATCCTCTCCATTCAAGCTAGAATTCTGGGCGAGAATTTGCTTTATAGAACACCGCACTGTGTTTGCTTGCTTTCTCAGATTCAGAAGTGCTTTGGTTAGAAAGGAATAGTTGCCCACATTTTGGCATCTTCTCATGGCAGATGGCTGACCTTTCCCCTCAGAGATCATTGGTACCTGGACTCAGAGGGCATAAGGAAGTACTCTAGAGAAATGCAACTTATGCATATACTCAGATGAATTTTTTTTCTATTGGTGAAGTAATAACCAAAAAGAATGATAATCACTGAACAGGTTTTTCTGGCTTTCTCCATTTTCCAGCAGGTGTATAGGAAAAGAACATTGGTGTCACATGACTGCCCTTCTTGTGTGCACAGAATCTCTTGCACCCCTCCCTGCTACCACCTTGCCCAAACATCACTAAGAAAACAGATATTCTGTGATGACTATTTTAAAGGCAGTACCATGGTGTTGCATTATGGAAACATGTTTGTAGTTTAAATTTTAGAGAATTTTATAAAACATCCCTGTGCAAGGTCATGAGTTCTCTCCTGTTGCCTCTCTTCCTGTGTGTAAGCAGCCTGTGGTAATTAACTTGAGTGGCAGATCACACCAGTGAAGTTCTCAGGGAGCGCTTGGAGATATTTCAATCATTCTTGAAAAATAAGTGATTGAAAACATGTGCTCCTAAAAGCTCTAGTTTTGTAGAAAACAGAACTCTGCCATCATCTTGTATAATAAAAACAGAGGTAATTTATTGATTTTGCAGAAATTGAAGTTTTGTTTTTATTATGAGGAAAAATGTGCAGCCTTCTACCTACCCACATGAACAATTGCATAGGGTTGGGAAATCCTCTGAGGGAGGGTAGACTTAAGATTGTATCCGGGCTGTCATTACATATAGCCTGTCTGCCAGAGACTCTAGGCCCTGATTTCAGAGTGATGGTATAATATGTTGAGTGAATCGGAGAAGATCAGTGTGGAGAGGGGAATTTATAAAGGAAGAGTGCTGATGGTGTGAGATAATGGAACCTGTGATTCTAAAACTTGGCAGATGTGACTATGTTAGATAAAGGTATAGTGGAAAAAAATGGTTTCTTGCTCTTTTTTGTTTGGGTCACGTTGTGTAAATTGCTGAAGAAATGGAAGAATAAAGCCTTAGATTGCTATGGGACTGTCTCACTGTCTTTTCTAAGAAGAATTGTAATCTGTTGCCTTTGTGAGAGTGAAAGATAAAGTCCCCTGGGTTCATGTTTATGCATATTCTTGTACTTGAGGCTATTAGAGTTGATTAAAAGAGAGTGGCTTATTGAGGAAATGAGAATCTTAATATTTTTACTTAACATACGTTTAGCTTTAGATCAGCACTGTGGAATAGAACTTTCAGTGGCAATGGAAATGTTCTGTGTCTGAGCTGTCCATTGTGGTAGCTGCTAGCCACATGTGGCTCGTAAGCTCTTGAAATGTGGCTAGTGTGACCTAGGAGGTACATTTTAAAATTTTATTTAATTCTAATTTATTTAAATAGCCATGTAGATAGTGACTATTATATTGGACAGCATGGCCCTAGATTAAAGTTCTTAAGTGAGTCACGTGGCTATAAGAGGAATAATATCTGAGAACATTCTCTTATGTATAGACATTCTGTGGTTTTGTGGACACATGATTATTTCTACGTTTTTTTCTTTAGAGAAAGTTGGAATGGAAAGGGGAATGTAAAGACTATTAGCATGTGAGATGGAGAGTTATAATTTCCTTTTTGTATTTTTATTTTATTTTTATTTTTTGAGATGGAGTCTCGCTGTGTCGCCCAGGCTAGAGTGCCATGGTGCAATCTCAGCTCGCTGCAACCTCGGCCTCCCAGGTTCAAGTAATTCTCCTGCCTCATCTTCCCAAGTACCTGAGACTACAGACACATGCCACCGTGCCTGGCTAATTTTTTTTTTTTTTTTTGTATTTTTAGTAGAGACGGGGTTTCACTGTGTTAGCCAGGATGGTCTCGATCTCCTGACCTCGGGATTGCCCGCCTTGGCCTCCCAAAATGCTGGAATTACAGGCGTGAGCCACCGCGTCCAGCCCCATAATTTAATTTTTAAAACAGAAAGACCCAAAAGTTGCCTGTTTTAAGTATTTAAGAAAAACATTAATGAGAACCATATTGTTTTTACTTAAGAATCTGTGCCCTTTGATTATAAAAGAGGAAAGCTTGTTAGTGAATAATGAAAAATGAAATCTAATAAATTGATTTTATTCATGCACCAAATATTTCATTACTTTCAGAGGTAAATGTGGCACAGTTCCTGTTCTCGTGGATCTGAACGGAAAGCAGGAGACCATGCTTCTGCAGCCTGAGAAGGGTTGGCTTGGGAAACCAGGCTTCCCGAGGAGTGAGGGCCCTTTGGAGGGATATGAGGAGCCAAGGCAGGCTTCTTGAGGAAAACAGACAACTCTTCCTGTTAAGCAATACAAACAAATAGTTTTCCTGGGACCAGATTGATGTGTTTTAGATACTGTTTTCTGCAAAATGTTTGTTGCTTGCCTCTGTGCTGTGGGATTCTAAAGATGTGAATTACATGGTTTTTCTTCAGCAGTGTTGAGGTTTATTGAGCATCTTGTATCTGATAGCATTGTGTGGATTGGTAGTTTACATGGATTATTTTGCTTATTCCTCACAACTCCATGAGATACGTTATATTATTATATTCATTTTGTCAGTGAAGAAACTGAAGTCTAGACAGAGAAATTGACTAGCTCGTGTTTATAAAGCTAGCAAGGACAAAGGTGTGTTCTGTTAGTGGAGCCCTACAGAGAAGGGTGCAGGGAGATGATACATGAAACGTATGAATCAGTGAATAATAAGGGTTTTACGTTATTATTACGTGTTAGAATGCTAACCTGTAAAATACTGACTGTGTGATTACAAAAGGAATTAAGGGCAAGAATGCCTTGGCATGGATTGGAAGCATCAACGATTTTTTTTTTTTTTTTTTTTTTGAGATGGAGACTCATCTGTCGCCCAGGCTGGAGTGCAATGGCATGATCTCGGCTCACTGCAGCCTCCGCCTTCCGGGTTCAAGCAATTCTCCTGCCTCAGTCTCCCGAGTAGCTGGGATTACAGGCATATGCCACCACGCCTGGCTAATTGTGTATTTTTAGTAGAGATGGGGTTTAATCATGTTGGCCAGTCTGATCTCGAACTCCTGATCTCAGGGGATCCACTCGCTTCGGCCTCCCATAATGCTGGGATTACAGATGTGAACCACTGTGCCCGGCCAAATTACTTTTCTGACACTTGAAGTGGATGTGAATGGTATGCATTTATCAAAAACCCCTCTTGGGCTTGTGGTAAGGACAGCATGAGCAAAGGTGAAAGGTGCTTGAAAGGGTGAGCTCAAGCACAGGGGATCTGTAGAGAAAGCTTGTATTGGAGAGTCAAGGGGGAGGCTGTTTCGGGAGAACTGGAGGAGTGGTTTCTTGAAGGAGGAAATTGGGCCTGACGTGATTTTGCTTTGTAAGTTTTTGAATGAAGATACTAAAAATAGAGACAAATGTAGGTGGCATTTGTGTTTATAGAGAGCAAGAACAGGTCTCGGACAAATGAGGGCGCTGTGAATGGAGAAAAAGATTCACAGAACTGCCTCAGATGTTTTCCTCCGGTTCAAGTTAGTGACCAGCAATAACTGCCTATTTGGTACTCATCCCTGTGGGTGGTTGGGAGTCCCTGGGAACCACAGAGGGATTCTGCCTTTGTCCCTGGTTTGGAGCCTGGGTTGTGATAAGGGCTCATTGAGGGCAGAGATACTTTTGCCTTGGGACCCTAAGGTGGTTTTAGGCATTAAGAGTCTCTTTTTCCTTGAATTTCTGGTATTCCTTCTTGGTAGTTTAGTTTATGAGCACTTTGATTTAATGTCACACTTGGGAGGTGACACCTCTCTCATTGCTGTCAGGTTCTTTTTTTTAATGTAAAAAAATACGTGACTTACTTTAGTCCTTCAGTTTGCCATTTGAGAATGTTTTGTGACAGAATCATTCTTTACATGGTTCTTCATTTGAGCTGAGTCTCTAACGTGAAAAGAAAGGCCAGTTGGGTTATTTTGGATTATTTTTCTGAAACCCCATCATTAGATAAGGCACATGTTGATGTGACAGATGTCAGATTTCCACTGAGAACTCCTAAGATAGTTAAGTGCAGTTAAATTGGAAGATTTGTGTTATCTGTGACTCACATACTGTTCTAAGGAAGAGACTTGGCATTGATCATTTATAAGTTTTGTAATGTGGAGATGAATTACACTGGGAAATTTACCATGGGTATTTAATTTTGTTGATTACTAACTTGTTGAACAGTTTTCTTTTTTTTTTTTTTTTTGAGACGGAGTCTTGCTCTGTGCCCCAGGCTGGAGTGCAGTGGCGCGATATCGGCTCACTGCAAGCTCCGCCCCCCGGGTTCACGCCATTCTCCTGCCTCAGCCTCCCGAGTAGCTGGGACTACAGGCGCCCGCCACCACGCCCGGCTAGTTTTTTGTATTTTTTAGTAGAGACGGAGTTTCACTGTGTTAGCCAGGATGGTCTCGATCTCCTGACCTTGTGATCCGCCCGCCTCGGCCTCCCAAAGTGCTGGGATTACAGGCTTGAGCCACCGCGCCCGGCTGAACAGTTTTGTTACATACGGACTTCATAGACCCTTTATATGGTAATATTTAGTGTAAACCTTAAGAGTCCAGGTTGAGGATCTCAAATCCAAAAATATGATATCTGAAATGCTACAAAATTCAAAACTTTTTGGGTGCTAAGATGATGCTCAAATGCTTATTGAACCATTTCAGATTTTCAGATTTAAGATGCTTAACCAGTAAGTATAATACAAGTATTCCAAAATCTGAAAATACCTAAAATTTGAAACAGCTCTGGTCCCAAGCAAGGGATACTCAACCTGAATGAATGAATGAATGAATGAATGAATGTATGTATGTATGTATGTATGTATGTATGTATGTATGTAGTTTGAGTTGGAGTTTCACTCTTGTCACCCAGGCTGGAGTGCGATGGTGTGATCTCGGCTCACTGCAACCTCTGCCTCCTGGGTTCAAGCGATTCTCCTTCCTCAGCTTCCCAAGTAGCTGGGATTACAGGTGCCTGCCAACACACCTGGCTAATCCTCTCGAGTAGCTGGTACCACAGGTGCTTGCCACCATGCCTGGCTAATTTTTGTATTTTGTGTGTGTGTGTGTGTGTGTGTGTGTGTGTGTAGGATGGGATTTTGCGACGTTGCCCGGGTTGGTCTTGAACTCCTGGGCTTAAGCAGTCTGCCAACCTTGACCTCCCAAAGTGTTGGGATTACAGGCATGAGCCACCACTCTGGGCCTTTTCTGCACAATTCTAATACTCTCTAATATTCTAAAAATGCTTTTTATCTATACCATATTATGTCATTTATGTAAACTATATCAAAAGTGACAGGCCTATATATAGGGAAGAAAGCAGCACATATCATAACCAGCTGATTTTAAAAAAAACTGTAATTTACCAGTTGCTGAAAATGGCACATGCCTCTAGGCAGTTAGTCATATTGTTAGTCACTTTAGAATTTGCAAGGTAGAGCACGGGGGAGAGAAAAGAGAGGGATCTGTGCATTCCCCCAAGGCCCCATGGATTTGATCAAATTAACTTTAATCAGAAGTGGCAGTTTTTCCATTGAAAGCTTTTGAGAAGACCTCTGTTTGCTGAAGTGAGAAAGGGGATTTCTCTGGAGAATGCTGTTGTAACTGTGTGCTCCATTTACATTTCAGCCTTCCAGGTTGCATTTGTCAGTTGCTTTTGGGATTTATGTTTTCTGGTAGTGTATATTGCCTTGCTTGCATTTTCCAGGTGATCTGAAGGGTCACTAGAGACTAGAGTTCTTCAGTATATGCTTACATTGGGCACCAAAGTGAGCTTCTGATATTTTTATGGTTGTGGAGTATGAAATGATTACTTTGCTTGTAAAATGAAGTATGAGTATGTAAAATGGAGTATGAAATGAGTATTTTTCCTTGACAACAAAATTGAGGAGGTTTGTCAAGTCAACATTGGGGAACTTGATTTTAAACAGTTGGTGGAATACAGACCTTATTTAATCTATCAGTTGCTCTACTGTCTTTATTTTACATTCTGTCCTCCAATTCTAATTACTGCTGATTAAATATTTCAAGAGCTTTGTTTGTTTGTTTTGCAGATAGAATTGGTATTTTACCCTGAGCAAATAGTATTAAAGATTTTTGTTTGGTTGGTTGGTTGTAAGCATCTGATACAAGGATGCTGGCATCTTCTTGAGTTTTTGTTGTTGTTGTTGTTGTTGTTGCTGTTGCTGTAACAACAGTGTAAGGAGACACTGTAAACTGTGAAGTTACAATAGGATTGACATATTGATTGAGTCCATGAGTTACACTATATGAGATGGAAGCTTAGAAAGAAATAGCTGTGTGATATTGATTAAGCCTTGCCAACACAAGACTAGTTGGGAGGCTGGTGTTGTTAGGAGGTGGTCTTGTTGGGAGATCCGCTGACTTGCGGAAGAAATGGAGTCTCTACCTCCTTCAGTACTGCTTGGTGTTATCACAGTTATTGTTTGTATGTGTGATCCTATTCAGTTGTTTTCATATTTAAGGTAACTTATTTGGTAAATCTCTGAGGACACAGCTGTTTTTTTTTTTTTTTTTTTTTTTTTTAAATCCCGAAAAAGAAGTATGTATTATTTTCCTTCTGATGATGATAATGTCCAGGTCCGTAAATCAAAGGCTCCCTTTTAGCCTAGTGATATTTAACAGGGCTGTGTTAATAATTTATAAATGTCAAGATGAGGCCTCTCTTAGGCCATTGATCTATAGAAAAAACTGCAACTTTGCACATATTATTTAATGAAAGCTTGCATTTTAAATTTGCTATAAATTTAATTTGGGTATGTTTTGTTATAAATGGGAGCTGAATAATAAGACCAAATAATAAATATTAAAAATTTAATAATTTGAATATCTTTTAATATGAAAATATTTATTTTTGAGATAGGTCTTATTCTGTTGCCCAGGCTGGAGTGCAGTGGTGCGATTATGGCTCACTGTAGTCTCAACCTTCCAGGCTCAAGTGAGCCTCCTACCTCAGACTTTCGAGTAGCTGGGATTATAAGCCTTTGCCACCATGTCCAGCTAATTTGTGTAGTTTTTGTAGAGATGGGATTTGGCCATGATTCAAACTCCTGGGCTCAAGTGATCTACCTGCCTTGGCTCCCAAAGTGCTGGGACTACAGGCACGAACCACTACGCCAGCCAAAAGATATTACCGTATTAAACTTTTTCACTCCATTTTTTTAAAGAAACATGATACTTAACTTTTTCTTATTTTGCCACTTCTCTTTTGGAGCCCTTTGTTTATTTCACAAATAAATACTTTTCTCAGTAATGACCTTCTTTCCAAGATCTTTGACAGATGCTTGCTTTAGGGGGGAATCATATTTATGTTGAAAACCCATGACGTAGACTTGAAGACATTCTCTTTTTTATTCCCAGGTAGGCATTGTGAGGGGGTCTGAATTTTTATTAGAATATATGTTACATGCTAAACAGAACTGGAGTATATTATCTGTGATGTGGGATCATTATATCATCCTTGAGAGCTTGTTGTAATAAATTAAGCTCCTGGCCGGGCGCAGTGGCTCACGCCTGTAATCCCAGCACTTTGGGAGGCCGAGGAGGGCGGATCACCTGAGGTCAGGAGTTCTAGACCAGCCTGGCCAACATGGTGAAACCCCGTCTGTACTAAAAATACAAAAATGAGCCGGATGTGGTGGCGGGCGCCTGTAATCCCAGCTACTCGATAGACTGAGGCAGGAGAATTGCTTGAACCTGGGAGGCGGAGGTTGCAGTGAGCCGAGATTGTGTCATTGAACTGCCTGGGTGACGAGAGTGAAACTCCGTCTCAAAATAAATAAATAAATAAATAAATAAATACATTGGACTCCTCTAAATGATAAAGATTATTTTATTCTTGAATGTATGGCTGTTTTCCTTATCAGGAGGGTAGAAACGAAAACCTTTTCTTCCCTCCATCTCATTCTAGTCATTCTGTCCTCCAGTTCTAATTACTGCTGATTAAATATTTCAAGGACTTTGTTTGTTTTGCAGATAGAAATGGTATTTTACCCTGAGCAAATAGTATTAAAGACTTTTGTTTGGTTGGTTGGTTGTAAACATCTGATACAAGGATGCTGGCATATTCTTGAGTTTTTGTTGTTGTTGTTGCTGTTGCTGTAACAACAGTGTAAGGAGACACAGTAAACTGTGAAGTTACAATAGGATTGACATATTGATTGAGTCCAGAAGCCAAGTGTATCTGAGGCTGAATAACCATAGAGGTTATTGTTGACACCTGCAGTGGTAATTTTAAGTGATGTTTTTGAAGGTATGTGCCATTCTATGCTTTTTCATACTTTCCTTTTTCCACTTGTAGTGAAGAAATTTGTTTGCACGGGAGTAGATAGAAAGTGATGGAATAATACTGCATTTTCTCTAGTTGCTAGAAACATCTTTCCTGTCATTAGCCACAATTTGATAATTTCATCTCTTTAAATTAGATTTGCAGGCTGAGCATAGTGGCTCACACCTGTAGCCCCAGGATTTTGGGAGGCCATGGTGTGAGGATTGCTTGAGCTCAGGAGTTTGAGACTAGCCTGCGAAACCTAGCAAGATCCCTTCTCTACAAAAATTAAGGAAACTTAGCCAGGTGTGGTGATACATACCTGTAGTCCCAGCTACTCTGGAGGTAAAGGTGGGAGGATTGCTTGAGCCTAGGACGTCGAGGCTGCAGTGAGCCATGATCCTGCCTCGGCATCCAAGCCTGAGTGATAAAGGGAAACCCTGACTCAAAAAAACAAGCAAAAAATGTATTTCCAAAGTGAGATTATTCTTTTTTTTCTTTTAAAAATTATTATTTATTTTTTGTGGAGATGGGAGCTCGCTATGTTGCCCACACTTGTCTCAAACTCCTAGCCTGTAGTGATCCTCCTGCCTCAGCCTCGCAAAGTGCTAGATAGAATTTTAGGGATGAGCCACCACGCCTGGCTGAAATGTTTTTTTCTAAATCTAGCAGCTTTCCCCTTTCTTTCTCTTACAAATGTAATCATACATTTCTCATGATAATGCTAACAGATATTGGATCCAGTTATACCTTTTCATATCAATGATTTTAAAGCAGTGTGCCTTCCTGAGGCATATAAATGTTGCTCTATTTGAATTATTTCAGATTCAAATTGTGGTATCAACTAAACATCACTAGCGAACCCATTAAATTGCATTTTTTCTGGAGTTGAACTTTTGTTTTAACTTCATATAATTAGTCACTACATGTTTTCTTTTTCTCTTTTCACATGGACATTAAAAATTTTAGGCCCTCAAAAATGTTAAGAAAGTTAATTTTTAAATCTGATAACTCTTTTTAAAATTAATTTACAAGGTGAAAATCTTTCAAATAGTTTTTCCTTCGTTAATTCATTAGCCCAGAAGGGCCTGGCAAAAGTCATTTGGACAGCTGGTGTATTTCCCTGTGAAACAGCAGGGGGAGGTGTTCCCATCCTATGTGTCTTCTAGCATGGAAACCAACCGGGAAGGACTACAGCAGCCTGGATTTTATTAAATGCAGCATTTGGTAACATCATTAATACAGAATTTGTCCATAGGCAACTGTTACATATGTGGAGGGCTTCTCTGTGAATGAAAGAGTGTATTGTTTTCAGCTCAGGGTTTTCAGAGCATGGTCATGTACAGTCTTTCCATCATTCTACCATTGCAACTTCATTGGCAGTTCACAGAACGTTTTTGGCCTGTCCATAATATTCACTGGAAAGCATTCTTTGCCGTCTTGAATATTTCATCCCTAGTAATTTGTTTTGATACCATCCAGCTCCATGGTTATTAGTACTTGTGCTTTGAGGACTCCTAGATTTAGGTCTAGCCCAGAGCTTTCTGACCACTCAACACATACATCTTAATACATTCCAACAGAATTCCCAGTTTTTGTTCTCTTTGCATGTCAGTAAATGACTGTAGTTGCTTGGATTTAAACTGTATTGTCTTCCTTGGCTCTCCTTTTTTCTCACACCACATGCACTCTGTCAGCTGTTTCTGAGGGCTAGAACGTGATCACTGCTGAACACCTTCACTACTACGACCTTGCCTGAGTTGTTTCCTAATCATAGAGGAGCCAGAGGGAGTCCGTTAAAATGTACCTCAGATTGTAACTTCTCTATGCAAAACTCTACCATGACTTTTCCCTTATTTGAGTAAGTACTGAGCTGTCTCTCCATCTCCAACTCTTCTTGCCCTCACTGCTTCAGCCACCATGTCCCTTTGCTGTTGCTTGGACATGCCAGGTATGCTTCTGCCTGAGTCAGAGCTTTGCGCTTGCTTTTCTCTGCCCAGAATGCTTTCCCCGACTTTAACCGTGTAACTTGTACCTTACTTTCTGTTAGGTCGAATGATCCCTTGCCAGTGATTACCTTAAATTGATGACCTCTCCATGCCCATTGCCCAGCTTTGTTTTTTTTCTATAGCACATCTTATGGCCAACTTACAGACTGTGTCTGTAGTAATCTACTTGTTTGTTTATTGTCTGCTCTGTCCCCCACTAGATTGTAATCTCTCTGAGGTTAGAGATTGTGTGTGTTCTAGACATAGCTCCTAGGCCACCTAGTACGACCTCAGTAAACATTTGCTGAAATAATGGGGGAATTGACAGAATCTCCTCTGGAGATCGATATTTATTTGATGATCAGTGTTATAACTGCATTTTAGCATTATGTTCTAGGCCCTAGGACTTCTCCTGCCCTCCCTGGTTAGTTACTAGTTGCTGGCATCTGAATTGAATTGTTCTAGTGGCTCTTCTGCTTTTCTCTTTGAATGACATCAGGTTAACAGAGATGGCAGGGTTAATACATTTGGTCAACCTGGAATCATACCCAGTTAGAATGGCTCAGACATAGAAAACAGCAAATTGAATTTTGACTGAGACTTCTGTTTTTTAGTCAGAGCTACTTTGCCTTTTATCTTAGACTTAGAGATTCTAAGTTTTAAAAGAACGGCTCCGATGAGTTTTGTGGTTCTATTTTTCCCTTGATATAATTTGTACCTATGGATTAGAAGTGCATTTTGAATGCTTTTGATTTTTTCCTATAGGTGTGAAGTATAATTATATTAAGTTAAATGTAAAATTCACCTTGTCGTTTCCTTTCATCACACGCTGAGAGCTTATGTGCCACGGTTGCAAATTACTTTGAATCTTAGGGCTTTGCAAACTGAAAGAAATGCTGTCCAACTTAATCTACTTTTGAACACACTATACAGAGATGGTAAGCCTGACCAAGAATTCCTGTATATTAAAGATTACCGTGGTCCAAAGAAGGAGGCTCTCTTTCATTCTCAGCATTACGTGAAATAAAACTCTGTCTACTTGTTTAATTGACTATGTTTTTACAGCTTTAAAAGGTGGTTTTTCTCGGTTGCAGAGGTAAAGGTCATCCTTGTGAATTTCATAGCCAGATGCACCTTTGTTTGTCTGTAGTGAAGCCCGAGCTTTTTCTTGTTAGTTTGTAATGCTGCTGCTGCTGTTGTGTGTGTGTTTTCAAAATAGCTTTGTTGAGATATAATTCACATGTCACATAATTTACCTGTTTAAAATGTACAATTGGCTGGGCATGGTGGCTTATGCCTGTAATCCCAGCATTTTGGAGGCCAAGGTGGGTGGATTACTGGAGGGCAAGGCAAGCAGATTGCTTGAGCCCAGGAATTTGAAACCAGCCTGGGCAACACAGTGAAACCCCATCTCTGCAAAATACAAAAAAAATTAGCCGGGTGTGGTGGCATACTCCTATAGTCCCAGCTGCTGGAGAGGCCGAGGTGGGGGAGATTGCTTGAGCCCAGTAGGTCAAGGCTGTAGTGAGCCGTGATCACGCCACAGCACTCCAGCCTGGGTGACAGAGTGAGACCCTGTCTTAAAAACACACGCACACACACAGACACTTCAATGCATTTTAGAATATTCACAGATACTGGCAACTATCACCACAATCAATTTTAGGACATTTTCATCATTCCCAGAATCTGCCCCATAACCATAGCAGTCACTCTGTATTTACCCCTTGCAACCCTAGGCAGCAAGTAATCTGCTTTCTGTCCCTATGGATTTCTTTTCTGTACATTTATTACAAGTGGAATCATACAATGTCTAATCTTTTGTGACTGGCTCTTTTCATTTAGCATAATGTTTTCAAGGTTCACCCGTATTGTAACATGTATCCTCATTTCTTGTTGCTGGATATTTTATTGTGTGAATGTATACCACACTTTATTTACCCTTCTGCTTGTTTTTTGCATTTTTCTTTTCCACTTGGTTTTCTATTTACAACCATGCTTTGGGTAAGTGAGTTTAGGAAGTCTTTTCCCCTTTCAGGTCAGGGATGTGGTTTCATCAGCATTTGGCTTCCCTTGCCCTTGGCATTTGTGGACACCAGGTTTTCTCTTTAGATGTGTGATAGCGGAAGCTTCCGCTTGGCCCCAAGACCAGAGCAGGTCACCGATGAGTATTATTGTTCCTCGCAAGCTTCAGGACTTGCCAGTAAACAACAGCATTTTCAGGATACTTGCTCATGTTCTCCTAATTCACCCTCAAACATCTGTGGAATTACTGTTTCAAGTAATACTTTGAATTTGTCTAGTTTATTTCAGAGAACAAAGAACGTGGCAGACTATAGTTTTTGTGATGGTGTTTTATGGATTGCATTTTAGTGAAGCATAATTTCGCATGAAGCAACACAGATGCTTAACCCTTTGAAATCTCTGCAGTAGACAAATAACTTGTTTAAAGCAGTGGTTCTCAACTGTGGGCACATTTGCTCCCCAGGGCATATGTGGCAGTACCTGGAGATATTTTTGTAGTTCTCATTGGGGCAGTGGAATCTGCCCCGGTGAGAACTACAAAATTGCGCTGTTGAAATCCATATGGGTTGAGGCCAGGAATGCTGCTAAATATCCTGTAATGCACGGGATAGCCCCCTATAATAAAAAATTATCTGTTCCCAAATTTAGAGTGAGCAGTGCATTTCCCTAACCTGCTGAGTATAAAAGACACAACTGTTGGCAATGTACAAGCTAACTGTATATAACTGAAAAAGCTTCACATTTACAAGTATATGAAAGTAGTTACTTGTATGAATGAGTTCGTGGGGTTTTTTTTTTTTTTTTTTTTTTTTTTGAGATGGAGTCATGCTCTGTTGCCCAGGCTGGAGTGCAGTGGCGCCTTCTTGTCTCACTGCAGCCTTTGCCTCTCAGGTTCAAGCGATTCTTGGGCCGCAGCCTCCCAAGTAGCTGGAATTACAGGCACGTGCCACCATGCCCAGCTGATTTTTTTGTATTTTTAGTAGAGATGGGGTTTTGCCATGTGGGCCAGGCTGGTCTCAAATTCCTGACCTCAGGTGATCCTCCCGCCTCGGCCCCCCACCGAACATGCTGGGATTACAGGCATGAGCCACCCCCCCCCCGACTGAGTTTGTGTGTTTTTTAAAGAAAGACAGGATTTTAAATTTTTATTGGAAACCTCCTGGGGCACCTCATCTTTGGGAATTTTTGCTTCAGATAATAAAGATTACATATTGTTTCTTACTTGATTTTAATTGGGTTGTTAATTGTAGCCTTGAGTTTTGCTGTTCTGAGTACTTTTGCACCCTCTGCAGCGGTCTTGTGTTTTGTCATTAGTATGTCTTTTTGGAAGAAATTGAGTAGCCTTATTTATTATTGTCTTTTAATCTTAGTTCTCTCAGTTTTTCCCCCAAAGCTCAAGGAGATGTGGAAGTGCTGCTATCAGCATTAGACCCAGTCCTCATTAAAGGGTTTATTCTGTGCTGCCTTCTCTCTGATACCACAGAGGCTGCTCTTTGAATTTGACCTGGGCATCCCATTGCAGTTATTCAGGTTCCTTAAATAAGCCGTATATTCTGAGAATGAGTATATAAACTCTTAGCAGGGTTGATAGAGTTTATTCATTAACCTCAGAGGTAGAGAATTGTGCAGGGGTATATGTAGCTATTTGCTTATGTGGTTGGTTTGGGTCAGGTGGAAGAACTTCACAACATGAAAAAACTCTCAATACCACGTAACTTTCAGATAAAAAGCTGTTTTATTTCTGTCTGAGTTTACAGATCTGCTGACTTCGTATTTCCGTGATATCTTGCAGCTTCATCTGGAATTCTCTGGCATATTTTGAAATATTCTCTGCATCAGGTTACTGTTTATGAGAATGCCTTACTTCTTATTCAGTGAATACAAGTGTTAGAGTGACATTTTCCTTTCCAGAGCAAAAGCCATTACATCTTCTTTCCCAGGCATGTTGATATGAAAGGCAACAGGAAAGGAAAATTGATTTCCCTTTGGAAGCAAGTCGCCTAGCTGTAGGGTGCCTCTTTGGTTTTCCACTGCATGCTGACTGCAGCTGCTTCTCTTGGAGGCAGGACCAGCAGAGTAAGATGTTCATGTAGGTCTTCCACACGTGGACTGTCTCCTTGTATTCCTAAAGGAGGATGCTAGCACATTTTTTGGATACACAGTAAATGCAGAAATGGCACAGGCAAAAGTACTTGAGGTGCTTCGATTCCTTACTTAGGCTTTCAGAGAACATGGATTTGAAAGTAAGCTTGTTTGGCTGACACTAACAACTCTTGGTGGAAAACATCTCCTACTGCCAGATAAGATGAATGTTCCTAGACTGCTCTTTTCATCTCAATAGCCAGCAGCACCTTTTTCACTTAACCTAATCTGTTGGATAACCGATTTTAAGGCCGTGTCATTTAAGGCAGGATGGCTTTGTGGTTAAGCGTATAGGCTCTGGAGTCAGCTGCTTGGGTTCATATCCTAGGTCTCACACATAGTTGTGTGAGTTTGGTCAACTTGCTCAGCCTCTCAGTGCTTACTGTTGCATTGATAAGATATACATAACAGTGGCACTGACTGAATAAGAGTATAGTTAGGATGATCATATAACCTGGCTTTCATATGTTTTTCCTGCGTAGTTATTTGTTGTGTCTTTTTTCGCTCTCAAATGTATCCAGTTTGGATCATAAATTACATTGTTACCTTTGTTATAGTGAAGATTAAATGAGTTAACATGTGTAAAGTACTTAGTGCATGTTAAGTGCCCTGTAAGTGTTAGCTGCTTTATTATTTTGGGGATGTTCCGTTATCCCTTCCACTTGCTCTACTTAAATTTACTTTGTACTCTGCTCTTTTTCCCCTGTAACTGCGATTTCACTGAACACTCTCTTAAGTGAAGTTCCTCCCACCTGGACTGTCTTTCTCCTTCTCTTTGCGTCTCCTTATTCTACTCATGGTTTATGTACCAAATCAAGTATCTCTTCAGTTATTTATTCATGAAATATTTTCTCTCCCAAATAAAAGTCTCATCATAATGCCCTATTTACTGATCCAACGTTTGTGTGAGAGGGTGGGAAGGAAGAAGAAGTAATTTATTATTTTTCTTTCTGTGCCAGGCAGTGAGTTAAGATTTGGAAATACAGCAAAGGACAAAAAACAGTCAAGAGTCAGTCCCTCATGGAACTTCTAGCTGGGAGGTGGAGATAGAAGCTAACCGAATTACACAAGTAAATGTAAAACTACAGTTGTGGAAAATGTTATGAAGGGAATTTAACCTGTTTTGGACAAGAAAGCTATCCTCAGGACATTGCTGTTGAGCTATGACTTGAAGGAAGGGTAGGAGGCACCTAGGCCAGATGAAGAGCATTACGAAGAGTGCTAAGAACCTGAGCAAAAGACTCTGGGTAGGAAGGAGTATGGTGTGTTGTATGACTGGGTGTAGACTGAAAGACAGTGCTGTGAGATGAAGCCAAAAAAGGATAAGCACCTTGTAGATCATGTTAAGGATCTGGATTTGTAATGTACCAAAGTGAGGAGTCCCTGAAGTATTGTAAAATGGGGATTGACATAATATCATTAGCCTTTTTAAAGGAACACGCTGGCTGCAGTACAGGAAAATAATTGTAGGAGTGGATTTGAAGAGACTAATCAAGAACCTGATTCAAGTGGTCCAGCAAAGCCATACTAGTAGATTGAACTAAGATTTGTGATGTTGGAGGTGTTCGGAGGTACAAGTTTGAGAGAAATTCATAAGGTAACAATAAGAGAATTTGTTGATGATGGGATGTAGGGATGAAAGAGGGGAGACAGGAGGATTGCTTGAGCCCGGGAGTTTAAGACTAGCCTGTGCAACATAGTGAGACCCTGTCTCTACAAAAAATTTTAAAAATTAGCCAGGCATGGTGGTGCACGCAGAGTATGCCTTTGGTTTGGACATGTTGAGGTACCTTTGAGATATCCAAGAAGAGACCCCAGGTGGACAGTTTTCACATGCATCTAAAGCTGAAGGGGAAATCTGGTAGGCCTGTGCATGTGTGGATCCTCCTGTGTGTCGTGGTATCTGATTGCCATGAATGCATTATATATGAGATTGGCCAGGTAGAAAGTAGAGGATGAGAAAAGAAGGAGTGCCCCAACATAAATCCTACACTGGTTGGCCTAGCATAAGAAGTGGAGGGAGCAGTTAGATAGGCCCTGGAGAGGATCATGTCTAGAAAGTGAAAGGAAAAGAGTACTTCCAGGAGGGTGTGTGGCCAGCCCCTGTCAGCTGTTACTGAATAATCCAATAATAACGAGGAAAATGCTCTCCTGAATTTGCTACAGAGAGGAAATTGCTTGAATGGGAGTTCCTTCATGGACTACGACATGGTAGACATGATCCTTGCCTTTGTGGACTTTGCAGCTAGTGGGGAAGTGATGTAAGTTAACAACTGATAACAGTAGTGGGATCAATGAGGGCCATTTTACAGGCAGGATCCGTGGGGCAAAGAGAAGGCTGGACTGTGGGTAGGTCTGGGAGGCCCCCTGGGGTTGGAGAGCAGAAATACTGGAGACTCTTGAGGGTCAGTAGAAGGTACACAGACAAAGGGGCGGGGAAGAGTATTCCCAGCAGTTGGGTTCTAGGGACTGAAGGAGTGTCTTGAGGCAGCAGGAGGAGCGTGCAGGAGGGGTGAAAATGGAAGCAGTAGGGGAGAGGTGAGGCTGGAGAGGTGAAGGGGCAGCCCCATAATCTTTGAAAAGGAATGGTGGGCATTGAATTGTATGCTTAAAATGGTGATTCATATGGAATGTGAATTATATCTCAATTGAGCTATTATTGAAAAAAAAAGTGGTGGGATGTCAGATATGCTGGCTGGCTGGCCACACTGGAGAACAGATTGGGAGGAAGGCAAAGGCAAACAATGTTTTGTAGTCACAAAGACCTGTTAGAAAGCAATTGTGTTCATCTGTGTGAGGGATGATGATGGCTTGAAGTAGGTAAGCTAAGATTCAGTTGGAGCAGTGGGTCCATTACAGAGGTGTTCAGGATGTGTCTGGTAGACTAAGTGCTAAGCAAAATGCCTAGAGTGTGGTCGGGCATTTGAAAAATATAAATATGTCTTACTGTGGTGAGGAAGAATTAATTGGAGGACTTCACTCAATGTATTTAGTCAGAAGTCAAGCATCCTAACAAGTAGCCTGGCTTGAGCAGTGGAGATGAGTAGAGCTTGAGGATTGGGAACTCAGGAGCGAGGGGCAGATTTCCATGGATAAGTCAGTTTTACATGACCCAAGAGGAGATATTTTTAATTTTTTTCTTCATTTGTAGTTAATTCTACATGATTTGTTTCTTAATCATGGAACTGGATAGATTTTACCCCCCCGCCCCCAAATAAGTTTCTTGAGGATAGGGGTGTTTTGGCTACCTTTATATCTTCCATAGCTTATTATCTACCATAGTAGATGTAAATCATGACTGAAATAAATATATATTATTGATATTTTACATTTGTAAAGCACTTTGCAATCTATAAGTACATTTACATATAGTATACTTACGTAATTCTCACCAGCAGCATTGTGAAATAGGTAGGTATTGTCCCCATTTACAGCAATGAAACCACACTCAGACAGGTAGAGTGATTTGCCCAAGGCAGTAAAGCAAGCAGCAGTGCTAAGAACTTGGATCTTGGCTTGTCGGTCCAGTATCCCCAGTTCTGTCCTGGGTGCCTGCCTTAAGCTTAAGTACTGACAGGAAGTGGTTTTCTTTTTTTTTGTTTTTTAAGAGGGTCTCACTCTCTCCCCTAGGCTAGAGTGCAGTGGTGGTGATCACAGCTCATTATAGCCTTGAACTCCTGGCCTCAAATAATCCTCCCACCTCAGCCTCCCGAGTAGCTAGGACTACAGGTCTGCACCACCATGCATAGCTAATTTTTAAATTTATTTTTCTTTTGTAAAGATGGGGTCTTGCCGTGTTTCCCAGGCTGGTCTCGAATGATTGCCTCCTTGCCTCAAATGATTTCCCCACTTTGTTATCCCACAGTGCTGGGATTATAGGCATGAGCAGCTGTACCCAGCCAGGAAGTGGTTCTCTTAAATCAGATTTGGACCATAAGCATGACTGAAATTTTCGTGCTTTATCTGAATTGGTTTTGAGAAGTAGTGTGAGGTGTTTGTGGGTGGTGTTGGCTTCATTTTGAAGAGGTAAGATGGTGTTTGTGGAGGCTGAAGTAACCTTAAATGAAGAGTAATTCTGTATATTGACTCTTGAAAGCTTTGATCCTTTCCCCTAGATTAAGTGGGGAATCTCATAGAGTCCAAAAACTGTAAGGAATCTGACCTTCAACTAAATAGGTGAAGCTGCTATTATCTGGGCTTTGGCAACTGCCCACATTTTCTTACTTAAGATGAAATGATGATGTATAATCTTCTAATCAGGAAATGATTGAGAGGAATATACCTAAAAAGAGTCCTAAGGGTACTGCCTTTGGAAATGTATAACTCGTAAGTGTATTTTGAATATCCTCTGTACTCAAGTGTGAGCAAAAAATGTTTTTATGAGTTTTAAAATTTTTGTCAAAAAATTGCACTCACTTCCTGGGTGACCTCATTCAGTCTCATGGCTTTAAAAACTTTATTTATTATCTCCAGGCTGGACCTCGCCGACATAGACTCTACGTGATTTTCTAGGCTTCTCAAGCTTAACACATTCAAAGCCAAACTCCTGGTCTCCCCCTTGAAACTCAAATAGCAGCTTCATCGGTCCAGGCCAGATTCCTTTTTCTTTTTTCCCTCTCACTCTCACCCTCACCTCAAAAGTTTATCAGCACATCATATTTATTTGACTCTTATCTATAAAACATGTAAAACATGAGACTTTTCCCCTTCTCTGCTGCTACTACCCTAGCCCTTCCCAGCTGCTGCTTGTCTTCCCTGGGTGATTGTGCCCCCCTGCGCCCCTTGAGGTTGTTCTCAGCGGCCAGTGATCTCTGGTAAACAGAAGTCAGATCATGCCTTTCTTTGCTACTCACATCCCTGCTGAAGTGCCATTCGAGTAACTTCATTTCACTTGAGTAAAAGCCAGAGAGAGACCTTTTCCTGGCCCACAAGGCCTGCCAGGATCCAGGTCCTCCTCCCGCTGCCTCTTCACCTCTGAACTCATCTCTGACCTCTCTCCCCCTTCTTGTGCTACTCCTGCCCCTCTGGCCTCCTGTGTCTTGAGTGGGCCTGGCTGGTTCCTGCTTCTGGACCTTGGCAGTTCTTTCCCCTCTTCAGGAATCACCTCCCTTCATGTGTCCTTGGCTTTCTCTCTAATGCACCTAGTCAGGGTCAAAGCCCCCTCAGAGAGGGCTTCCCTGAACATCTTGTTTAAAATTGCAGTCCTGCCACACTGTCGGTCCCCCTTAGATTTCCCACGTAAGATCTTCTCATTAGGTATGGTGCCTTTTGTTGATAGTCTCTCTCCACTGCTGAGCACATAAGCTCAGGATAAGGGCAGGGGTTTTGTGTTGAGTTTTCTGCTGTTTACCAACACCTGGAGCAATAAGTAGCACATAATAGGCGTTCAGTGACATTTGTTCACTGAGTAGCTGAAGCTTGTTGTAAATCTGAAATGTGTTCTAGATTAGATTTTCCTCCTTTTCTTATTCAAAGTATGTTATAATGTGCTTCCTGTTTCACTGGGTTGGGTAGTGATTGGCACAGATATTTTCAATGTTTTTGGCTTTCTGACTGGAGAAAAATAGCTTTGAGGGCAGAGTGAGTGTGTTTCTTAAATCTGTCTATGTGAATCATCAGCATGGATGAGTGTAGGAGAAGTTGGTGCCTGTGAAGAGCTGGAGACCCTGGCAGCACAGGCAGCAGGAGTTCCTGTGCAGGCCAGATAGGGTTGAGCTTTGAGACAGCTGCACTGGCATCCTACTTCATGCCCACTGGCTGTGTTCTGGAGACTGTAAAGTGAGGATGACAACTTCTGTCCAGTTCACTTCAGGAGTTGAAAGAATCAAATGAGGAACTTGCTCTATAAACCTCATGTTGCTATAATAAAGATGCTGTTGTTGTATCGTCTACTTTGTAGATCATTTCTAGCAAATCGAAGTGACAGCTCTCCTTCTCAGTGCCATCTGGTTCCTCTCTGGGTCCCTTTCTTTAGCTGTCACATCATTGGTATGTGTTGATCACTGTACACTAAGGCTCAGAAGAATTATGATTTGTATGTTAAACGCAGAGGAAAAAAATATATTCCCATTGAGCTGTATTTTAGAGCCAAATGTAAATGGTAATTGGATTGACTTTTGCTTATTGTTCATACTTATCTGAAAGTTGGTTATATAAATATATCAATATATAAATGATATGGTGTTCATATAATTTAATATATTAATAATATAACATACAGATAATGTAATATGTAAATAGATCCAACTTTCAGATAACTCAACATTTATTTTATAAATATAGACATATACTGGATTTCATTTTATAGACATCTTTATTTCTTGAATTTTTAACTTTCTTGCTCACTTTTGGCAGAAACAACTCTATTTTCTTTGTAAATAGAAACAGTGTATGATTTTGTAGTGAGTAGTGTTGAATGTACAATTTGGACTTACTGTTTTTTCTCTCTGAGTACTGAAAAAATGTTTTCTACACAGTTTTCTGGAGCAGTTATCTTGTTAACCCCAGGGAGAATGATTTTTTTTCTTAAAGTCTTCAGAAGTGTTTCTGTCCGAAACTGCAATTGCAGTGGAGGGGTTTTCCGCCCAAGCTTTTCATTCTTTTTGGACTCCCAATAGACATTGATGGGTTTTCAGGGTCAAAGAGGGACATTTTAACAGCTAACGGTGTTAGCTGATAGTTTTTTTTGTTGTTTGATTTTTGTTTTGAGACGAAGTCTCGCTCTGTCTCCCAGGCTGGAATGCGATGGCGCGATCTCGGTTCATTGCAACCTCCACTTCCTGGATTCAAACGATTCTCCTGCCTCAGCCTCCCAAGTAGCTGGGATTACAGGCGCCCACCACCGCACCCAGTTAATTTTTGTATTTTTAGTAGAGACAGAGTTTTGCCGTGTTGGCCAGGCTGGCTTTGAACTCCTGACCTCAGGTGGTCTGCCCGCCTCGGCCTCCCAAAGTTCTGGGATGACAGGCATGAGCCACCGCCCCCGGCCTGATAGTTCTCTTTCTTTCGTGATTGGCTCGTTCGTGCTCTAAACTTAAGACTCGTCGAGAAAGTAGTACATCTCTGTATTTTCAGTTGCTAGCACTAGTAGCCTACCAGGACTTGGGAGTTTATGAATATCCATTTAGCAGATGGTTCATCTGGGCAAAATGTTGTAGGCAGTAATAATTTTTCCTTTTCTTGAAATATGTTTAGAAAATAGAAATCCTATTTGAAAGCATGTTTCTTACATAGAAGGAAGTAATCTAGTTTTGTGCTACATGCGTTCCTTCTTCTAATGTAACTTCTGATGCGTGATTGCTCCTTCATCCCCTGTCTCCCGAAGACTGTGAATACTTTCTATTTTGCTGAATGTCTAAGGATATTTTGAGAGGCTTAGGAGGAGGTCTTTTCCCGTATGAGATTTGACCTAAGAGCTCTGCAGAGAATATGTGGTAATTGTTACGGTTTTAGCATGACCAAAGAGAATTTTCTTTTTTCTTTTCCTTTTCTTTTTTTTTTGAGATGAAATCTCTCTCTGTCGCCCAGACTGGAGTCCAGTGGTACAATCTTGGCTCATTGCAACCTCTGCTGCCTGGGTTCAAGCGATTCTCCTGCCTCAGCCTCCCTAGTAGCTGGGACTACAGGTGCCCACTGCCATGCCCGGCTAATTTTTTGTATTTTTAGTAGAGAAGGGGTTTCACCGTGTTAGCCAGGATGGTCTCGATCTCCTGAACTTGTGATCCGCCCGCTTCAGCATCTCAGAGTGCTGGGATTACAGGCATGAGCCACCGCGCCCGGCTGACCAAAGAGAATGTTTTCTGCATCTGAAGCATGTAACTGCAAACTGATTTGTTTATGGTTGTTGTTAAGAGGACCAATCTTTTGTTTGTTTATATGAACTGTTTCCTTTCTTGCTCTAGGTGCATGAGAAACAGAAACTTCTTAGATTTATCAGTTGCCTCTTTTTGTTGCATTTGAACGTTGAGAACAAGGACCATGAGTTTTCTCCTCCATTGTGGTTTTAGTTCTAACGGCTGGCACATAGTATTTAGTGAAGATTTGTTGAATAACTGAGATAGGGTATTGGGGAAGATCATAAGAAAAACACAAAAGATAAATTATTTATAAATTTATTGTTAGGTTTATTCTAAAACTGACTTATAAAGAAAAAAATTTTTCCTGCTATAAAATATCTGTAAGAACTGTGTTGGGTTGGAGTTTGGGATTCACTTTTCCCATTGCAGACTCTTAAAAATCTCGGATTTTTCTTCTTGGTTTTCTTTTTGGGGAGGACTTTATTAGGAATACCATTTATAGTAGAAATTTGGAAGACTGTAAAAACCACTTAATAGTCCCTAAAGATGGAAGGTTGTTTCTGGAAGCTGTTATGTTTTGTTAAGGCAGAGATAATACATTTTCTCTCTCTCTCTCTCTCTCTCTCTCTCTCTCTCTCTCTCTCTCTCTTTCTCTCTTCTCCTCTCTTCTCCTCTCTCCCTCTCTCTCCCCCTCTCTCCCCCTCTCTCCCCCTCTCCCTCTCCTTTCTTTCTTTTTTGAGACGGAGTCTGTCTCTCAGACTGGAGTGCAGTGGCGTGGTCTTGGCTCACTACAACCTCTCCCTCCTAGTTTCAAGTGATTCTCCTACGTCAGCCTCCCAAGTAGCTGGGACTATAGGCATGTGCCACCATGCCCAGCTACTTTTTTTGTGTTTGGTGGAGATGGGGTTTCACCACGTTGGCCAGGCTGGTCTCGAACTTCTGACCTCACATGATCCCCCTGCCTTGGCCTCCCAAAGTGCTGGGATTACGGGTGTGAGCCACCACGCCGGGCCAGTAATACATCTTTAGAGAGATCATTTTCCTTGGAACATAACTGAAAATGGTAGGATGATAAGATGTGTAAAATGTAGCTGAAGGTGGAAAAATCTTGCTCTGAAGCTCTCACTTTCATTTGAGTTAAAAATTATTTTTATTCTTGAAGGAAGTTCTGGGAGTTTGTAGAAGTAGCCAGAAAATATGTTTAGAATATAGTGTCCTATGAGAGATCCTGAGACATTTTTGACAGCGCTACAAACTAGTACTGTTTTTTTCAGGTGGAAATATTTTATTTTATGGTGGAGATGGGGTCTTACTTTGTTGCCAAG
Organism: Chlorocebus sabaeus; assembly: GCF_047675955.1. Taxonomy (NCBI): domain Eukaryota; kingdom Metazoa; phylum Chordata; class Mammalia; order Primates; family Cercopithecidae; genus Chlorocebus; species Chlorocebus sabaeus. The sequence continues at coordinate 128,197,493 of NC_132923.1, forward strand.
GTTGGTCTTGAATTCCTGACTTCAAGCAGTCCTTCTGGCTTGGCGTCCCAAAGTGCTGGGATTACAGGCATGAGCCACAGTGCCTGGCCTGGAAATAATTTTTACTACAGATTCTTTTCTCTTTAAATTAATATTATGGGTTATGAAGCTCCTTATGTTGTCTACCAGGGTATCGCTTTGCTTTTTCTTTCAGAAGGAGAAAACATGTAAGGTAGAGGAAGTATAGTTTACTCTGATGCATTCAGACGGTTTTTATTATTGGCGTGGTAGAAAACCACAAACCATTTGCTGAGACCGAAAACGGCATATTTAAAATTTTGACACTTATCTTAATTTTTCTCCTGTGGCTTGTGTGAAGTTTTTAGGTGTAAAGCATGAATAAGTAAGAGATTCATTTAACAAAACATTATTTTAGGAAAGAAATATGAAAAAACGTTAAAGTAAAACCATTCTTTTTTCTTTCCTAGCATTTTTGAAACGTTGGGGTTGTTGGAGTGGTTGGATTTTCCCTGGAATTGAGTGAGAAATTCAGAAGACTGAAGCCCAGGCTTACTGTCTACCTTTCACGGAGGCCTAGCCGTGAGAGGACAGAAGAAGGCACGTGGCGAATCATGACAGCGGACAAAGACAAAGACAAAGAGAAAGAGAAGGACCGGGATCGAGACCGGGACCGAGAGAGAGAGAAAAGAGACAAAGCAAGAGAGAGTGAGAATTCAAGGCCACGCCGGAGCTGTACCTTGGAAGGAGGAGCCAAGAATTACGCTGAGAGTGATCACAGTGAAGATGAGGACAATGACAACAATAGTGCCACCGCAGAGGAGTCCACGAAGAAGAACAAGAAGAAACCACCGAAAAAAAAGTCCCGTTATGAAAGGACAGATACCGGCGAGATAACATCCTACATCACTGAAGACGATGTTGTCTACAGACCAGGAGGTAAGGAGTGCTACGTTTGGGTCTTGCCAGTGTTTGCAGTGGGGGAGTGATCTTAGCATTATGGTGAAATAAATACGCTTTGTACACTTTAAGGAAGGCTTGGAATCCAGAAGAGTAGGAAACTTAATTTGGTAAACATGTGACCCACTTTTGGTCAGTTAGGTTTACCCACTTCTTGTTTGTGTCTGCCTTAATTTGGTCTTGTGTCCTGGTTTATGCATTCATGAGTTCTTTCCTTATTTTCCTATGCTGCTTGTTCTCTAACTTGACCATCTGCTTAGTATTTTTTTGTCTTTTGAATTCATCCTTGCTTTTTAATCTTCAATCATAAATTAGACTGTGGTGACCCTGCAGAATTGACTGCTTGGTGGAGCCAAGTAAACCTTAAGATTCTTGGAAACAGGAAATTTACCTTGGGACAGGATCGACCAGACTCTAGAGAGGTACTTTTTAAAAATGGCCTTTAGAAGGCTGGGCGTGGTGGCTCACGCCTGCAATTCTGGCATGTTGGGAGACTGAGGCGGGTGGATGACCTGAGGTCAGGAGTTTGAGACCAGCCTGACCAACATGATGAAACCCTGTCTCTACTAAAAATACAAAAATTAGCTGGGCTCGGTGGTATGCACCTCTAATCCCAGCTACTTGGGAGGCTGAGACAGGAGAATTGCTTGAACTCAGGAGGCAGAGGTTGCAGTGAGCCAAGATCGTACCACTGCACTCCAGCCTGGGCGACAGAGCGAGTCTCTTATCTCCCAAAAAAAAAAAAAAAAAAAAAAAAAAAAGCCTGAAGATCAGAGGTTTATTGCTCCTTCTAACTTCCTTTTCCAAAAATTTGAGCTTCAGGCTCTCTAATCAACGGTTATAGAAGAAGTCATCTTACCTGCTTGGTTTTCCAGAAAATGTATTATGGTCATGCCAGTGTATTGTTGACTTATAGCGTTGTTGAAAAAAAGACTCAACTTTTAGATGAGATCAGGGAAACAAGTGAGTCAAAACCTGTTGAATACTAGCAAAGCCTTTCCTTTTCATTTGATGTATTGTGTGTATTAAAACACCTTTTTTAGGCTGGGCACAGTGTAATCCCACCACTTTGGGAGGCCGAGACAGAAGGATTGCTTGAGCCCAGGACTTCAAGACCAGCCTGGGCAACACAGTGAGACCCCATCTCTAAAAAAAATTCTTACAGATTAGCTGGGCGTGGTGGCGCACACTTGTAGTCCCAGCTACTCAGGAGGCTGAGGCAGGAGGATCGCTTGAGTCTGGGAGGTCAAGGCTATAGTGAGCCATGATTGCATCACTGCATTCTAGCCTGGGTGACATAGTAAGACCCTGTCTCAAAAAAAAGAAGATACTTTTCTTACAGAAGCTGGTAAAACCTAGGTGAAATCGTTTTGTTTGAGTTGCTTTTACTGTTGAAGAGTGACATGAATTTCGTATGAGATGTAATTAGCAGATTAAAGCTGCCCATTTTTATGTTTTTCTGAGAAAGAGATTAAAATACTTCACTGTGTTATGTCCATAATCTGGAACAATCATTTTACTGAGGAATGCTGTTACTGTTCTGAACTTCACATCAAGTTCCAGATTTTCATTCTCCCACATAGGAGTTTTTTAAATTTCAAAAGATGTCAGTGGGGCTGAGCGCGGTGGCTCAGGACTGTAATCCCAGCACTTTGAGATGCTGAGACAGGAGGATTGCTTGAGCAATGTGGAGACCAGCCTGGACAACATAGTGAGACTGTTATCTCTACAAAACAGCAAAATGTTAGCTGGGAGTGTGATGAGCCTGTAGTCCCAGCTACTCAGGAGGCTGAGGTAGGAGAATCTCTTGAGCTCAGGAGGGCAAGGCTGCAGTAAGCCCCGTTCACATCATAGCACTCCAGCCTGTGCAGCAGAGCAAAACCCTGTCTCCAGCCGCCCTCTCCCCCACCCCACCAAAAAAAAAAAAAAAAAGTCAATGTTAGAACTTAATACAGACAAATTTGTATTCACAACTACAATTTCTTGGTTGAAGATGAACTGAGACGGTGTTTGTGTGATATAAATTTATCAGAGTGGAGGTTTTAGAGCAGTTAGAAATCTGCTGTAAGGATTAAATGATGTGTGTGGGGGTTACAGTACTGGCTGTATTTATATTTGATTTAGACTCAGCTATTAGGCAATAAGAATTTCTTAGTGACTGAAGAATCTCTCAGAGTTACCACAGATTGCTTGTTTAGGGCATACGCACACCTAAACCATGGGAAAGGAACAGAATGTGTTAACTCTGTTAGATATAGATTACATTATGATAACTTCAATATAAGAAAAGATTTATTTATTATCCTTTCTCTTGGTAACAATTTAATTGTGGTAATGAAGTTTGGATCATTGTCAAAAGGCAGGCTGCTTTGTGCAGTATTGAATGCTAAATAACCTTTCTCAACGTTTACAATATATGGAACGTTACTCTGGTGTCAGTGGGGACATTTCACCAAAAATAGTAGTCAAATATGTGTGGAAAATGCTGCCTGTATAGTCTGAGAGAGTCAGAATTAGTGACTCTTAGAAGCCCCACAGTTAAGGAAACCTCTTTAACATGAAAAATACCTGCTATTTTTCCCATTCAGGACTGTGGCACCATGTTTCTGCTGAGTATCTTCCTAAAAATACAAATCAACCAAAAACAGTCTTGGATCTGGGCACAGTGGCATGTACTTGTAGTCTCAGCTACTTGTGAGACTAAAGTGGGAGGATCTCTTGAGCACAGGAGGTCAAGGCTGCAGTGCTCTATGACTGTAGTGAAATTTTTACAAATTAGCTGGGTGTGGTGAACTATGATTATAGGAAGTCCTCCTGATATGGTTTGGCTCTGTGTCCACATCAAATGTCACCTTGAATTGTTGTAATCCCCACATGTCAAGGGCAGGACCAGGTGGAGATAATTGAATCATGGGGGCAGTTTACCCATCATGTTGTTGTGATAGTGAGTGTGTTCTCATGGGATCTGATGGTTTTATAAGGGGCCTTTCCACCTTTGCTCAGCACTTCTCTCTCTTGTGGTCATGTGAGAAGGATGTGTTTGTTTCCCTTTCCACCATAATTGTAAGCTTCCTAAGGCCTCCCCAGCCCTGTGGAACTGTGAGTCAATTAAACCTCTGTCCTTTATAAATAACCCAGTCTGAGGCAGTTCTTTATAGCAGCGTGAGAACGGACTAATACACCTCCCTTCCTGAGTCTGGAAGAATATGTGTAGGGAGATTGCTAAGGACTTATTTACAGAATGGTTCTTAAAGTGCTTGAGCAAGAACTGTGTATTTATGGAGGCTGATAGTGTTTCAGTGAATCTGAAAACCTCTGTGAAATGTGAAAAAGGTATGTTCTCTCTGAAAGCTGAGTGTGTTATGAAGGATCTATAAAGGCCACACATGGTTTGGAAGATTTCCATGGCACCCAGAGCAAAACAACTTCACCTGAGGCACCCTTTTGCTTGAGTGGGGGCTGTGCCTTTGCATCCTGCCGGGTCCAGTGGATGTTTGACTATTTGGTAAGGAGACTGTCTTTGACCTTCTCAGTGGTTTCTTTTCTTTTTGGTAATGGATTTGAAGCTAACTGAGTTGGCTGCCTTCTCCAAACAGCTTTTTCTCTAAATGGGTATTTGTTAAATATTGTCTGTTCTTTAGGGTTTCTTAAACTGAAGAATCAGAAGTAGGGTGCTGGGCCAGGCAAGGTGGCTCACACCTGTAATCCCAGCACTTTGAGAGTCTGAGGTGGGAGGATCACTTGAGGCCAGGGGTTTAAGGCTGCAGTGAATTACATGCCATTATATTACAGCCTGGGTGACAGAGCAAGACTCTTGTCTCTTGAAAAAAAAAAAAAAAAAAAAAGTAGAGTACTGTGATTAGATTCCCAGATGGGGGTTGAGTTTTCTCTTGTCTTTGTTTTGTTTCCTGATTTTTTTTTTTTTTTTTTTTTTTTTTTTTGGACAACAGGGTGTTGCTCTGTCATCCAGGTTGTCAGTGGTATGATCACGGCTCACTGCAGCCTCGACCTCCCAGGCTCAAGTGATCCTCCTGCCTTGGCCTCCCAGAGTGCTGGTATTATAGGCATAAAGCCACTCCACCTGGTCTTTTCCTTTCTTGGTATAAACTACTACAATAACATCCTTTGTTAGTGATGAAAAACCATTATCCTCGCCCACTTGCAGAGATCCTGTGTGCTTAGTTGTATCTTAAAAGCTTAGGATCTGTGGAGAATGTTGTAAAGGATATCTTCAGTGGATTACTAGCTTAAAAAAAAACAAAAAAAGAGACAGAGTCTCACTGTCGCCCAGACTGGAGGTAAGTGGTGTGATCATAGTTCACCACATCCTTGAACTCCTGGGCTCAATTGATTCTCCTGCCTCAGCCTCCTGAGTAGCTAGGAATACAGGTATGCACACACCTGGCCTATTAAAAAATTTTTTTTGTAGAGATGGTGTCTTGCTATGTTACTCAGGCTGGTGTTGAACTCCTGGCCTCAAGTAATCCTCCTGCCTCTGTCTCCCAAAGTCTTGGGGTTACAGGTATGAGCCACTGCATCTGGCCTAATTACTAGTTTTTAAATGGTAGATTTTTTTTTTTTTTGGAGACGTAGTCTTACTCTGTTGCCCAGGCTTGAATGCAGTTGTGAGATCTCAACTCACTGCAACCTCCGCCTCCTGGGTTCAAGCAATTCTCCTGCCTCAGCCTCCTGAGTAGCTGGTATTACAGGCACATGGCACCACACCCAGCTAATATTTATTTATTTATTTATTTAGAGATGGAGTCTCACTCTGTCGCCAGGCTGGAGGTCAGTGGCGTGATGTTGACTCACTGCAACCTCCGCCTCCCAGGTTCAAGGGATTCTCTTGCCTCAGCCTCCTAAGTAGCTGGGACTACAGGTGCGTGCTACCACACCTAGCTAATTTTTGTGTTTGTAGTAGAGACAGGGTTTCACCATGTTGGCTAGGATGGTCTCGATCTCTTGACCTTGTGATCCGTCCACCCCAGTGTCCCAAAGTGCTGGGATTACAGGTGTGAGCTACCGCTCCTGGCCTAATTTTTGTATTTTTAGTAGAGACAGGATTTTACCACGTTGGCCGGGCTTGTCTCGAACTCCTGACCTCAGGTGATCCACCCACCGTGGCCTCCCAAAGTGCTGGGATTACAAGCTTGAACCACTGCTTCCAACTGAATAGATCTTTAATACTCACTTGTTTCTATGGGATATAAAGCACAGATTAAGATTTTTCAAATATATTATTTTTTGCTTTCTACATCTCTGAATTGGTTTTACTACTCAGAGTAAGTATAAACTATAGGGACTTCTTGAAATGTCACTAAGAATGAACGTAGCAGGGATACTTTGAGGATAAAAGTAGGCTTTCATATAATCATGCTTTTTTGTCCCAAGCTATATTTAAATTGTTTAGTGTTTAGAAGCCTGAGATCTTATGGAGAAATTGAGTATTATTTAGAATCTATCACCAAGGTTTAATCTCATGCATTGTCACAACCAGGTCTTTTTCACTTTTGCTTCTAAACTCTTTGATTACCTTAATTTTGTCCTTAGGAGCTCAGCATAATGGATTTTGTTACTGACTCTGCCCATGTTCCCTCCTGCCTCAGGGCCTTTGCACTTGCCCTTCTCCTCTCGGTAACGCACTTAATTCTTGTCTTTTCTTCAGCTCTCCCACCCCAGTGTCATTGCCTTTCCTCTCCCAGGTTAGTCAAACAAATTTCCTTAATAAATACTATTATAGCCTTTTTTGTGTCTTGTCTTCTAGCACTTACAACAATAATTTTTTATTTGTTAGGATTAATAAGTCTTCCTCCTCCAAAAAAATAGCAGTTCTTATTTTTTCCCACTCATCATTGAATTCCTGCCATCTACTGACAATAGTGTACACATAGTGTATATTCCATAATATATATACATTTTTTTTTCTTTTTTTTTTTGAGATGGAGTCTTGCTCTGTCACCCAGGCTGGTGTGCAGTGGTGCCATCTCAGCTCACTGCAACTTCTGCCTCCTAGGTTCAAGTGATTCTCCTGCCTCATCTTCCCAAGTAGCTGGGATTACAGACGTGTGGCACTAGGCCCAGGTAATTTTTGTGTTTTTAGTAGAGTTGGGGTTTCACCATGTTGGCCAGGGTGGTCTTGAACTCCTGACCTCAAGTGATCTGCCCACCTCGGTCTCCCAAATTGCCGGGATTACAGGCGAGAGCCACCGTGCCCAGCCTGTATTCCGTAATATTCGTTGAATAAAGAAATGTCTAGAAACATAAAAAAAATGTATTGACTCATTGATGATGTTAAAATTAGAGTAAGGCTTCTGGAAGTCTGTTTTGTATGACTTCCCAATGAATGATTTAACAGGCCTGTTAAAAATAAAACCAAAACAAAAACCTTGTAGGGCTCTATTGTATATTGTCTTTGAGTCAGATCTAACTTCTTTGTTGTCTGTCAACCATTACTCCTGTTTTGAGATGGCTGTCACGGTAACAAATTGATTTATTACACAGCTGTGTGCAGCCAGATTTCCCTTCTGGGCTTCTTTAGCATAGGATATTGATTTCTGGAGTTTGCTGTAGGTGGCATGTTAATTTCTTTCTACTGTTTTCTGTTAGGTTCTAGGAAATTTGATTCCTTTATTTCTGGTGCAGGTAGAACTGGTTAAAAAATTAAATTCATATTATTGTGAGATTTTTTTAATTTTGGCATATTGGTGTTGCTTGCTATTTGGATAATGGAATGTTTTTTTTTTTCAAAAGTATGTATTAAGCTGGTTCTCCATTTTTTAATATTTTGTCATATTAACTGATAATTTTGATTGTCCAATTTACCCTAGATATAGTCCTAGAATATGTGTTCCTTCTACTTTCATGAACAAAGTGCAAAATATGTATTTATATAGATAAGTTTGTGGTTTGTGAAATCTTAGGTGTTACAAAATATTTGACCCTTTTATTTGCCAATTTTGAGGAAAAATGTCCTGGAAACAAGAATTGTTTACTTTGATCACTTAAGTGTTATTTTCTTTTGATGCAAATGGAATTTAAGCTGGAAAAAATTCAGACTAGGCAAAATGAAACCTGAGGATCTAGTTTGAATAAAAATGGAATATACATATTTCTAAAATCTATTTAAAGTAAATGATTATAGGTCAGGTGCAGTGGCTCACATCTGTAATCCTAGAACTTTGGGAGGTGGAGGTAGGTAGGTGGATTGAGCCCAGGAGTTGGAGACCAGCTTGGGCAACATGGCGAAACCTCGTCTCTACTCAAAATACAAAAATTAGCCAGGCTTGGTGGTGTACTCCTGTAGTCCCAGCTACTTGGGAGGCTGCAGTGGGAGGATCCCTTAAGCACTGAAGGTCGAGGCTGCAGTGAGCAGTGATTGCACCACTGCACTCCAGCCTGGGTTACAGAGTGAGACCTCATCGCAAAAACGAATAAATGATTTCAAACATAATGTTGAGTGGACACAGAAGAGCATAATACGGTATAATTCCTTTTATAGAAAATTTTAAAACAGCCACAACTAATCTTTGGTGTTTGAAGTCAGGAGAGAGATTGCCCTATGGGTACTGGGTACAGAACATTAAGGGGACCCCCAAGTTCTGGTCATGTTATGTTTTATGGTACTGGTTACACTTATTTGTTCTTTGAAAATTTATTGCATTTTGCACTTCTCTCTATATGTATTATACTTCAGTAAAAAGTTTGCCTTAAAAGAAAAAGTAAAGATAACATTAAACTGTTTTCTAAATGGAAAATTTCCATTGAATCAACTTACTGTTTAAAGTGGGGAGGGAGTCCCCAGCATTTTAACAAGTGGTCCTAACATTTAGCTACTGCTTCTTCACTGAGGGGTTGGTCTGTGGTGGCTGAAAGTGGTGTCACATCCTTAGTTCCCTGAATCATGGAAGGCTGCTTTAAGGCAATTTATTACTCAGACAAATATTGCCTTCCCAAAATAAAACCAAGATCTGACATTTGGTGTTCTAGGATATATATATATATAAAATATAATATTATAATATTATAATATAATATATATTATATTATATATATATTATATATATATGTATAAGCTCATTTGATCTGTGACTTTTTATCTACATCTCTTAATATTTAGAAGAAGTTTAGGTATTAATAGATGTGACATGCAAATGAAGGTGTCTTCTTGAGACATTCGTGTTTTGTGGTGGGGTAGAAGTTTTATTGATAATGGCAAGAATATTTTTGTGTAACAGCATAAAGGCATCTTTAGGCAGAGCTTAGGACAGACCTGTGACAAAATCATTTGCACTTATTAGACCTATTATTAATCTGCTTAAAGCTTTTCAGTGTATTCCCTGTTCACCAGCAGGTTCGTTCCCAGAACCTGGCACTCCAGACCCTCTGTGACCTTATTGCCTATCTGCGCAATCATCTTTAATGTTGTTATTTAATCAACGTTAGTCTTATTTGGGAGGAAATACAATGAGGCTGTGTGTTAGTTTGTTAGGGATGCTGTGGCACGGTATAACAAATGGAGTGGCTGAAACAGCAGAGGTAGGTTGTCTCACAGTTCTGGAGGCCACACATCCAAGAGCAAGGTGTTGGCAGGATCGTGTTACCTCTTTTTCTTTTCTTTTTAAGACAGGGTTGCCCAGGCTGGTGTGTTATGGCACGATCATTGCTCACTGCAGCCTCAGTCTCCTGCCTCAGCCTCCTGAGTAGCAGGGACTATAGGCATGCATCACCATGCCTGGCTAATTGTATTTTTTGTAGAGACAAGATTTGCCATGTTGCCCAGGCAACCCTTGAACTCCTTGGCTCGTGCTGTCCGCCCACCTTGGCCTCCCAAATTGCTGGAATTTCAGGCATGAGCCACTGCACCCGGCCTCATGTTACCTCTGAAGGCACCAGGGAAGGTTCTGTTTCAAGCCTCTGTCCTTGCTTACAGCAGTTTGCTACTTTGTGGCAGCGTAGTGGTGATCTTTTGTAGCATTCTCTTTGTGTACATATCTCTGTGTCTATCTACATTTTTCCTTTTTATAAGGATGCCAGTTATATTGGATTAGGGCTCACCTTACTTCATCTTAGCGAATCATACCTACAGTGTAATTATATCTTCATATGTCCTTATTTTAGTTGCATTGGCAATGATGACCCTGTGGTTTTTTTTTTTTTGTTTGTTTGTTTGTTTTTGAGTGGCAGGGAAAGGGTCTCACTCTGTTGTCCAGGCTGCAGTGCAGTGACATGAACACGGCTTACTGTAGCTTTGAACTCCCGGGCTCAAGTGATCCTCCTGCCTCAGCCTCTCAAGTAGCTGGAACTACAGGTGTACGCCACTGTACTCAGCTAGTTTCTAAATTTTTTTTACAGAAGGGATCTTGTTTTGTTGTCTGGGCTGGTCTTGAACTCCTGGCCTCAAGCCATCATCTTGCCTCAGCATCTCAAAATGTTGAGATTACGGTCATGAGCCACTGTGTCTGGCCTTACCTGTTCTTTAATAAGGTCACACTCTGAGCTATTGGGAGTAAAGACTTCAACATATGAATTTTGGGAAGGACAAACTCATCCTGTAACAGGCAGGAAGAACTTTGTTGTTAGGTAGACTCAGGTTTAAGTGATTCACATTTGAGTGACATCTTCAGTTCTCTTAGTTGTATGTCTTTGGAACAGTAGGGAAAATGTAGTTCTTATTTTCAGTCACATTATAGTTGAACTTTTAGTTGTGGATTACATTAACTTTTAATTACTTCTGTTTCTGTAGAAATTTTATTTCATCTTTTAGGTGATTACCTTTTCGTGTATATTAGGAAGTTATTCAAATTCCATGTATGTGAAAGACAGTTCTTTAGCACATAAAAACTACTTCGTGGGGATAGAGGAAAGAGAAAATACTAAAGTTATTCTAATTAGAGAAATGAGAAGTGATATTTTAGACAAATTAATCATACCTTTTTTGATTTTATAGGGAAAGGATCATTAAGTATCATGAAACCTATACTGTAGTTGTTCTCTGCTCCAAACATTGGCCACAGATTGGCATCCCACGGGAGTTGGTTAGAAATGCAGAATCTCAGATTCCGCCCCCAATCTGCTGAATCAGAATCCATGTTTTATATAATAAGATGCCCAGGTGATTTAAACACATGTTTAGGTTCGAGAGTCACTGATCACTCATTAGTGCTTCCCAGTCTTTTCCAAGCTAATACACAGCTAGAAAATGAGTCCATTGCCTTGAGTCTGAGAGGGTTAGTACCCAGCATGCTTGTCACTTACTTGTGGCAGACTAGAAATTAGGCAGATCAAAAATTGAAGAGAAAAAATATGTGACTTTATGGCTTGAGATTTTGATGTTAAATACAGTGCATGCAGTCCAAGAAGAACAGAGGTGGCTGCAGAATTACGTTCTGGCCAAATGTTTGGGAATAATTTGGATCTTCTAAAGTGCCTGATTTCAAAGGGCACTGTAAACTTGGCTGTAAATAGTAAGGGAGCTACAACATGGATGACAACCAGTTTTAAAGCACCTTATATCTACTGGGTTTGCTTTGAGCATGTAGTTTCTGGTCCTTAGAAAATTCCTATGCAACCTAGACATTGTTTCCCCGCTATACAGATGAGGAAACAAAGACATGGAGGCCAAGGTCACACAACTGGTTTATAAAATGGTATGGGCCTGTGAGAATTGGTTAAAGCCAAGAATGAATGGACATTTGCATAAAATCCTGAAGAGAATACAAAAAACAAATACACCTGTGATGAAGGAAAAAGAAGAGATAGACCGATGTCTTCGAAAATGCAAGTGATATAATTACTTTGCTCTTTTTCTCTTTTTTCCTTTTACTCCTAAAATTATTTGTAGCTCTCCTGTTTCCAAAAATTATATGTCTAGTTGGGCACAGTGGCGAGCATCTGTAGTCCCACCTACTCAGGAGACTGAGGTGGCAGGATCACTTGAGCCCAGGAGTTTGAGGCTAGCCTAGGCAACATCGTCCGTAAGGAAACTATTGGAAGTAAGCTGAGAAGGTGAGAGGTAAATTGTTCAAGAATACGTAGGCTAATGGTGATTACCGGATTTTGAACCCTTAGTAACTGAAAGAAATACACAGTTTCTATGATCTAATAAAAAGCAAGCATGTTGTATGCATGAAAAGTTTTTTGAATGCAAGGTGGTATACATTGATCACATAACACAAAAGGCAATTTGTTGTTAGAGTAACTCACATAATTACAGGCTTCCTGCATAATGGTTGGGAAGCTGGAAAAAAGTCTCCGAGACCTACTTGAAATGAGAGTGTTCAGATACTTGGTTGGTGAGAACTACTGACTGTTCCAGCCAGATGCTGTAACTGGAATAGAGGCCCTTCACCATCTTCCTGCCCTTGCTGTCACTCAGCTCAAGATTCACAGTGCCAGAAGAGTAAATATAGTATACCTTGAATTGCATGTACATGTCTTGTATAAAAAAAGACAGAAACCTGGATTGATTGCTTTCCCAAGCCTGCACATGGTGGGGTTAAAGTTATTCCCCACAATGAGACTGGGAATTAGTTTGGTGGGGGAAATAAATGTGGGCTGGCCATGAGACCTCGTTATTGCATATGGCTATTTAGCAATAGTTTGTTTTGCTTTGTGTGTGATAGGTAAGTAAATAGGAGAGTGATGTCAATAAAATGTGCAGTTTATGCTGGTTCATGTGCAACTTTTGCTAGGCAAGAGGAGTGTGACCAGAGGGAATAGAATTATAACATATACTTTAATGGTATAATGCGGGATTGTATTTTAGCAGGAAAGGAAAAAAATAGGTGAGAATTTAAACTTTCAGTTTGGCTGTTGCACCAGCAGGGCTTTCTCATTTCTATTGAAAATGAAATGAAAAATGAGCACCTGTCCGCTGGGGTTCTCTCCCCAGAGAGGCACACGCTAACATGATGCTCTCTGGCAGGTTGCCCTACCTGCTGTGCTCACCTTCACAAAAACCCCCAGATTACTGCATTGTTTTGGTGCCTTCAAGCCAGCATCTGTTGTTTTCATGTATTTTCAATATCACCTATGGCAGCATGCAGCCGCTCTTGGGTACCTGCCTGAGTTTCTTATTTCTTAAGTATTGATTTTTAACAAAATAGCCATCTGATTTCAGAGTTGCATGGGGTTTGAGTAGTCTGCTTTTTACCCTGTATTTTATATAAGTCCTTTTATTTTTAGTGAACATTTTTGCTGAATATGTGGTCTTCCCAGTAACATACATTGTGTTATAGCAGAAATATCTACATAAGAAGCACTGAACAAAAGTGTGTTCAAAAACTGTGTTCCAAAGGAAGCAGAAATGTTCTTTAGGTGACTGTTTAAAAATCATGCTTAGTAATGAGCAAAAACATGTTGAAAGGTCAATCTTTGAAGGTATTTTTATGAGCAATTAATGATCAGATTCAGGAATGCAGCCTGGTGATGATCTACCCACTCTTCTACCTCTTAACTTTCCACCTTCCTGGGGCCAGTTGTTTTAGCGCACTAGGATTTTAAATTCTTGGATCCCCCCACCTTTCACAATCACTCACACCCATGACGTCTTCCATTTCCATTTCTGTTGTGTGTCTTTTTCCCTGCTGGTTGGTTCCGGAAGGACAGGGATCTTCTCCCCGATGTATCCCAGGTACTTAGAAAAGTGTCTAGCACATTCTAGGCACTTAGTCATTCCCTAGATACCTATTATCATAGGCAGAGTTAGCTGCTAGATTTGAGTGCTTAGCCCTGGGTGCCTCTCTTGGGTAGCATTGTCTCAGCTGTGCTTCCTTTAGCAGTTGAGTAGGAGACAGGTGCACAGAGCAGTTGATGGGAGGACTTTTTGGGAAGAGTCCTTTTTTTTTTTTTCCTTTTTTGAGACGGAGTCTTGCTCTGTCACCCAGGCTGGAGTGCAGTGGCCAGATCTTGGCTCACTGCAAGCTCCGCCTCCCAGGTTTATGCCATTCTCCTGCCTCAGCCTCCCGAGTAGCTGGGACTACAGGCGCCCGCCACCTCGCCCGGCTAGTGTTTTGTATTTTTTAGTAGAGACGGGGTTTCACCGTGTTAGCCAGGATGGTCTCCATCTCCTGACCTCGTGATCCACCTGTCTCGGCCTCCCAAAGTCCTGGGATTACAGGCTTGAGCCGCCGCGCCTGGCCGGGAAGAGTCCTTAAGATTGATATTTATATGCAGAAATGACTGTCCAGAAAGTTTACCTTGGTTTAAAAAAATTGATACTCAATTTGTTAAAGTTGCAAATTGAAGGACACTGTTCTACTTTTTAAAAAATTCAGCTTATAAATCTCATTTATAAGTTATACATTTTAATCACTTTTAAGGGATTTTGAATTACAAATTAATCTTGTTTATAAACTCATTAATATCTTTAAGCTTGCCTTTACTAATTTAATATTTGTTTTCTATTTTTAAAAAGTCTGTTAACACAAACCTCAGGTACTTAACTCTTCTTATAAGTTAATTAGACTTATAAATGAAACAACCCTAAAAAATTCTCTTAGATGTTTCAGTGTTGTGCGTAAACTTCCTTAGGTTTCATCTTGACCACAAATCGGAATCAGTTCCACAGAGGGAGAAAGGACAGCATAATCCAGTGCCCCACTGCTGGTGGGTTAACGGAGAGTGGAGGACAGCCTCTGCGCTGTTGTCTTTTCATCAGTAGAATGGGGATAAGAGTGCCTACCTCCAGAATTGTGTTGGGGATTAAATAAGTATATATACAAGCACATAGGTGCGGGGCTCAGAAAGGGCCAATCTTATATTAAAATCTTTGTTAAATGTTACTGTTTTACATTGGGATTACAAGGCCAGTTTGCAACAGACCGAATTCTTTCAACTTATAAAATGATTAAAAAGTATAAAATATATTTCTGATTTTTTTTGACCCCCAAAATGTTAATATGATACTTTTGATTCTGTTAAATCCTTCTGCACTTTTCTAAATCTTCACAGGGATAAAAGATGCATATTAAGTTAAGGAAGTGAGCTGCCACCCTAGTTAATTTGATTACTTAATTTTTAATCCTCCTTGGTTTGAAAGATAGTTGCTAAGTCTCCATTATCAAAACTCCAAAAGCATGGCCCCTGGCCTCACGTGATCTAATTCTGAATGAGGAAAGATAGTGAATTAGTTAAGGTGTTGCCATTATAAACTAGGGTAAATCATGAATATTTTCAGAGATGTTACTGCCTCACAGTTGTGTGATATACTCTGGGAGTCTTATTGGTTGGTTGTAAAAGCAAGCTGACAGCCTTCAGAAGACCTTCTTTGTTCAGCACAGAACCTGGAGGTACTTGATTAATTCAGTAGCGTGTGGAGAGACGACAGTGGGGCAAGGAGTTCTTTGATTTGACTCTCCAAGCCAGATACTAAAATCAGTCTGGTGGACTGTGACACAGTTCCAATCACAGTGCAACAAGATTTATATTTACCTAAAATCTAATTGGACTGAGATTTCCTGCAGTTATATTAAAATCCTCTGCCCTTTTGCTTAGTGAGCAAGCATTTTAACTCCTAAGCTCTGGAGATTTAGCTTTAGCTGGCTCAATTAATTGTTAAATGTTCCCCTTATTATAATTATACTTTGATGCCTTACTTTTTAGTAGCTAAGAAAATTGCTGAAAGAGTTGTTTAATCTGTTATACTCTATCAGTTTTGTAAAAAGCTCTTTAAAGGGAAACAATTTTCATTTGAAGTGGCGTGATGGTATTTGAGTTGGATAACGTAATTTAAATGGAAATGCAGGAATTTGGCTCTTTTCTTGACAGAGATTGGCTTGTATTTGACATTGACCCATGTGTTTGTCATCTTTCCAGATATTGCCTTCTATTTATTCTGACAGCTTCACCAGCTGAGAAAACCGGACTTTCCAAAATTAAAAATATTGTCTATGAATTTCAAGATGGAGCAGTGTATTTTGTTTGTTAAATTACTTTAAAATGTATGTGGACAGGAGTGATTTGTTGCTTTAAAAAGTTTTAAATACTGCAGGATAGATGGCTGTGTGCATGAGTTTTGCTTTGGAGCTGTGTGAGTACCCTAAATACTAGAAAGAGTGAGGATGAATGTGTTTTACTCCTTCCTTAGTATTAGTCTGAGTTTTATAATGCATATTGTAAGTACCAGAGATAGATGGGAGAAGGTAAGTTAGTCACTTCATTCTTTTAAGTGGATGCCTAAATACCTGGAAATGGATAAATTTCTAGTCGCTTTACCAAGTCTATTGAATTCATACATAATGACTATTTGTCATTATATATGCATTAAATATCTAGTACCTTTAAATCTTTTTCATTATTTCACCATTAAAAATGTACTCTAATTAGGCAGCATGGTATATGTTATGTACGAAAGATACTCCACCATTGTTCACTCATTTAACCCCTAAATGTGTTTTCTGACTTATGTCTCTAGATTTCCCTATTCAGTTATCTTTGCAAGGAATGCCTTTTTAATTATGTACAGTGTGATAGTGTAATGTGTAAAATATATAAACCAAACTTTAAAAGACAAAGATACAGTTTTATATCCCTTTGAGGGCTGCAGGCATTGTTCTGGCTCTCTTTGTATGTTGGACAGATGTTGATACTTGACAGATGGAGTGTTAGTGTCTCCCTGTAGACTGATCAATAGAGATTCATATAGTTTAAAAAAAATGATGGGAGGGGAGCTTTGATTATAGTTATACCTCTCTTTTAGAAAGGAAACGTGGAGTGAGTTTATGATACAGATTTTTAACATAATTTCAATATATTGTTTTTTATTTTATTTATTTATTTATTTATTTTTTTTTTTGAGACAGGGTCTTACTCTGTCACCCAGGTTGGAGTGCAGTGGCCCAATCTCGGCTCACTGCACCCTCTGCCTCCCAGGCTCCAGCAGTCCTCCCCACTTTAGCCTCTCAAGTAGCTGGGATCACAGGTGCATATCACCACACCTAGCTGTGCTTTTTATTCTTAATTTTTACATTAACGTTTTAATTTGGGCTCTATTTGTAAAGCTCTATATAACTTGGCTCTAAGGGAGGCTGTCATTATTATTAGGTAGTATTTAGTTTTTAGACTTTACTTGTCCTGGCCATCCCGTTGTGCGGGTATTATAAAACATAGCTACTGTGCAGTTACCAAATTGATTGTGGCAGTGTTAGTAATACTGTGTAGAATTATAATTTCCCTTTTTAGTAGAGGGAAAGGAAATGTCACGAAAAGGTCTCACCTAGTATGTTGTATTTTTACATCCTCAGAACAGTTTAGCTGAAAAGTAGTGGCTTAATTACCACCATTTCACAGCACAGAAATTCACGTAAGGTTTTGAAGTTTGCATTTGATAATTACTCTGTTAGCACTCAGACTTGGGGAAATGCTATTTCTTCCTTGCAAGGAGTTCTGTAACTCAGTTTCTAACTAGACAATGGAGACCTGATTTCCAGTTTGTTCTCTGGACTGGCTGGAAGATATTTGGATGAAGAAAAACTCGGAGCTATCTTTCAGGGTTATAAACCAGAATGATTTTGAAGTCTGCAGCAGCTATCCCCAAAATAGGTATTTGGCATCATGGACTGCAAGCTTTTTAAAGATTGCAGTTGGCATTTAGGTCAGGATTGGTGGAGGCTGGCTGTTGTAGAGACCATCAGTTTTGTCATATGTTTTACTTCTATTATCTCCCAGTTGTCAGGATTCTAAGTGCTGTGGCATCTGATACGTGAACATAACGGATTTCCAACACCCTTTTCAGTGTTGTTTCTCTAACTTAGCTTCTGTAATGATTAGGGATGGTCCATTTTTATGTTCTCTCCCCTGCATTTACTTACTGCTGCTTCTTTTGCCCTTTGAGTACATTTGTAATATTTGGCTATAGACTTTAAAAATTTTTCTTCAATAAGTTTCCTCCTGCATTTTCCCTTTTTGATGAACAAATAATACATTTTCAAGGAATAAAATTGAAAAATGTGGACAAACAAAAGTTAAAATGGAGACTGCTTAACCACTGTTAACATTTGTCGTATGGTCAGTTTCCTTAGTGAACATATATGGAGTTCAGCTATTTGCAGTTTTGTAATGTGGTTCTTAACATGTCCTGAATTTATTTCCATGCCAGGAATTGTAAATCTGAACTGTCATGGCTGCTTTGTATGATCTTCATGCTGAGATCCATAACCTGGGGTATATGGCCTACCAAGGAGAATTTAAGGGGTTGTGAACTTGGGTGAGGAAAAAATTGCATCTTTATTTTTACCAATTCATCACATTTCAAATGACGTTCAGCATTCACTTCATTTGTGAAGCTAGATGATAAACACGGCAATACTGGCAGTGCCTATGACATCAGTATAAATTTTAGATATTCTGTCACATCACATGGAAAAAAAAATCTCAATGTTTATATTCCTCATCACTTTTAAAGTATGGCGGTTATTGAGGGAATGACCTCTAGTAAATTCTGTTATTTAATGAATCAACAAAGAAGTACACATATTATTATATTGCAAGTTGTTTTTTATAGTATGATAAATATTTCAATATATGTTGCTTTTGTACATTAAAAATATTTATTTGAGAACAGGTATATAGAATGCTAAATTCATCCATGGCACAAAAAAATATGAGATGCTCACACACTAATGGCTATATGCCTCAGTTTAACTAGTTCTGTATTGTTGGACTTGATGTTTTCCAAATATTCTCCATTCTGAACAGCAGTGATGAATATCAATACACTACTAAGGAATGGAATTGCTGAGTTAGTATGTCTGGACATTTAAAGATTTTAAATATATTACTATTACACTTCTTTCTAACCAGCCCTGGTGTATCGTAGGGCTTTGGCCTATGAAAGTGACTGAATTTGTAGTTTTGAAATTAGAGAAATGTCCTTATGTAACTTTAATGTCAACAAAAAAGAGAAATTGGAGAAATGTTGTGTCACTAGAACAGGAGATTTTTTATAATCTTTGAAGGGTAAATCTTTGCCACCGTGAGTGCATCAGACACATTTTTGTGCTCTTCTTTTGGTCCCCGAGTTGAGGGTGTGGAAAGGAAGTAGAGCTGTGGCGTAACAGAGGATATCGTCTTTCTAGTATGAAGTAAAATATGGATTATAATCTGAGAATTTAGGATAGTATGAATTTTGGTCAGCTTTAACTTTTATAAATGATACAGTGTTCTAGGAAATTTGTTTATCAGTAGTCCTATATTTTTGTGGAAGAAACAGTCGTGTGTTCTCTCTCAAGTCCTGATCAAACCTGTACAGAAGTGGAGTAAGAAAGAGGGGAGACTGAGTAGTGCCAGCAGACACCATCCGCTTGCCCCCACAAAGAATGCCAGGCAGTCTGCAGGAGAAGTTCCCATCACTCATTCCTACTTGTGCAACCTTGTAGTAGAGTCGTGCTAGGAACTTGACTTCACTGTAAGTCTCTTAGGGGAGGAAGTTGTGAACTTTGTCTGCCGCTAGGGGTTGATTCATAATCCTAGTAGAAGGTGATAGTTTGTTATCTAATCAACTTATTTTGATCATTCTAAATTAAGAGCTCTGTGTTCTATTTTTTAAAGCATCATCTGTTCCTAGCTTTTCTATTTAAAAAAATTAGAATATTTTCCCCAAAATTTGTGTTCTGAATGCCACTAGGGCATCTAGAAATTTAAATTTAATGGATGAATTTAAATATTTTGCCTGATTTAAAAATAATTTATAAAAATATTTGAGTATAGTGGCCGAAAATACTGAACTGTGAATCAGGAGATGTGGATTCTCGCTTGGTTCTTGAGCTACAGTCAAAGCTGCTGTTACTCCATTGTATGTGGCCTCCATTCTCTTTGTTCTTCCACGCTACATCTCCTCCTCCACCTCCAGCCCACATATTTGCCTTCAGATTACTAAGAAGAGTAAGAAGAGCAAGGCTTCCCCTTTGCAGGATTCAGGTTCCAGAAGTTGAAATATTATAGGTCTGCTTATATTTCATGGCCAGGACTTTGTTGCATGACCGAGTTAGCTGTTAGAGAGGCTAGAAAGTGTCTTTATTCTGAGGGGCCGTGTGTCCAGCTACATACCAGATGTTATGCTTTTTTTAAATTTTATTTATTATTATTATTATTTTTGCTTCTTTGTTTTTGAGATGAGGATTCACACTGTTGCCCAGGCTGGAGTGCGGTGGTGATCATAGCTCACTGCAGGCTCATACTCCTGGGCTCAAGTGATCCTCCCGCCTCAGCCTCCCGAGTAGCTGGAACTACAAGCATGTGCCACCATGCTCAGCCTTCTTAATAAGGAAGAAGGGGAGAATAAATATTGGGCCCAGCTAGCAGTCCCTGTTTCAGAGACAAAAAAAATAAGTAACCATTAATATTATTGAAGATGGCTGGGCGTGGTGGCTCATGCCTGTAATCCCAGCACTCTGGGAGGCCGAGGTGGGCAGATCACCTGAGGTCGGGAGTTCAAGACCAGCCTGACCAACAAGGTGAAACCCTGTCTCTACTAAAATTACAAAATTAGCTGGGTGTTGTGGTACATGCCTGCAATCCCAGCTACTTGGGAGACTGAGGCATGAGAATCGCTAGAACTCGGGAGGCGGAGGTTGCAGTGAGCTGAGATCGCGCCATTGCATTCCAGCCTGGGCAACAGGAGCGAAACTCTTGTCTTAAAAAATAAAATAAAATAAAATAACTGAAGGCATACAGTTGTTTCCATGTCTACCTCTTCTATTAGATTGTGAACTTGTCAAGGGAAGGACAGTGTTTTTTTCACCTTAGTATCTCCAGCATTTACGTGGCACATTAGTGGTGCCCAATCAGTTTGTGTGTGAATATTTTTATGAGATTATGATTCTTTTCCTTATAGAATCTTTCATACTCATTTTTATTTTTAATGTAACCTTGACAAGACTTGCCTGTAAGACAAAGGGTCTTTCATATACTTTGTTTAGAATGGGGATGTCTTAATTTTTCCTCCCAAAGTTCTCATACATTTTGTCTTAGCAGATGTTCAAAACATAATTTTTCCAAGGTACAAATTACAAAAGGAGCATGCTGAAGCAACATTCTCATTAAGTGTTATATTGGCCCAGAGCAGCTGCACTCATTTGTTGAATGAAGTCTGTTGTGAGTACGGTTTTATATAGAAAGCATCCAGAGCCTCTTATGGCTTGAACAATAAACAGAAGTTCTCATCTCATTTTAGGAATCAAGAAGCATTTAGATGACTTTAAATACTATGACCTTGCTGAAATCTGTGCTAATTTTCATTATGAAAGTGATAGGTGGACAGCAGATTACCTGACAAAATCCCTCACACCCATAAAATTCTTTTTATTCTGAGTATATTGTATATTTCATAAAGCAAAATCACTATATCATAAGGAGATTATTGGAAAGTATTATGTCAGTGGAATTATTTTTTCAAAATATCTGTTGAATATTTGTAAAATGACATTTGTAATTCACAGTGGGCTGAAGATCTTTAATGGAAAAATGAGGTCTCAATATTTATTGCCATAGGAAAGCGTCTTGGTGTTTTAAATTATTCTTAAAATACCTTTATTCAGGCCGGGTGCAGTGGCTCATGCCTCTATTCCCAGCACTTTGGGAGGCCGAGGCAGGCGGATCACGAGGTCAGGAGATCGAGACCATCCTGGCTAACATGGTGAAACCCCGTTTCTACTAAAAATACAAAAAATTAGCCAGGCGTGGTGGCAGGTGCCTCTAGTCCCAGCTACTCGGGAGGCTGAGGTAGGAGAATGGCTTGAACCCAGGAGACGGAGCTTGCAGTGAGCCGAGATCGTGCCACTGCACTCCAGCCTGGGCAACAGAGCGAGACTCCCGTCTCAAAAAAAAAAAAAAATCTTTATTCTTTGACTTCAATTAGAAGAAGTAAGACCTGCCCAAACAACAGCAATGGCAACAAAAACCCGAATGAAAACAGCAACGATTTAAGGGAGAGAAGGAGCAGGTGTGGGTAGATTTAGAGTCAGGGAACAGGTTTCATTTGCCCTTTAAGTTTATATAAACTAAAGCAAACAATTAAATTTGAAGCCTACTGACACTGTAATAGATTTCAAGTAAGCTAGTAGAATTTAATGGGGTGTATTAGATATCAGCTGTAGTATTAGTAGCATTTTATCAATCAGTCAATAAAATAAGCACAGTTTTCTGTGCCTGCAACTTTGTGGAAGGTGTTTTGTAGTGGTATGGTACTGCAAGATAAAAAAAGTAGAAAGAATTTTAGCCCTTGATCATTTTGTGGGGAGAAATTACTCTCATTTAGGGAAGTGATATGTTAGTAATAGGCAGTGAGTGGACAGATAACTGAATAGAACAGGTTGTAAGTTGGTGGTATTTGGGTCCTGAAGGTTGAGCAGGATTGTGATAGGACCTGGTTGAGGAAGAGTGGTCGTAGTAGCAGCAGCACGAGGATGGGCATGGCTTGTTCTTGATTGAATGTGTCTATGGGAGAGGAGAAACAAAGCCAGGTGAGCAGACTTTGCCTGCTGAATGAAAAGAGTGTCTCTGTTTTTCCTTTACTTCCCATCTGTCATTCTATGACCCTGGTGGTTATAGTTTGGGGCAGCAAATTCTGGATCCTTACTTTATTACTATTTGGGTGTTGATTTGATAAGTTCATTTCTCTCCCTCTTTTCTTTCTTTGACAGAGTCTCACTCTGTTGTTCAGACTGGAGTACAGTGGCACAATCTCTGTTCACTGTAGCTTCTGCCTCCCATGGTCAAGCGATCCTCCCACCTCAGCCTCCTGAGTAGCTGGGACCACAGGTGCACGCCATCACACCTGGGTAAATTTTTTGTGTGTTTTTTTTGTAGAGACAGAGTTTTGCCATGTTGCCCTGGTTGGTCTTGAACTCCTGGGCTCACACAACCCGCCTGCCTCGGCTTCCCAAAGTGCTGGGATTACAGGCCTGAGCCACCATGCCCAGCCAATAAGTTTCTTTTAAGGTGCATCTTTGCATGCCTTTTTCTCCTTTAAGCATGTCTTACACAGCTGTGTGGATGTTTCCTCTTCCATGAAAGAGTAATCACTCAAGAAGAAAAATCACTCATGGGATTGTTGTGATTTCTAGTAAATAACACTCAGAAGTACATTTGTGTGTGTGTGTGTGTGTGTGTGTGTGTGTGTGTTTAAGAGACAGGATCTTGCTTTGTTCCCCAGGCTGGGACGCAGTGGTGCTATTATATTATAGCTCACTGCAGCCTCAACCTCCTGGGCTTAAGTGATCCTCCCAACCTCAACCTCCTAAGCAGCTGGGACTACAGGTGCCTGCCGCCATGCCCAGCTATTTAATTTTTTTTTTTTTTTTTTTGGTAGAGATGGAGTATCGCTATATTGCTCAGGCTGGTCTCAAACTTCTGGCCTGAAGTGATCCTCCTGCCTCCAGCTCCCAATGTGTTGGGATTATAAGTGTGAGCCACTAATCTTGGCCATAAGTAAATTTCTCTTAAACAGAATATCAATCTCAGAAGCAATTCAGTGTATGTTAATATATGCCATGTGCCTTGTTTGTATATTTAAATCCATATGGGATATTTAGTCTACTTTTAATACATTTCACTTAATGTTGACATTGTAACTGATTTGAAATATATAAGAAAATCATGCAGGAGTAAGTTTTAAAAAAATGCCTTTTAATCTTGAATTTTGCTAACTTAAAAAAAATCCCTTAGTAGAACATTTTTCCAGAATGGCAGTTAAACTTTTATTTTCTGACATTTTGGTTGCATTTAAATCCTAACTTTCTAGAAAGTTGGAGGCAAATATTTGAATGGGAAAGAATATTAAGTGAATATGTACATTAGTCTTATAAGGAAGGCATCCAAGAAATGGAAGATGCCTGTGAAGTACGGGAAAATAATTGATGTGGGAAATTCTGTAGCTTGATGCAGGAACTGTGGAACAGTTGCATTTACAAAACTGAGAACTGCAGACTACAATTAACTGTCATTAATTTATTTGAATAGAAATACGTTCCATTTACTGTACAATCAGGAGCCAGGCTTGAATGAGTTTAAATAGATGAAATCTAAATTATACTGACAGTCCATTAAACAGTAGCAGAAAACCTGTAAAGAAAATGGATTCACTGTGATACTAGTTTATAATAAAATCATTTGCCAAATAAGAATTATAACGCAGGCATCGTGAATGGTCCTGTGTATTTCCAGTGAGCCCTGTAAATTGGTTGAATCATTTATTGTAAAGCCCAGGCTCCTAGTGCGTTGTTTTCTGAAAAGGAGCAAGCAGTGTTGCTTGAAATCTGCTCTGCAGGATGTGACACCAGAATATCAGACGAGCAATTTGTTTGTTGTCAGCCATACGGGGAGAGAAGAATTTTCACCCAGCCTACCTGTCACTGATGATGTTTTCCTATAAATACTGGGCACAGTGTTCTAGAAGTGTTTGGACTCTTTGCATTGATTTCTTGAATGTATATTATTTCAGCCATATGTCAGTTCTCATCATTAAGTTAAGGATCTGTCAGCATTTCCGTCAGTAATCATCCTCTACTTAATAGGGGATTTCATAGTAGTTTTTTTGGGGGAGGGGTTGAGTCGTTAAATTGAAGATAGAGTTGTTACCTGCATTTTTAAGCTTTAGGAAATTAGGTACCCTGAAGTATCAAGGGTGCAGAAAGAGTGAGCGAAGCCTGGAAGTTCTCTTCCTTTGTGTCTGTGGGGCCACAAACACTACTTCAATAGGTAAATGACTGTCACTGAATTTTAAAATAGATTTCACCCCTTAGATTACTTTTATTCTCTTATGGCACATAAGCTATATATAAACAAAGTTTTAAACTAGTATAGAGATGCAGTCACTTAACTGGAACTTGGATGTTACATTGGCTAGACTCACTTTCAGGGACTCAACCAACACAGGTGACAAGGAGTGCTATTTAAGGAATGTTTTCAGAATAAAATAAGGAGATGAGAGTGCTTACAGTGTTCTTTGCTTGGGTAATATGTGTCCAACCATGACTAATATTTAGCATATCAGTATAATAAGATTTTTGCTGCTGGCAAGATAATTTTGCTTTTTCTTGTTGCACAGAGTTCGCAAGTTTGTGTAGCATATGATTGATTTGGGAAGGCGGGGGTCATGTTGCAGCAGTTACTCCAAAACATCCACATCACTGTTTTTTTTTTAAGGAACAAGGTTTCATGCGGTCACCCAGGCTGGAGTGTAGTGGTGGTACAATCATAGCTCACTGTAACCTCAAACTCCAGGGCACAGGCAGTCCTCTGCCTCAGCCTCCCAAAGTGCTGGAATTACAGGCATGTGCCACCATGCCTGGCCCAGCATTATTTTTTAAAGTTGGGAAGATAATTATTTCAGATCAGTTTTTAAGTTTTCAATACATTGGCAATACTGACTTCTAAAGGAGAAAAGAGAAAGGTAGGAATTTTCAACAAAATCTCTTTTAGTTTATTATGACCTATTCCCCTCAACTTGTTTTTTCTCTGTCCTTGTTAGCAGTGAGGATGAAGACGGATGAATGTTTGCTAGAAGTATTTGGTGTTCTGTGTTCCAACAAAAGCCCAGGCAGGCTTTGTAGCACTACTTGGGAATCTATAGACATTTCAAAACATGGAATTTAATTAGTATGATGTTTAAAAAAGAAGGAAACAAAGATACATGTTATCTGAGATCTTTTTCCACCAAGTTTAGAATCTTTAAGATGATGTAGCTGATTTTGATAACAGATGGTAAACAGAGTAAGGGTAAGGGCTGGGAAGGTTTCATTTACGGAGGTGCACTTTTCCCAGTTTGTGTTTCCTTTTCCATGTATGTATGTGTGTGTGTATGAATGAGTGACAGCGTCTCACTCTGGCACCTAGGTTGGAGTATAGTGGCTGGATCATAGCTCACTGCAGCTTTGAACTCCAGGGCTCCAGTGATGCTCTCACCTGAGCTTCCCAAGCAGCAGTCCTTTTCCCTTTCAAATTCTCCAGTGTTACAGTCCATATGAGTACCCCTCACAGCAAAGATTCTGGCAGAAAACTGAAGTAGGTTACCTGGCAATCGAGTTATTTCCTAAAGAAGTATTAGAAGACAGCATTCGTTTTGTTCATATTGGTAGAGCATAGCGACTTTCTTGCTAGGATCTCTCTTTTATTTAACCATGTCTTTGTTCAGTTTGTTTGTTGCTCATACAATTTTTGAGTGTTTACTATGAAGAACAGTGCATTGTTTATAGAGTTGAGGAGTGGTGATGGGTTTGGCTGTTTTATGGTTTGGGAGACTAGAAATGGGAGGGTTTGTTGGAGGACATGCAATATGCAGAGACTCTGGGTTGGAATTTGGGTACTAGGATTTCAGTGTTGTTTCCAGCATGCACACACACATAACATATACACTCTGTGTGTGTCTTGGAAAATGGGGGACATCTGTTTTAACTATAGAGAGGTACTGGTGAATTTTTTATTCTGCCTTGTTAGACCAACATACTGTACCTCATTGGCTGTTACCTCCAAGCATTGAGGGTGGGGGAGTCATGTAGAGGAGAAATAGAAAGTAGAAGAGCGGCACAGTCCTGAGAGTCAACTTCCCATGTTCGCCGCTGTGCCACCCAGCTTGGTCTCCGAGAAATCTCTTTGTGAGAAAGTCTTTGTTCGTGTGTGCTTTTTACAACAGGGTTTTCTGTTGGAAATTATATCATAGTGGCACTGCCATGCTTTGCAAAGGGATGAGAAGGTATTTCAAAGATTAATAGGCGGAAACACATTGATAGGAAAATTCTTTATGAGGTGGAGCAGTGGCGGCGCGTTGCCTATGTATGTTGTGACCACAGCTTTAATGCTGGCGTGTATGGCACTGCTTGCTAAATTAGTGGGTGAGGTAAGTGTCCACTCTGCTCTGTAGGAGGCTGTCAGGAAAGATGCTGACAGGTTCTTTGTGTTTCATAATGACAAACTGCCTAATGCTTCAGATGGTGATTTTTACCCTTGAGAGGACTGTGCTTTTGCTATATTTACATAAACCTGCTGATTTGCTGAGGATTGAAAAAGCAGAGGACCTTCTTTGCCTTGAGAATCTGCCTTCACATTTTGGCTGACTTCCTTCCCCAGCTTAGCAAATACTCTGTTGTTTACAGATGGCACAATAGATCTTTGGACATGAAGCTACGCTGAGGTTGTGAGAAACAGCCAGAAATACCTCTGTTCAGTATCATTGCCCAAATTACGGATTTTGTTGCTCCCTGTTAACAAGGATTTGAGGTCACTTAATCCTGTGATCCATTCCCAGACAGAGGTTGGATGTTAGAGAGTAAGTCTCAACCTAGACCCATGGTTTCATTTCTAGACATCCCTAGTAAAGACACATTAGTTATCATGTGTTGTTTGGAATAATTGATATTGATGGTAATAGCCTCACTCATTTTTCTGGCCCATTACAGGCAGGCTGGTTTGAAGATTTAAAAAATATATATACTTGCCCTGCAGAAACCGTTTGCTCAATTCTGGTAAATACGTGTTTTTATATGGGTAATTCTGAAAATGTGCATTATGCATTTAATGGATCACATCAGCTTTGCGCAGTTCTTTCAGAACTGCTAGCTTTCTAATAAAAAAAGAAGTATCTGCAGTACTTGGGGGCCATGAGAGATTTTCAGGTTGAGAATCATTGATCCTACTGACTAAAACCAATTTTATAACCAGCTTCAGACAACCCATGCACTCGTAAATTGCATGAAAATCTTGCCAAATCATTTTGGCTTTAAAATATTACTGGGCATATATTCCAACTGAGATTTTAACATTGCTCTTGACTACATTCTTTCCCTTTTCAAATAAAGCACTATATTTTTGTGCTAACTATAAACATTTATATAAATTATTTTCTTAAATAGCTGCTTGATTAATAAGCCAAAGGGAAATACTTTTTATATGACAATTTGGCTTTAATTGAACCTTGTTTTGAATATTTTTAAGAGTAATATAAAGTAGAATTTTTTTCTGTGAGACTTGAATTCTAAATTATGTTTATTTTTTGTTGGGTCATCCTAATATTTGTCAGAGGGTTGTAAAGAAAAGTTTGACTCTACAATAATTCATCATGCTTTGATTTTAAAAATGAATTAGACAAATCAGGTCAAAGCAATGTGTTTTTTTCCCCATTCCTATGGCAAGTTTTACATAGTGTGAAATATTTTTAGTTCTTATTACCCCAATCTTAGCCATTCTGTGTTTTACCACTATATATGTAAAGTTTGTTTTTTTTTAATAGCCACCCTCCAGTGGCTTACAAAACTCTAAGTTTTGTCACTTAATTTTGCAGTGAGCTTCTCTAACTTTTTCATATATACGTTTCTAAGTACTAATAGAGATCCCTTGATGCACTCACCCATTTTTCAGATTATTAGCCTTGTGTATTGGACTGTCTGTTATGAATTCATAGCTTTGGATTAGTTTGAGTTGCCATAATCGCTTTTTAAACAAATAGAGGTGGCTTTTAATCTAATAAAAAGTAATAGTGGTAATTCCGTATGTCCGGTTGAGGATCTCTCTCACGCTTATCCCTCATGGCAGCATTTCTCAGGCTAGGTGTGTGAGGCAGCTCCAGTACAACTGCTGAGATGTGTTTAGGCAAACAGATGTGCTTGGCTGCCCTTGACATACCAGCATGTTCCTTTACTTCCTTCTCTAACAGAGCTACATCTTAGTGTATTTACAGGCAGTCCTTTTCCTGAATGTAACTTTGCAGTGGGAAATGAAAGAACATAGGTTCTCTTTCCTTTTTCTGGAAAGTTTTTTGTATATAAGTTAGCTTTATGTCTCAGAGTAAGACGGTGTGTCATGATCCTATGGATTATTTAAAGTATATATAAATAAAGCTTTCCTTTTTGTAAAAAGAATAACATTATACATAGTCTTTGCTGTCTAAGCATCTTCCGTTTATTTCAGGGGTTTTTTTTTTTTTTTTTTTTTTTTTTTTTTAAAAAAAAAAAGAAGACAGTTCGACTGTCACCCAGGCTGGAGTGCAGTGGCGTGATCTCAGCTCACTGCAGTCTCTACCTCCTGGGTTCGAGCGATCTGAGTAGCTGGGATGACAGGTGCATACCACCACACCCAGCTAATTTTTGTATTTTTAGTGGAGTTGGGGTTTCACCACGTTGGCCAGGCTGGTCTTGAACTCCTGACCCCAGGTGATCCACCTGCATTGGCCTTATTTTTTATTTTTTATATTTTTTAACCCCCACACTAATGGCAGACATTAGTCGTTGGTGAGTACAGGAAAGGTAGAATTGAGTACATTCCTCTGAGTCTACAAGATTGATAGTAAATTGTTAGTGGACAGTGCAGACCACCTGACTGCCAAATAACTTGATAAGGAAAGTAAATTGTTAATGTTATGTAAAAGAAGGGAGGTATTGCCATTCAGTTACAGAGGAGCCATGAGAAGTTACTCCATATGGAACTGACTAATTCTAAGGTTGGTATGATCAGGGACTGGTAGAAGGAAAGAAGAAAGAGTTTTGCAGACTGGGAGCGGAGCTGGGATTTCTTGTAGTGAATGCAGCCTAGGGGAAGATGGGGTGTGGAGTGAGACCAGACCATTGAAGTATTTTTTTGTCACTTGAGCCTCAAGAAGGTAGAAGCAATTAATTAGAAAGGGACCTATTAGTTCTGAAGCCAGTGAGTCGTAGCTGTAAGAGTTAAAGAATGAGGAAAGAAGTATGAAAAGTGGTTCAACAGTCAAAAGACAGGTTCATTTTGGAGAATAAACCTGACAGGGGCGTCTCGCTGATTTTGGTCAGGAGCACTTTCTATTACAGACTAAGAGTATTACTTAAGGGTTTAGCGCATGAGAGCTTATCACAGGCTTGGAATGTTTCTTGGTGGAGGAGAAGTTTATTGTGGGGTTGGAATGTTTCAGGGCTGACATCTCTCTAGCCAGAGGGGAGGTTATCTCTGGGCTGGCAGGTCTGTGGTCAGACAGGGGTTTATCTTAGGGTTGGAATGTTTCTGGTTGGAGATATCAGTTGTGGTTTATGGTCATGATGTCATTAGCCATTAGGCTGATGCCCTTTGGGTTGGATTTAGGCAGTTTTTGATCAAGGGGAACTTTAAAGTGGCGGTGCTTGTCCAAGATGGTGATGCTCCTGCTCTGTCAGTAGCTAGGCTGTGATGGTGTTAATGTCATGAAATATAGTATATAGGAAGCAACAGAAAGGAGAGGGCATGTTGAGTTGAGTAAGATGGGTAAATAATTGATAACCAGAGATTTGAAATGCTGGCAGTGGGTATAACAGGGACTGAAACACAGGAAACTAAGAACTTTGGGTTGTTCCAAAATTGCATAATTTGGAGATACAGTTTTTATCTAGGGAATTCAGTTTCTTCTGTTTTTACTTGAATACCAAGGTAGGAGTATGAAAGAATGATCTACTGTGGTGGGAAGAATTCTCTTGCTTGTCCCTTAAGATGATTAGCATGTTAAGTTGATGTTGCCTGAATGCTGAAGCAGAGTTATTTAGCATCTGGGACCTTGGAACAAGATATAGGGAAAGTTTAGTCAACAGTTCATTCCTGAGCTACTGTTTTACATGGATTCAGGGATTAAATCTCTGTTGAGTCCGTCATTGAGTAGAGAATCAGTTGGGGAATTCTGAATGCGTAAATAGTTGGCATTGAGATTTCTTTTTCTGGAGTGCCTTTTGGGTAGGTACAAAGATCCTGATGTTCTGCAGAAAGGTTTTTGGAATGTCTCATTTGTGAGGACTTCTTGATCGTCTTAGTGGGTC
The DNA here is from genome assembly GCF_047675955.1 of Chlorocebus sabaeus. NCBI lineage: Eukaryota > Metazoa > Chordata > Mammalia > Primates > Cercopithecidae > Chlorocebus > Chlorocebus sabaeus. The sequence goes on from NC_132923.1 coordinate 128,228,188, forward strand.
TGTTGGGGCTTGTGATGACTCCCTGTTGCTACTTCTGTGCTTTTTCTTGGCTCTCAACGCATAAGACAAACGAGGCAGTAGAGGAAGTTGCCTGTGTTGTCAAGCATCTGAATTATTCTGAGACACACCCGTTTTGAAGGGTCAAGAGGAAGTATAAAATGAGTGGCATTATGGGATGGGCATGGTGGTTTTTGCATGTAATCGCAGCACTTTAGGACGCCGAGGCAGGGGGATAGCTTGAGCCCAAGAGTTTGAGACTAGCCTGGGCAACATAGTGAGGCCCTGTCTATGCAAAATGAGTGAATGAATGAGGCATTATGGTCACTCTTCCTAGATTTGATTGACTGTGACTTTACTTTTCAGTAAATAATACATAGACTTTCCTGTCCTAAGCTTTATGATGTTCTCAGGTTGTGATATGGGAGTAGGAGGAGGTTACCTCTCTCTATAGCCACTGCTTTCCTTAAAATCATTGCTTTTTATTTAAGTGTCTTAACATGGCATTTTAAAAAGCAACCTTGGCCAAGCATGGTGGCTCATGCCTGTAATCCTGACACTTTGGGTGGCTGAGGTGGGAGGATTGCTTGAGCCCAGGAGTTGGAGACCAGCCAAAAAAAAGAAAAAAAGCAATGCTTTACACTCCAGTCATTGAGAGCATCAAAAATTATTTTCCAACCACCGTCATGTCGAATGTAATTTAAGAAAGCACTCTTCTTCCCTGAAGAAAATGCAGCTTGATTTACTTTATTGCATCTCTGATTAGTGGCATTGGTTTTGTTTACAATTAGAAAATAAAATGTGTTTAGGGTACGATGTAATGGCAAATTGTCTCTAAGAGATTAGTTTTCTTTCTCTTTTTGGTTAGTTGAAAAGGTCATCGTAGTAGCGTGTTCAAACTAGTCATTTTTGTGTGTTTCACTTATTTCCTCACAAAATATTTATTACAAATATAGTAGCACGTGGCAAAGCCATTTCTCTTTTTTTGAAGACATGTGAGCATCTATATGAATAAGATACTCAAGATTTCATCTTGATGTATGATCTTGAGCGAGCAGTTTCTTTTATCTAAATGTCTTCATCTGAATATGGATAATCCTTTGGAATCCTCCCCTCCTTCTTCAGGGACTCTGAAGAAAATAATTTAGGCTTCATCAGGTTCTTTAAATTATTAGAAAAATAATCAGGAAGAACCAAAGGCCTGTTTTCCTTTAGCATAAAGATATTTGCAATTTAATATCATCTTTTGGAAAAAAATTACAATAAAAGATAATGTGCCTTGTCATTTATTTATTTATGCAGTGGCTTTATGGGCCCTGTCTTTGTTCCCTTAAAGGTAAATGCCATTGTTTTAAAATTTCTTTTTCTTTTAAAGACTGTGTGTATATCGAGAGTCGGAGGCCAAACACACCGTATTTCATCTGTAGCATTCAAGACTTCAAACTGGTAAGCGTTTTTAATGTGCTGTTCACTCTGCTCTGTATTCTCTCTTTTTCCAGTTCCATTGGCTGTCTCTTCTTATTGTTAGTCCATTGCTGTTGACGTGGTTACCAGTTCACCTTTTGAGTGCTGACTGCCTTGTGGCAGTAGCACTGAAATGAGGGTTACTAGTTCCATCTTTTCAGCTTTGTAACACTTACTCTCATAATGCTAATATTGTAAACAATATTTCTGAAGTTTTTATCCCTTTAGTAACTTTTGACAATTTCAGGTAAATTCACTTGAATTTCTGAAGTAGCTTGTTTCTTCTCAGCCATTGTTAAGAGCCTGAAGTAAAGTAAATTCAGTAAATTGATGAATAGGGAAAATAATATAAATGGGTCAGAGAATAGTTTCCAATGGAAACCTGTCACATCCTTCAATATTTCGGCTGGTGTGGAGTATGTTGAAATTGTTGTGGGGGTTTCCTGGGGTAGAGGTTGAAAGAAGGCTAGCTTGGGCACGATAAAGCTGTTATACTTTCTTTCCAGTTTTAGTGCCTGTGTTGCAGAAGTGAGGACGTAGCTCCTGTACTTTCTCATTAAAAATTCTTCCTGAATATATAAGTGTTGATGTTCCTCATTATGAAATCACTTTTTTAGACCAGTGGTTCCCACACTTTAGGCTTTGGATCCCTGGATATCTGCAGAGATTTGGCAGAGGTCTGCAAATAAACATGCTAAGCTTTATATGAATAAATTGATCTCACACGTCTAAACAACAATTTTTCAGCCTGTTTTCAGTATGCTTTTATGATTTTTAAAAATTTCACTTATTTAAAAGCAATACACAGTTAAAAACCACTATTTGTTGTTGTTGTTTGAGACAGAGTCTTGCTCTGTCGCCCAGGCTGGAGTGCAGTGGTGCAGTCTTGGCTCACCGCAGCCTCTGCCTCCTGGGAACAAGCAATTCTCCTGCCTCAGCCTCCCGAGTAGCTGGGATTACAGGTGTGTGCCAGTGCAGCCAGCTATTTTTTTTTGTATTTTTAGCAGAGACAGGATTTTGCCATGTTGGCCAGGCTGGTCTCCAACTTCTGACCTCAAGTGATTTGCCTGCTTTGGCCTCCCAGAGTGCTGGGATTACAAGTGTGAGCTACCACGCCTGTCAGGAACCAGTGTTTGTTATTTTCCTCAAACAATTGGTATTTGAAATACTACCGAAGTAGTATCATTTGGGAATCTTTTGAAACATTCTGATCTTACAAGGGATCCTAGTACTTGGAAGATTGTGAACCACTGTCTCTACTCTTAGGCGTAGAGAATTCCTAATTCCTTAGCTTTGTAGAGATGTGTATTGCTGTCATCTGTGAATGCTCTTATTTCCAGCATCCTTTGTAATTTGACAATATTTGTGTTCTGACATATGTTGTCTGTGATATTTCAGTCTAAAAAATGTAGTTTGAAAAGATCTTTTTCTGCATCTCCTTTGGTTTTTTAAATCATTTTTAATGGCCCAAGTACCAAATTAGTATATTCAGTAAACAAACCAACAAACAAAAATGCATGTTATTTATTTTTCTTTGTTAAAAAGTTATTGCTTAAGTTGTTTCATGCTTACTGTTTTAAGACAAAGTCAGATGTGCCATTTACTTCTAAGATGGATCTATTCTTGATAGGTGGCTTTTAACTTTCCTGGTTGCATTGCAAGGTGGCCTTCCAGTTTAATCTTGTAAATCAAATGCTTTCGATCCAGTTTTTATGTCAATATGAATTTTTAGAAACCATTTTTAGAGATCTTTGCTACTTATATCTTTCCTTCCAAAGTGTTTTTTTTTTTTTTTTTAAACGGATACAGCACTGACACCTGAAATACGGGTGCAGCCTTACTCCTGAAGCGTTTTGATTTGGTAGTGGCTGCTGCTACTGCCCTTTTCCTGCCCACTGTTTTTGTGTGTGATTTAGTGCACCATGAAAAATACATAGCTGTGAAATAAAATTGTAAATGTTTTTATTTTACCTATTAGATCTTGAGCCCCCTTTGTACAGTTTTTAGCACATTAGCAGGTGCCTTCGTGTTTGAACAGCATCTCTTATGAAATGCTGATTACAATGTGATAGTTGCTGTCCTGGGCAGAGGTTCCTGCTGAGTTATGGTAATTGCTCAGGGTATTAACAGTAATAAAAGCTGAAGCTTCTGTTGTCAGTATTGGTCTAATACAACACATTAAAGCTGTCTACAAAAACAATATGGGAAGTAGGGTGCAGTATGTTTAGATACCTTTTTCTAAATCACACACTGCTGTTTCTCATGTTTTTGTTTGAGGTTCTGTATTCAGCACATCTTCATAGTTGTTGTGTAAGAATAACAGATGATGAAATATTTGCTCTGGGAATAAATGTAGTTATTTCCACTTTCTTATTTTCTTGCTTCTCTGTACTTATTAAAAGATAATCAAATGGATGAAAATGATCAAGATTTTTTCTCCTTCAGTTTACTGAAGCTATAAGGGAAAAAGATGAGCAGAAGGAAATAAGCTTTGTTTCTCTGCAAGATTTTAAAAAGAAGAAGAAATTGAATTTGATTTTGCTCACAGCAGATAACGTGACTAGTGGAGCAACGAAAGAAACAAAAACCGATAGCTTTGAAATGTTGAGTAATTAGGTATTTTATCTTTTTAACAATCATAAAATAAAAAGTTGGTTTGGGGTTGTAACTGAGAAGTGTGTTTCATGGTTTATACTATAAATGAGAATCCCTTTGCCATGGTGAAATTTTGTGTATAAAGTATGTTTGGGCACTGTAAAAATAACTGGGTGAATGCCCTTTATGATATACATTAGTAGGTATGATTACGATGTTAAAGACAACAAAAGCTAATGAGGTGAGGCATGGGGAGGAGGAGACATCTACCGCCAGTCACCGAGACTAGAATAATGGCAGTTTATTGAATCGAGGGCCTTGGGTCACATTTCATGAAATAGCTCTATATGAGGTAAGGAGAAGGGTCTTTGTATTTTATGTGGGGACTTGGGTTGTCTTCTCAACCCTGCTGCTGCATTCCCTTAGAATCGGAGTCTGTGGTATAGAACACAGCTGCCTCTATGTCCTGATCCCTGTCTGTTGTCCTGCCAAACTATTAAACATCCTCCCCTTTCACTCTCAAAAATGTCTGAATGTGGACGATAGGTTGTGTGGTTATCTTGCCTATGGGGATAGGATCCGTGACTTCTGCTTTATTAATATTCAACCATCAAAACACATAGGGACACCACCGTCCTATCCTGGTAGGTGTATTTCGAGCCCACACTTCCACAGGGTAGGTGGAGGCTATGATAGTATCAAGTAGTTAAGTTCCTAACTGAGCTGAGGTTTTAAAGGTAGTGAATTAGGTATTCTATTAGGAAGCTCTCATTCTCTTAGGAAGTATTCATTTGATTGGGCTTATTTACAATGGAGAGGTCTGATTTTGTTTGAATGCGCTGACCCAAAGTATTTATGGAACAAGTAGTCAAAAGCAGGAGGTCAGGCAAGCAGAAGAGGCAGCGTAGAATTATGGACAGTGCGTGCTTAGAAGCAGGAGAAAGTAGTATTGTTGATTAAAAAGGTTGCTTTGCACTGTAGATTTCTGAACTAAATAGTAAAATAGCTGGCGAAGTCTTTACTTAGCTTTTTGAAGGACTAGTAATATAGAATGACAATCTGTGATCCTTGTGGCCTGGCATGAAAAGATTAATTGAGCCAAATTTCATTTTTAGAATTTACAGTTGAGAAACTGAGAGACTGAGGCAGTTAGTAGAGGGGAAAGGTAAATGGATAATTCAAGAATTACCCTTAATGTATCTGTAAAAATTAAAAATAAAAAAAGAATTACCTTAATGACGAGCAGGGTTAGGGCTGGCATAGGCAAGCTCACATGCTAGGGTAGGAAACTGGGAAAAGCGGGGGACAGGGAAGCTGTGGGGAGAGCAGCAGACTGCCAAGGGGAGTGCATGCACAGCCATCTCTTCCTTGACTCTTCTGGGTCCCACTGCACTGATGTTCTTCCCATGGGATTCTTAGATTGTCCTGTTCGCTCTGAGTAAAGAGCTCTCACCTGGGCTAGCTTGAGTGTATCTTCATGAATTGCAAGGGAAAGAGCCTAGGTTAACATCTCCAACCCTTCTGCTGCCCTCTCATAGCTTTTATAGGTCACTATGTGACTTAGTTACTTTGTGGTTTTGTTCTGAATGAGTCAGTATCATTGAGGAGCTTTATATCACAGAGTGCAAATAGGAATGTTTTGGGCTATAATCAGGGCTTTCCACAGTCATTTACTGAATACCTGCTTTGTGTTCTTTATTGAACTCAGCACCTAAAGGGGGACTGAAGAAGTATAAAATATTGTTAATTCCCTCAGTGATCTTAGATTCTAAGTGGACAGACAACTTGTGGCATTATTGGATGTCAGTCTTCTTTGGAGAACATTCCGAATAGGATTGACAAGAAGGGCATTCATTTTTAGTTCTAAAAGAAATGATTTCTTTGTGTGTTTACTACAAACAATAAAATCATATTTTTATATAAACCCAGGCATTAAGAAGTATAATACAAATAATTTGCAATCTGGAAATAATCATGGAGTCTGAGAATGCTAACAAGGTCATTGAGACAGTAATTTTCATTCAGTATAACACTGAAGAGTTCCTTGTATAGTAGTTCCTTGTAGCAGTTCCTACCTTTTCTTTATTCACGAATAAGCAAGCAAACTGACTCCTGTAATATTCTCCATGGAAATTCAGTGTGGATTCTTGCATTGCCATCATTCATACAATAGAGGAAAACATGCTTTTGGTTTCCTAAAGTTACATGGGTGTTTCAGCTGTTACTTATACCAAATGAGTTTCTAGGTAGTATATGTAGCTATTACAAGTACTGTGTTGGGTTAATAACATTGATTCCTTTTGGTTCCTTAACTGTTCTATTAAAACTTAAATTGTCCTTAAAGTTAAGCCAGATACAGAGATTCCTTAGAGTTGGGGGTGATAGTTGAGGATGTTAAAGTGTTTCCAGGTTATGGTTAGCTGGGCTTGACATATTGTTACGGCTCCACATAGATGAGAATGCCGCTGTATCATTTGTGTCCCTAACAGCCTACCTTCTAAGTGCTAGTTCTGAATGTGGAATAGCTAAGGATGCATACTACTAGTTACCTTGGAGAATGCACATTTCCATTATTGCTGTGAATGTGGGGGCCAAGTTATTTATCATTTAATACCATATCCCTCTCGTTTCATTGTCAGAAGTGAGCAGCTGGAGGAAAAACACTTGGAATTTCTCTCTGATCCCTGGTCTGTACTCATAAGTTGTTTGCTACTCATCACCCTTTATTCATGCCTTCCATGACAGTACAGCAGAAGGGCTGCAGAGAAATTAACTTCATCTTAGGATCCACTTGCCATTGAGATTACCCTCCCTCCACCAAATTTATTTTCTTCAAAATGCGTTAAAAGTAACAAGAAGCTATTTCTCCTCCTTTGTAACAAAAACTTACTGAGGATGAGTAATTATGTCTTCTTTTCTTATTAGAACCATAGATGATGCTGGGAGGTATCAGATAGCAACTTCATTACACACACTCTTTGTGCACACATTCAAGTGTACACATAGTGACTTAATTATCAGACTTATGCATTATCTACCGCAGTTCTTTAATCCCAGCTTGGCTGTTACCACTTAGCACAGAAGATGTAGTGTATGGACATTCACGGAATGGGCATTCGTTTAATAGGAGGTAAATCTTGTATTAGAGCCCTTTTTTGGTGGGGAGTGGGCAGGAAGTCCACATAATTCGAACATGGCTAATTCAGAATTTAGGGTCTGTTATTCTGGGATTGAGATGAGGGATGATAGATTGCCCAGGTTCAGAGCTCAGACTTCGACATCAGGTTGTCTGAGTTCACATACTCCTTCCATCAGTTGCCATCTTTCATGACCTTGGGAAATACACTTAACCCTCTTAACTTTCTTTATTTACCTGTGAAGTTGGGATACAAAGTACCTACCGGGCCGGGCGCAGTGGCTCACGCCTGTAATTCCAGCACTTTGGGAGGCCAGGGCGGGTGGCTCACGAGGTCAGGAGATCGAGACCATCCTGGCCAACACGGTGAAACCCCGTCTCTGCTAAAATTACAAAAAATTAGCTGGCCGTGTTGGCAGGCGCCTGTAGTCCCACCTACTCGGGAGGCTGAGGCAGGAGAATTGCTTGAACCTGGGAGGCGGAGGTTGCAGTGAGCCGAGATCGCACCCCTGCACTCCAGCCTGGGTGACAGAGCAAGACTCTGTCTCAAAAAAAATAAAAAATAAAAAATAAAAAAAATTAAAAAATATAAAGTACCTACTTTGTCAAGCAGATTGTTTTTAAATTAAAAGGTCAAACTTACAAAGTGTCCAGTGCCCCATAGAATGACACTGATTGTGATGTTGCTGTTTAGTTGGTACCTTAGGTTTATGCTTTTTATTCACTGATGTATATATTGTGTACTTAGCACATTGGCTGGCAGTAATGTGCACAGTAAGTATTTATTGAATGCTGAATGAAGTAACATTTAAGTGGAATAAATTCACTAGATAAGTATTTTTTAAAAACTTTAGTAATAGTTGTTTGATAACAGTGCACACATCAACAACAAATTAACATTCTCTTAAACCAGAGAAGTCTACTCACTTACCTTTTGTTAGCCTGCAGGGTGTAATGTATAGAAATAATAAAACTCTATTTCTTTTAAAATACTTGAAGAAAATTCAGTTTCTTGTTTTCTTTAGGAATTTGAATGAATGTAGCCTAAGTCATAACATTTTTAAAGCATCATTATATTGTTTTGAGTTTTCCATATGACTGACTTTCAGTAAAGATAAATGAGAGCCTAGTATACATGTGAACCTCCCAGAAAAGGCCAACTGTTATGAAAAATGCCTTATGCTATGATGATTTGTTTCTGTGTGGCACATCAGTTGTTTCTGGTTTTGTTTTTGACAGTCCTTCAAGGTAGGCCTGCAAAATTGAGTATTTCTATAGCTCCTTCTTCTGTTTACTTTCTTGGCTTGTGCCGTATAAAAAGGTCAGTATCACCCAGTTATGCATTTGTGACTTGTTGGGTAGTGTTGGATAATGAAGTAAAAACTTTCCATTAAAGTTCATTATCAAGTATTTTCAGCTATTATATCCAAGGACCAAGTGGCCTTTTCACATATAAATTTGCAATTTCTAATTTTGTTTAATTCTTTAAGAGGCAAGAGGTAGGATGGAATTCTTTTTTTTGGAGACAGAGTTTCACTCTTGTCACCCAGGTTGGAGTGCAATGGTGCAATCTCAGTTCATTGCAACCTCCGCCTCCAGATTCAAGCTATTCTCCTGCCTCAGCCTCCCAAGTAGCTGGAATTACAGGCACCTGCCACCACCCCCCAGCTGTGTTTTTGTATTCTTAGTAGAGACGGGGCTTCACTGGGTTGGCCAGGCTGGTCTTGAACTCCTGACCTCATGATCTGCTCGCCTCAGCCTCCCAAAGTGTTGGGATTACAGGCGTGAGCCACCGCCCCAGGCAAGATGGAATTCTGTAGCCCTGAGTTTGGTGCAGTTGGTCAGAGGAGGTTGTATATCTGTACTGCCCCTCCTGCCATAATTAGGGAGTAATGATGTTGAAAGTTTTTTGAACCACCACATCCTTTTTGCATGATATTGATGTCAACCTCTAAATGGACAGAGTGGTATTAACGTAAGTGGAAATCAAAATGACGCCTTGGGAATAAATAAACCCAGCATTTTATTGGCTCCATTTTCTGAGCTTCCCAGCAATTTGTCTTCACTCGTGGCTGCCAGTCAGGATAGGGTACTTGGGATTTTAAGTTTTAGTGTTTAGCTACTACTGTGAGGTTGGGTAATTCATTTTCTTCTAATTTACTTGGGTCAAGGGACTCTAAGAAACTATTGAAAAAGTTTTGTTTAATTATATGTGTTTCCATAAAATATATTTCTGAAAATGTTATTTACTAAAATTGTTATCTATATGTGAAATTTTTTTCAATGCAGAAAACTCTAGGTATTCTAATTTTAAATGAGCTTAAGAAAGGTTGAGACACTCTGATATTTGCAGCAATCTACTGTGCAAGAATATTGGTAAAGTCTTGTTCAAACTTAATTCTTTTCAATTGGAAATTTGTAATTCGTATGTATGTATGTATGGATGCTTGTATTAAGAACCAACTCAATAGTCCAAGAAAAACCTATTAGAAGTACTAAAAAAAACTAGGGAAACAGATACTGTCAACGTTTTCTCATTTCGTATGTAAGAACAATGACTTATTTTGGAAAAAAAAAAAAGCCTTTTTAAAATGCGTAAAATGTTTTAATAATTACTTGAACTATTTGCATGCTTAAAATAATGCAGAAGTGTTTGGAAATGTTTTACCAGGTGTTTTTGATTTAAAACCCTTAATTTGAATGTAAGGATTTGAGTGGTTTGGGCAGTTGTATTCCTAGTGGAAGCGATTAACCAGAAGTCCATTTTTATTTTGATGCTTCTGGCAAAAATTATTGAATATGCTGTACATTCAGGTGCACAGTTGAATCTTTAATTTGGAGTTTGCAGTGTTGGGGATGGCGGGGAGAAGGTGTGTGGTGAGAAGGTTATGGCTACGGACACTCTGTCAGCTACACTACCACTGAGGCCATGAGATCAGAGCCTGACTGCACAGACATTTTAGTGTAGATCCCAGGATGTACTCTAGATGGTAATCTTTAGAAAAAGAAAAGAAAATGGTCATGATAAAACATTCTGAACATTAGCTTGTTTTCCTGGTATTTGTTTTGTGTGTGTGTGTGTGTGTGTGTGTGTGTGTGTGTGTGTGTGTTTAGGGAGCTTAAGAGACTTACAAAAATAAATAGTTAATGAAATATATTAAAATCTTTGCTTACAGAAAGTTGTTACTCTTTGCTTTTCAAAGGGAATTATATGTAACAGGACACCCTAATAATGATTTAATATTAAAAGGTTGTTCACCTGTAATTTTTAGACAAACGTAAGACAGGTTCTTACGTAAGTGTTGGGATTTTATGGATTTTTTTAGTTCATTCCAAACCACATGAAATTGGTTTAAAAAATGTTATGTACTCTCTAAAATATTTGAAAAGGAACGTATTCAAACTGTTATCTGAGGTGTACTGCGCTAGCTTTCAGAAGTTGTTCTGTAGTCTTTTTTTTTTTTCCCTGGTTTTTAAATGTTTTCAAAGTTAATTTTGAAAAGGACACGTGATACATACTAAACTAGTTTTGCCTATAAAAATAAGTAATGTCTTTCTGGAACTTTATGTTCTGTGCCTGTTTATTATACTCACTTTGTGGGCGTTTGGAGAAAATTATAACTCATGCGATTGTTGTCTTTTTCCCTCTGTTTTGGGGCCTTTGTCTGTTTACTTTGCCTTCTGCTTTACACAGTTAAATTTGAACTTTGAGAAAATGGCAGGGCCTTTCTTTGGCCACGCAAATGCCCTATTTCCTTATTAAGTACATGTCTTATGCCTCTAGCTTCTGTCATTAGAAACTCTTCTGAAAGCTCAGTTTGTCCACTTGTGATTCATTTTACGGTTGTGTTTATCTGATGCCATTGCATTTCTGTTTTTATCATAAGCATAGCATGTTGCTGTTAACTGTGCTTTGGCACTATCTCACATCTTAACTTGGTTATTTTGAGGGGCACACACCATACTGCTTTATGATAGGACCTGGATTAAAGTGTAGAGCCAGAAGGGTCATATGTTTGTTCACACTGAAATAAGGTAACAGCTTTGATTAATGCAAAAAGGTTAACTTTAGTGGTAGAACAAATTATCTGAGGTTTCAGAGGTCATCTGCTAAAGAGTTTTTGCAGATACCGACTTGTGTGCTGCGTGCCCCTAATAACCAGGGCATGATGGGGCATTGGGCACGTTAACTTAAAACTGTTTTCTTTTTTAGGTCCACAACTCCCAGGCCTGTTGCAGATCTCCAACTCCTGCTTTGTGTGACCCCCCAGCATGCTCTCTGCCGGTGGCATCACAGCCACCACAGCATCTTTCTGAAGCCGGGAGAGGGCCTGTAGGGGTAAGGAGAATCCCGTTTTTAAAAGCTATCAGTATTTTATATCCCATAGGGTATAAAATAGGAATATTACCTCCCTCCCCAGAGCCCCTTTTAAAATGTGCTGTATTATATGTGTTTTTAAAGGAGTAACAAGTACATGCACAGAGGAAGCAAAATACGGGACTTGCCTTACCCCTCTAGGACAGTTCCAGATGTTAGCGGGGTTTGGTGGAAGGGTATTTTGGCACCAGCAGAGAGCATGCTGGGCTGCTGCAAGGAGCAGGAGCTGGCAATCAGCAGCGAGTATGGATGTTGGCAACTGAAATGGGGAAAAAAGGGGGTAAGTTTGAGTTCAAGTGTGGAATGTGTGTTTCCCCAGGCTCATTGGGACTCATGGCCCACCAGTCTAAACTATTTTGGGTGTTGTCTTCTTGGGTGACATTTTGTAGAGTATTGCTCAGAAATAGCGAGGTTTTTCTCCAGTGCTAAATATAGAATAAGCACTTTAAGAGGCTTGGGTCGGGCTGTAGCTATACTTCTTACAGCTATCCCTTGGTTATTCCTCTGTTACTAGTGGTGGTCCTGAGGGATGTGTAAGAGGCAGCATGATGAAGTATCTGTAGTGCTTTATCCCTTAAAGCACAGGAACCCGTATGGGTGATCATAGGGGTTATTATCGTGTAGTGCACCCCCTTTTTAGGAAAGTTCACACTTGTCTTCCTTTTCCTTCCTTTAATGGTAGGACTTAATGGAGAATTTAATGGTAATGTTTTCTGAAAGTCGAGCATTTATTATTCTGAATGACTACTGGGTTAATAGGAAAGAAGTGTAATTTTAGTTAAGCATTGAAGTCAGTGTAAAGAAGTGACTGTGGCACCCCAGTTCATACTGAATTAGCAAGTGATACAAGAGGATAGCAAGGTCTCTCACACTTAGACACACACAATGCAAGATACTGTCAATATATGGTGAATTGTTCAGTTGCAGTGTAGAATATTAATATCTTGGGGCAAAGAAAAGAAAGTGCTCCAGATGGGCTGTGGCTCTTGGGAAAGTTCTGTGAAGGTGGGTAGGTTTTGAGGAGCTGGGTATGTTTTTCACACATCAATAAGAAGTGGATAGGCTGAGTGTAGCAGCCTTCCAGGTGTACATGGCAGCCTGTCCTTATAAGCAACGCAGGCAGTGAGGCTGACGAGTCTGGGAGTCGTGAGAAGATGACCCGCAGGACGTCACTGAAGAGCACAGGTTAGTGGATTTTGGGAGGCAGATGTGGAGATGTAAAATGGGGCTAGATTATAGAGTATCTTCAGGGTTAGCAAAGTTAAGATTTTATGTCATAGGCAGTAGAGAGCTTGTGTAAGCTTTTTTATTCTAGGCAAGCCAACTTGCAGACCACTGCTTAAGAAGATTGACTGCAGCAGTTTGCAGTGTGGAGCGGGGAAAGGTGGTGAAAGTTGCCAGTAGGAGGCTAGGGCTGCCATTCATGGGTAAGAAAAATGAAGAGGACCAAGACAGTAGAGATGATATATTGATAATTGTAACCAAATCAGGAGTAATTGTTGCAACAGCATAACATGTTTACATATTTGCTGATATAATTACTCAAGGGTCATACCAAAAAAGGGGATAGGGGCTTCACATTATGGAAACCTTGGAATTCTTGAAATAATAGCCATTTACGGTAGAAGAGAGAACCCAGTGTAGTGTAGATAAAAGTCTAATTTTAATTCCCAGAGAAAGACTGACATCTTAAGGGACAAATTAGTAGATTCCCAATGTGACTACCTACTTTTAAAGCTTCAGCCTTTACCAGTTACCAATATGTCTTATTTACTGATATGTCTTATTTCCACATATATCTAAAAAGCAAGTTTTATCTTTCAGGCTGATATTTTCTTAACCAATGTAGATACTATTATTAATACTTTTATTTAGTGTAATACTCAACAGGATTTGCTGAATGGATTTTAAGTCTTCCCCAAAATAACATTAATTTTTTGGTAAACTTTTTATATTAGAATTAATGATGACTAGTATTTAATTTTTAGCAATAAAAATATTTGTGTCTACTGATGATTTAAATAAGTTCATGACTGGTGGAACACTTGGGTACATTATATGTAGGTGTGAGAGATTCTGTAGTGAGAGGACAAATCATCTTTTAGTCAAGATGATGGTACATAAAACTAACTGTATTGATTGTTCTTTAATGATGCTTTGTGCTGCCAAAGTCATTTGAGCTGGATCTGAATCAGATCCAGTTGGCAAAGCTTCCCCATATGTGGAGCTCTCATAAATCCTGCAGGCACACAGACCTAATAACAGTGTAATGAGAGAGCTGCTGGGAGAAAAAATTGATTACAGGGTTGCAGACAATATCATTAACATTTCTTGCCGTGATACACCAGATGTCTTCCCTAATAGACTATTTTTGTTAATTTAGTTTTTATAGGATAGCATTGATTACATCATAATTTAACTTTCTTTGCATATTCAGGTATATGTGATCTGTGTTTCTACACTAATGATGGAATAAACTCATCAAATTTAATTTTGTAAGTTTTAACTTATCTGTTCATTTTTCTATCTGCTAGAGAGACAACATTTTTACTTGTACTGATAATCTGTTAGCTTGGATGTTTTCTAGTAAAAAGTACTGTGTTCAGTGGTGGGGAGGGAGTAGTGAGGGAGGTAAGAAGGCAAAGATAACATTACCCAGAACCTCCCTAAACTGGTCAGAAATGATTCTACCCACCAGCGGATTTACATAGAAACCACATGGCACCATGACAGAGGCTCTAGCCAAGGCAGGAAAGTTGTAACCTTTCAAGGGGACTTACATGTACATTTATCTTCATTGTCATGATTGTGGCTCTGCAGGACAGGACTCCTGTTGGCTGCACCCATCCTGTTCCTCACTAGAAGATCAAGGACTAGTGAGGATATTAGTTAGTTAGCATTTTAATTCTTTTAGCTATATCTTTTTGTGTGTTTGACCTCTGTTGGGTGGTTAACACACATAATTAGGATAGTATTGTAGGGGTGGTTTGAACTGTTTTATTTGAGTAGTGTTTTTTTTTGTTTTGAGACAGAGTGTCACTCCGTCGCACAAGCTGGGGTGCAATGGCATGATCTTGGCTCACTGCAGCCTCCACCTCTTGGGTTTAAGCGATTCTCCTGCCTCAGCCTCCTGAGTAGCTGGGATTACAGGTGTGGGCTACCACACCCGGCTAGTTTTTGTGTTTTTAGTAGAGACAGTGTTTTGCCTTGTTGGCCAGGCTGGTCTTGAACTCGTGACCTCAAGTAATCCTCTCATCTTGGCCTCCCAAAGTGTTGGGATTACATGTGTGAGCCACTGTCCCTGGCTCTGTATGTTTTGTTGTTGTTGTTTTTTGAGACAGTCTTGCTCTGTCACCCAGGCTGGAGTGCAGTGGCACGATCTCGGCTCACTGCAACCTCTGCCTCCCAGGTTCAAGCAATTCTCCTGCCTCAGCCTCCTGAGTAGCTGGAACTACAGGTGCATTCCACCACACCAGGCTAATTTTTTTTTTTTTTCGTATTTTTAATAGAGATGGGGTTTCACCATGTTAGCCAGTATGATCTTGACCTCCTGACCTCGTGATCCACCCACCTCGGCCACCCAAAGTGTTGGGATTACAGGTGTGAGCTACTGTGCCTGGCGTGTGTGTGTGTTTTTTTTAATCATTGTTTTTGTTGTGCATTTTCCTTTAGGGAACGTTTTTTCTTTTGACATGTTTCTTGGTAACATAGGATATGTTAATTAACCTTTCTAACTCTTAGTTTTCTCACTTGTTGTACGGGTATAATACTACTATCTATGACAAAGGGTTGCAAAAATTAAATAAAATAATTCATTAAATTTCTTAGCACCATATTTAGCATATAGCAAGCATACATTAAGCATTATCTATTATCCTGTAAGACTTGAATTTTACAAATTCTGGTCTTTTCTCTTTTCTTTTCTTTTCTTTTCTTTTTTTCTTTTTCTTTTTCTTTTCTTCTTTGATGGACTCTCGCTCTGTTGCCCAGGCTGGAGTGCAATGGCGCGGTCTTAGCTCATTGCGCCTCCGCCTCCCGGGTTCAAGTGATTCTCCTGCCTTAGCCTCCAGAGTAGCTGGGATTACAGGTGTCTGCCACCATGCCTGGCTAATTTTTGTATTTTTAGTAGAGACAGAGTTTCACCATGTTGGCCAAGCTGGTCTCGAACTGCTGACCTTGTGATCTGCCCGCCTCGGCCTCCCAAAGTGCTGGGATTACAGGCGTGAGCCACTGCGCCCGGCCCAAATTCTCGCCATTCTTAATCCGAATTCCAATAAAGTCTTTGAGTTTTAGAGGGTCTGAACATCCTGAAATTGCTAGCAAAGTCTCCTATATATGTACATTTTTCTGGAAAGAGGATCTATACTTTTTGACTATGGATGCCTATCAGTAGATTGCTTAGGTGTTGAAAATAATTTAAAAGTTAAGGTTAAAAACAGTGAAGGTTCTGCTGTTTGTCATTTAAAACCTCAAATCAGCCCAGGCATGATGGCTCACGTCTGTAATCCCCGCACTTTGGGAGGCTGGGGCAGGTGGGTCACTTGAGCTCAGGAGTTCAAGACCAGCCTGGGCAACATGATGAAATCACTACAAAAAAATTAAAAATTATCTGGGTGTGGTGGCATATGTCTGCAGTCCCAGCTACTCAGGAGGCTGAGGTGGGAGGCTTGATTGAACTTGATTATTCAGAACTCAGTCAAACCAGTGTTAAAAGAGTTATTTTTACTTAAGTAAGGCATTTATCATTAGTAAGTATCACTTCTAACATTAGTGCTTTTCATGCTTGATACTGTAGTACCATTTAAGAATTAAAAATGAAAATTTATTATAAAGTGCTTTTTTAGAAATGCTAATTGTATTATATTTGTTACCTACTTGTTGCTTAGAAAGAACTCCAATCTGGTTGCTTTTTTAGTGGTGCAGAAGTTTCTTGAGGCTATATTACTTTTTCATTGTTTACTGTGGCTTCCCTGCTTTGGCATACTTCCCCATTAAGTGTGCCAAAAATAACCATTGATAAAGATCACGAGAGATTGCTTTTTATATTTGATTTTAGTGAAAGATGTTAAGACGACTGGATTTTCAGAAGAACTGCTAATACAAATGTTGGGATTAATCCAACTACCCTAAATGAAAGATGATTACTAGTTGTCGACTTATAATGTAACAAATTAAGAAAATTCTGAAAGCACCCAACTGACCTATAATGACAAGGCTGACTGCTACCAGCATCAGAGAACCTGGCTGGGCCCGCTTTCCTTTCACCTGGAGCAGTGTTGTGTCTGCTTCCCCATCAAAGCTAATTGTCAGTTAATTTATTCTTTTTTTTTGAGACAGGTCTTGCTCTGTTTCCACCAGCCTGGAAAGCAGTGGTGCGGTCTCAGCCCACTGCAGCCTCCACCTCCTGGGTTCAAGCAATTCTCCTACCTCAGCCTCCCGAGTAGCTGAGATGATGGGTGCCCGCCACCACACCTGGCTAATTTTTGTATTTTTAGTAGAGATGGGTTTCACCATGTTGGCCAGGCTGATCTTGAACTCCTGGCCTCAGGTAATCATCCTGCCTCGTCCTCCCAAAGTGCTGGGATTACAGGCATGAGCCATCACGCCTGGCCTAATTTTTATATTTTTAGTAGAGATGGGGTTTCAACATGTTGGTCTCAAATTGACCTCAAGTGATTCCTGCCTCGGAACCCAAGTGTTGGGATTACAGGCGTGAGCCACTGTGCCCAGTCAATTTATTCTTAAGACTGTCTTTTCATCATATTCATCATCTTTTTTCCAAAAGGGGCATCAAGCCCTATTTTCAGATCACAAATATCTATAACCCTATGCTTTTATAACTGCCTACGATTTAAACAGCTTTTTGTTACCATAGGCATATATTAGATTTAATGATCCCTTGCAAGTTTTATTGAGCTTCTTATTCTTTCAGGGGTAGTGCATTGCTGTTTATTACTTAGAGGCACTGTTAGGACTTCAGCCTTGCCTTTCTTGGGCTGTTTCATGTTTTGGAGTTTTTTTTGTTTGTTTTACAGACAGGGTCTCACTCTGTCACCCAGGTAGGAGTGTAGTGGCACCATTCTGGCTCACTGTAGCCCCGACCTCCTGGGCTCAGGTGATTCTCCTTTCTCAACTTCTCAAATAGCTAGGACTATAGGTGCGTGCTACCTAAAATTTAAAAATTTTTAAAATTTTTGTAGCGATAGGGTCTCCCTGTGTTGCCCAGGCTGGTCTTGAACTCCTGGCCTTAAGGGATCCTCCTGTGTCAGTACCCCAAAGTGCTAAGATTATGAAGTCACTTCGCACAGACCTTTTTCCATACTATTTGATTGAAAAATATCTGAACAGCTGGGTGTGGTGGCTAATGCCTGTAATCCCAGCACCTTGGGAGGCTAAGGAGAGAGGATTGCTTGAGGCCAGGAGTTCAAGATCAGCTTGAACTGGTCAGACTAGTCTCTGACCAGACCCTGTCTCTACACAAAGTAAAAAAAAACAAAAAATGTTAGGTTGAGTATGATGGCTCACACCTATAATCCCAGCGCTTTGCGGGGCTGAGGCGGGTGTATCACTTGAAGTCAGGAGTTCGAGGCCAGCCTGGCCAACATAGCGAAACCCTGTCTCTACTAAAAATACAAAAATTAGCCAGATGTGGCGGGTGCCTGTAATCCCAGCTACTTAGGAGGCTGAGGCAGGAGAATCGCTTGAACTCGGGAGGCAGAGGTTGCATTAAGCCGAGATGACACCACTGCATTCAAGCCTGGGCAACAGAGCCAGACTCCATCTCAAAAAAAAAAAAAAAAAAAAAAAAAGCCAGATACGGTGTTGTGTGGCTGTAGTACCAGACTTTAGTATCAGCTACTCGGGAGGCTGAGGCAGGAGGATTGCCCGAACTCAGAAGTTCAAGGTTACATTGAGTCGAGATTACGCCTCTGCACTCCAGCCTCGACGACAGAGCGAGACTCCGTCTCAAAAAAAAAAAAAAAGGAGAGAAAGAAAGAAAAAAAAGAAGTCTAAACAAATATGCGGGGCTTATTCTAGGCTTTACAAATTCTCCGGAATATTTTTAGCAATGGAATTGCCAAAGACATTTCTGGCCATGGAAGTAAGCTTGTGGTTTTATTTAATCTAACTTTGTTTTTAGGATATCATACTATTTTTTGATGGGAATTTTTTTTTTTTTTTTTTTTTTTTCTTTAAAGACAGGGTCTCTCCCTCTATTGCCCAGGCTGGAGTGCAGTGGCCTGATCATGGCTCACTGCAGTCTCGACCTCCCAGTCAGATGATCCTCCCACCTCAGCCTCCTGAGTAGCTGGGACTACAGGCGCCTGCCACCATACCCAGCTAATTTTTAAATTTTTTGTAGAGACGGGGCTTTGCCACGTTGCCCGGACTGGTCTCGAACTCTTGGGCTCAAGGAATTCGCCTGCCTCAGCCTCCAAAAGGGTTACGGTTACAGGTGTGAGCCACTGCGTCTGGCCGGCAATATCTTCTGTAATTATCAAGGCCTTCAATGGAAGAAGAGATGGTACTCTTTCCCAAGGATATTAAATGTTTCTAAGGACTGGAGTGAAGTTTAAGTAATATACTTAAAGTTAATTCTTTTTTAGAGTCTATATAAATTATTATGCCTGGTGCCTGGAAGTTGCATTTTCAATTCTTATCTTTGATCTTATGTTTTACGATTAGATCGTATCAGATACTTTGCCCATCCCCTTAAAATCAATGTATTTTTTCCCTTTTATCCCAAAATGTATTCTCTAAAGGATAATTTGAGAATAGAAAATCTTAGATTTTCAGCCTGTAAATAGCTTTTGTGTTCTTTTTTAGGAACTAGTAACCTATTTTCAAGAAACATGCTGTCTAAAAGGACAGAAGGGCGTGTGTTTCCATCATGCTAGCTGATTTAGTTACTCTATTCCTCCCACCTTTCGGCTTTTCCCTCCTCATCCCATTGACATTCTTAATGATGGAAGGAAAAAGGCCTATGTTTTAGCTTGATTAAAATTTAATAGCTGAAGTAACCAAAACATTCATAAAATGAGGAGTTTGAAACTGCTTACAGATTTAATTTTTCTCTGGAGTATCCTAAATATTTATTCCTTGGTAATTTTTTAAAGTATGTATATTAGTACTCGTAGCCATTAGTAAATTTTAGTTATAGCTTTCCTTCCTTTCACTTAAATTTCCTGGAACATAAATTGGGAAATTTTTAAAATTTAGAATCTGTTTTGAATTTTTTGAGGTGACAGCTAGGTAGATGTTAAAAGTAGATAGAATTTTTAAATATTGAAAATAGAAATTATATTAAAAATATAATGTTCTTTGTCACCTGTATTTGGAAGTTTGAAAGGTCATGTCATTTCAACCCTATTAGATGGTAATTGGTGGAAAATAGTTGAATAGTAGCTTCACCTATGTAATGTAAAACTTTGGTGTTGGCTGGGCGTGGTAACCTATGCCTGTAATCTCAGCACTTTGGGAGGCCAAGACTGGAGGATTGCTTGAACCTAGGGGCTTGAGACCAGCCTGGGCAACAAAGTAAGACCTTGTTTCTACAAAAAATTCAAAAATTATCTGCTACTTGTGGGGCTGAGGTGGAAGGATCGTTTGAGCCCAGGAGGCTGAGGCTACACTGCGCTGTATTCATGCCACTGTATTCCATCCTGGGTGACAGAATGAGACACTGTCTCAAAATAAATAAATAAATAAAGTTTGGTGTTAACATAAATTTGTTTTATGCTGCCAGTAATACAGATAGATCTATTTTTTCACTTAAAAATTTTTTTTCTTGGCCGGGCGCGGTGGCTCAAGCCTGTAATCCCAGCACTTTGGGAGGCCGAGACGGGCGGATCACGAGGTCAGGAGATCGAGACCATCCTGGCTAACATGGTGAAACCCTGTCTCTACTAAAAAATACAAAAAACTAGCCGGGCATGGTGGTGGGCGCCTGTAGTCCCAGCTACTCGGGAGGCTGAGGCAGGAGAATAGCGTAAACCCGGAAGGCGGAGCTTGCAGTGAGCTGAGATCCGGCCACTGCGCTCCAGCCTGGGCGACAGAGCGAGACTCCGTCTCAAAAAAAAAAAAATTTTCTTATTTGGAGACGGGGTCTTGCTCTGTTGCCCAGGCTGGAGTGCAGTGGCATGATTTCGACTCACTGCAACCTCTGCCTCCTGGGTTCAAGTGATTCTCCTGCCTCAGGCCCCTGAGAAGCTGGATTATAGTCATGTGCCACCACACCTGTCTAATTTTTGTATTTTTAGTAGAGATGGAGTTTCACCACGTTGGCCAGGGTGGTCTCGAACTCCTGACCTCAGGTGATCTACCCGCCTTGGCCTCCCAATCGAATCACATTGGGATTAGTGTGTGAGCCTCCGCACCCGGCCTTTAGTTATCTCTTAAAGTAAGTTGGGAAGGCCAGGCTTGGTGGTTCCCACTTGTAATCCCAGCACTTTGGGAGGCTGGGCAGGTGGATCATGAGGTCAGGAGATCGAGTCCATCCTGGCTAACATGGTGAAACCCCATCTCTACTAAAAATACAAAAAATTAGCGGGACGTGGTGGTGCATGCCTGTAGTCCCAGCTACTTGGGAGGCTGAGGCAGGAGAATCACTTGAACCCGGGAGGCAGACCTTGCAGTGAGCCGAGATCATGCCATCGCACTCCAACCTGGGTGACAGAGCGAGACTCTGTCTCGGGGGAAAGAAAAAAAGTTGGGAAAGAGTTGATTTGTCCTGTAGATTTGACTTTACTGCAATTAGTTAGAGACATTGTTATGTTGACTGACGAGATTTTGTGGTACAATTTCCCATTGATCCATTAGGATTACAAATAATTATCAGCTGTATGGGTGGCAAACACTTTTCTTGAGATTTTTCTTAAGATAAACCTCAATTCCAAGCGTCACAGATTTTCTTGAAGGAGAAACTCTGCCTTACAGTTTAGCACAGAAGTAGGTGTTTCATGTAGTAGTGGAAGGGTTTAGAATTTGTTGTGTGGCCAGTTGTTTGGACTTCAGAATGCATTTCTCTATGAACACAAACAGGTTTTTTTTTTTTGTCAAGTTCGTAAATGCTGGTTTGAGTTTGTAATGTAGTGAAACAGAAAGATCCTTCCTTTATTGCCCACCTTACAGATACATGGACTTTCTTCCTTCGTTTCTTTGTTTCTTTCTTTTTTTTTTTTTTTTTTTTTTTTTTTTTCAGTCCTCAACTTGCTATTGTCTGGTACCACCTCTTCCCCCACAAAGAAACAAAATTGAAAACCACCCGACCTCCTCTGTGAGGAGATGGAGCTCTGCCTCTGCCTCATCCTTTTCCATTTCCTATCCCACCTCTACCTCTTAACATGTCTCAACCTGTTACCTATTCTTTTTGGTTTTTGTCTTCAACTTTCTATTTGAGAATAATTTCAGACTTACAGAGAAGTTGAAAGAGTGGTTCAGGGAACTGCAGTATACCCTTCCCCCAGATCATGGAGGTAGTTAAAAAAACCTCAGGTTTTTACTGGTAAAATCATAGCATCAGTTTGAATCATGATGGTTACACATTGACTAGTTGTACGATCAGGTGACTTAATCTTTCAGAGTCCCACTGTCTTCACATGTAAGATGAGAATACTGATTCACTTGTTCCAGAGTCAAACCCAGGAATCCATACTCCTTTCAAGCACTTCTCAAGAGATTCTGATGGGCGGCCAGCATTAGCAAATGAAGACTTGTCCCCAACTCCAGTAACCAGTGTAAAAGCAAATCTGATCTTGTCCTTTGCAGGATATAGAACTTTTTCTTTTTCTTTTTTTGAGACAGGGTCTCGCTTTGTCACCCACCTAGAGTACAGTGGCATGTTCAGGGCTCACTGCAGCCTCGGTCTCTGTCTCAGCCTCCTGAGTAGCTGGGACTATAGGCACGTGCCACCACACCCTGCTAATTTTAAAACTTTTTGTAAAGACGGGGTCTCCTTATGTTGTTTAAGTTGAAGATGTGGAACTTCTGATACAGTTCCAGGGTCTTTCATGTTTTTGAAACTTGAGTATGTTAAGGACTTCAAAAATAGTTTTTGTGTTCTTCTATATTGCTTAATTTCCTCCCTTCCCCAATATACAAATGAGGTATAATTTGTGTGCTTACATCCCTAATGCAGCTATAAAAGGCAGTTTATAAATTAATTTCAAACCAAACTACAAAACCAGTAAAATTCTGACTACCAACATTAATTTAATAGACTGGGTGATGATGTTGTGAAATAAGTAGCCGCTTGTGATGTAAATGTTACTGCTTGCGTATGGCCCACATTCTTGGATGCTGGGATGGTGCGTGGCTTGTGTAGACGGCTGGATTCCTTGTAATGACTCAGTTTTCCTGTCGCTTTTCTTTCAGTTATTGCCACTGAGAAACCATCAGTGTAAATACAGCTTGCCATGAAGCGACTTTGCCTTTATTTGGCATAAATGTGCCCTTGCGTATTGAGTTAATCTTGTTTATTTACCAGCTTGTGATAATCATGGTGGTACTACTTAGTTATATGTAAACTTAGTCAAAATCTTGTGACTCTGAACTCTATTAATGAAGTTGTAAAACATATAATTCCAAAAATGAATGTTAAAAATGTTAAGGCATACATTGAAATGAAAAATAAAAGTGAGCCTCCCCTCTCCGCCTCCCACTTCCAGTCATCTCTTGCTTCTGCCTGAGAGGCGCTGTCAGCCAGCATTGTTCTCACAGCATGCCTCTGTGTGTGTCTGTCCTCTTAGCTAGGTTAAGAGAAGGGGCTGTGTTTCATTCACCTTTTTGTTCCCAGTGTCTGGAACAGTTCCTGGCTCTGAGAAGTTGCCCCCATCCATTGTGTTGATAGTTTGTTTTAATTACAAGACAGAAAAGTCACATTGATTTTTTTTTTAATCAGATGAAGAAAGATTTCTTTTAAACAAATAAATCATGGGACTGTTAACACAAACGATAGCACTTAATACCGTCAAGAGAAAGATTGGCCAATACTAGCCAGAAAAATCTGCTGTGTGTAAGTTTTTTTGTTTTTGTTTTTTAAAAAGGAAGTGACTGTTGGGTGTCTCTCCACCTTGCTTTCTACCTTCCATATAAAGGAGAGGGGCACGGAACCAAACGAGTATTCCTGGCTGTAGTTTTAATAATTTTAGCGAGCGACATCAGTATATAACTCAAGTTTAGGTTTTTTTTTTCTTCTTCTTCTTTTTTTTTTCCTGAACTGTTGAAATTCTTACGGGCTTCTATAACTTATAAAACTTATACATTATATATACATGAATATAAATTTTCCAGTGAACATAGCATGAGGCTGTTTTATTACATTTTGCTTTTCATTTCTTTTTTTCTTATTTTTTTTGAGATGGAGTCTCGCTCTGTCACCAAGCGGGAGTGCATTGGCGCAATCTCGGCTCACTGCAACCTCCACCTCCCAGGTTCAAGTGATTCTCCTGTTTCAGCCTCCCGAGGAGCTGGGACTACAGGCGCTCACCACCATGCCTGGCTGATTTTTTGTATTTTTAGTAGAGACGGGGTTTCACCATGTTGGCCAGGATGGTCTTGATCTGTTGACCTCGTGATCCACCCATCTTGTACTCCCAAAGTGCAAGGATTACAGGGGAGAGCCACTGCACCCAGCCTGCTTTTCATTTCTTTATGTCTGGCCTGTAATGCTGATTTTTGGCCTCTTGCATTTTTATTAGAAGTGTACTATGCTTTTACAACAGGTAAATGATTACCACACGAGGGGTGCACTTTTGTTTTGAGGCCGCTGCCTTTGGTTGCAGCCTGCAGACAGTGAAGTTTCTCGACGCCTGATTAGAATGGAGAGCGCTGCTGCACTGCAACAGGGCCTTGTAACGATGGATAGTTTGGATGGAAAGGCAGAAGGACCTACGAAGACAGCTGTCAAATGCCTTTGGTCCTCTCTAATAGAAGTGTGTGTCTGTGTGTGTGTGTGTGATGACCTTGGACATGAAGGCAGTTGGGATTAAGGTATCTTGATCCAAAGGATCATGGAAGGATGTTTGGGAATAACATCTTAAGGCAAATTACCAGCATAAATGGTTGCTCCCACCTCCCACTCTCAGTCTGTCACCATAATGACATCCACTGTCATGTGGTCTGTACCCCCCACTCCCTGGAAGGGAGTACTAATTATTCACAGCAGCAGTGATAATGGATAGTAGGGTAGTATAACTGGATTGGGGAACATTCTCTCAGGATGTAGTTTGATTTGTACTTGAATTAAAAAGTACTGGCGTGGCCGGGCATGGTGGCTTATGCCTGTAATCCCAGCACTTTGGGAGGCCAAGGTGGGCGGATCACTTGAGGTCAGGAGTTCGAAAACAGCGTGGCCCACATGGTGAAACCCCATCTCTGCTAAAAATACAAAACATCTGGGTGTGGTGGCACGCGCTTGTAATCCCAGCAATTTGGGAGTCTGAGGCAGGAGAACTGCTTGAACCCAGGAGGTGGAAGCTGCAGTGAGCCGAGATCACACCACTATACTCCAGCCTGGCTGACACAGCAAGACTCCATCTCAAAAAAAAAAGTATTGGCATGTTTTCAGTGTGCACTTTTTTTCTGTGTTTTGAGTACTTTTTTAGTATTTAAAGATGCAAGGACACTTTTGAATCAGTATTACTGCTAACTTTAATATTTGGTTAATTTCCCCTGGAAAGTGGGGGACTTTCTGATCTTCCTGTGTCAGGATAAGGAAATAACAACTGATTTCTGTATCACTTCCCCCTGGCTTTTTCTTTTGTTACTAGCATTGCCTTGGATATATTAAAATATCCACAGATGTCCAGAGAATTGGCACAGCTATTATTATGATTATCAGTCTTCTCAAGATACTGAGCGGATTTATTAACAAACAAGCTGGAAATGTACAAAGATATCTGATGAATTGTTAAAAAAATTTTAAAGAAAAACAGCTGGCAAATCGTAATTGACAGATAGATGCATTTAATCTGTAGGACTTGGTGTATTAGTCGGTTCTCAGGCTGCTAATTAAGACATACGGAGACTGGGTAATTTATAAAGGAAAGAGGTTTAATGGACTCACAGTTCCATTTGGCTGGGGAGGCCTTACAATCATGGTGGAAGGCAAAGGAGAAGCAAAGGCACATCTTAAATGGTGGCAGACAAGAGAGTTTGTGCAGGGAAACTCCCATTTATGAAAGCATCAGATCTTGTGAGACATATTCTCTACCATCAGAACAGGATGAGGGAAACCGCCCCCCAATCCAGTTGTCTCCATCCGGCCCCACCCTTGGCACATGGGGATTATTACAGTTCACAGTGAGATTTGGGTGGGACACAGACAACCATATAATATGTTACTGTGGTTTAAGTAGGAAGACACATCTGTGAGACCGGGAGTTTCTCTCCAAATGGATGAGGAAAGGCACAGAATCCTAGGTGACAGTTTAAGGATTGCATGGCAGAAAAGGCTCTGTGATTAAATTCTCTGATGTTGTCACTGAGCTGTAAGACTGGAGATAACACTCTCTCTCTCTGCTGAAAATAAGAATCAGTACTCTCTCCTTGATGGGCTAAATTATTAAAAAGAGCCCTTCTTACTGTGTTTCGTTGTCTGGGATTTGCCTCAGCTGGTGATTTGTCAGTGGCACAGGGAGATTTGTGAGGCATTTCACATTAAAATTAGTCAGTAGCCGGTGAATCCCTTTGGATAATTCCCTTCCATTTTACAGTGCTCCTGAATAGATTTGTGATTTATTTTTGCTTAAGTAGCTTTGTGTTTTTTTGGGATTATTAAAAGAGAGTTGGGCATCTATACCCTTTTTTTTAAAACCTTGTTTTTCCTCATTTTCTCTGTGTTTAACAGTTTAGTATTGACCTTAGCAAACATCAAATATATTTGCATGGTACATTGACCTGACACTTGGTTAACATACATTGAACTTGAAGTTTCTCCCTTATGAAGGAATTTATACAAGAGGGTGGGGTTGCTTTTTTTCGTTAATTTTAACTGTGGACAGGGTTGGGGTTGTTAATTTGTTAGGTGCTTGGTAGGATTTCAGCTCCTTGATTGAAAAAGAAAAACAGCCCATCTTGTGAGCCTCAGTGACCAAAAGAAATGGTCACTGTGTCATTTGGGTGCTCGTCGTGTCTCATCCCAGCATAGTGTGACGGCTAGGGAGCAAAGAGAAGGGCGAGCCTCCAAGGGAAACCTCTTGCCCTGCTGTCCGCCAGGATGGGAGAAGTTCTGCAGGAGGTCCTGTCATGGGCATTGCTTACTGGGCTTGTCAGTTGGAACAGCACAATTGCAGTCTGGTAGGTGACATTTGCAGCCTTCTGCCTTCTGTCTGAGGAGAAGTAAGACTCTCTACTTCAATATTTCAAAGTCAGTGCTGTGATATATTTACATTCTGCTGGTGGAGACAGTACTGTTCATGAAAGATTTTTTGGCTCAGCCTTAGGAAGAGTATGGGCAAAGTTGTGTTAGAAGATGTTGGTTTCTGTAGCAAAACCATGAGGTGAGGCTGAAGAACAGTGTAATCTCACATTTCTGCTCCCTGAAAAACTCATCAGATTTAAAAATGCTTTTCTCTGGCGTGGAGGGGAGAGGGTTGAGAGGGAAGGGAGACTGATAAACAAAGGGCAGAAAGAGACAGAGGCTTTGAAATCCAGGTGATCGACTTCTAGTAACAGAGCATTGGACGTGGTTTCTGTGTGTGGAATCTGGCCCTGGTGGGTGTCCAGCTGCCATGAGAGGCTGTGGAGTGAGGGAGGACCATCCTGGGAGAAACAGAGTCAGGTCTGGTTCCTGTATGAGAGTCATTGGAGAGAACCCCGCTGCCTCAGAACGGTGCAACCCACCCAGTACCTAGCTCCGTGACGTTGCTTCTGCTGGAGGGCTGAGAATGCCCTTCACATCCCACGTGTCCCTTGCTGGAGTCAGTGCCATCTTCTCCTAAGTGGTTAACTATTTTCTCTTCTGTCCAGTGTGTTCCGAGTTGTTTCCTGTTTCCCCTACCAGATTCACAGCTGGTATGTTCGTTCCTGCTTAGTCCATGGGAGGTAGTCTGGGGGCAAGAGCAAGATGGCATTACAGCAGGCTGGCTTGCTGTACACTTTATAATTCCAGCCAGGAAATCTTTCGAATACACACTTGCATTCTATCTCAGTAGTGTGGAGAACACATCTAGGGTTTTCAGCTTGTTTTGTTAAGCTGCTTGGAGTAGTTAGAATTTTCCTGAGCATATTGCTTCTCCCAACCCCATGAGGCGGGAAAGAGATGTTTAGAACATATTGCTCTTTTAGGAATAAATACAGAACCACTGAGACCTGGACAACTGTTCGTCTTATTTTCTGCTTGGATGAAATGATATCTTCCTGCTGTTTCTTAAGGAAATACAGTTATCCATCCTCACAGTCACAGCTGAATACCAGGCAGTTGGTTGAGTAGTGAGTTCTTCTAGAAGATGGACTGAAAAATTGTCAACAGGATTGACCATTTAAAGAAAAAATCCAGTAAAATGTTTATTTAAAAAATTAATTGAACTCTCTTGCTTTAGAGACTTGACTATTGTCCACATCAGATCTTGTCTTGTGTGTGCACGTTCGTATGTAGAAGGGCTGTGAATCGGAGTGGGAAAGCCTGTGCTGCAGACATTATTCCCTCCCCATGACAGTAAATGCAGGACGGGGGTTCTTAGGATGTTGTCAGATAAATTCTTTTCTATCTACATGTTTTAGTTATGGAATTTTAACGTTGCTTTTCATTCTGTTTTCCAATCCCATATATTTTTTCCTTCTCATTGGCTTATTGTATGGGTTATTTCAGTGACCTGGTTTAACAAGAGGCAACAAGAATAATTCTTCGAGAATTCAAATGCCCATTTAAAAATTAGCATCAGGGGCCAGGCACAGTGGCTCACACCTGTAATCCTGGCACTTTGGGAGGCTGAGGCAGCGGGTGGATCACTTGAGTTCAGGAGTTCAAGATCAGCCTAGGCAACATGGCAAACCCCGTCACTATAAATAATATAAAAATTAGCTGGGCATGGTGGCACACACCTCTAGTCCCAACTGCTTAGGAGGCTGAGGCCAGAGGATCAGTTGAACCTGGGAGGTTGAGGCTGCAGTAAGCCATGATCATGCCACTCCACTCTGGCCTGGGTGACAAAGGAAGTCCCTGTCTCAAAAAAAAAAATTATTATCAGTAAAAAGTAAATGATTAAACAGTTGCTGTTTTAACTACATATGAGAGAGAAAACCCAGTTAACTTTTCCTTTTTATTGGCTTATGCCCTGGGCATCTGTCATGTTAATGCTTTTGACCTTTCTTAAAGATTATTAAAGATGAAATTTCTTGCGGGTCATGGGGGTTTGTACTTGAATACCACCAGGTACCTCGTGTCAGTGCTGTTTCCAAAGATAGACACACTGTGTGGTAAATCTTTTCAGTTAATTCATTAGAGAAAATTGTTTTCTGGCCAGGTGTGGTAGCTCACACCTATAATCCCAGCACTTTGGGGAGTTGGAGATGGAAGGATCACTTGAGGCCAGGAGTTTGAGACCAGCCCTGGCAACATAGCAAGACGTTGTCTCTACCAGAAAAAATAAAAATAAAATAAGAGCCAGGCATGGTAGCTTGTAGCTGTAGTCCCAACTACTTGGGATACCAAAGACAGGAGAATAACTTGAACATAGGAGGTCCAGGTTATAGTCAGCTATGATTGTACTACTACACCCCAGCCTGGGAAACAGAGCAAGACCATCTTAGTTAAGTAAAAAAAAGAGAGAGAGAAAGAGAAATTTATTTTCCTACAAACTGGATTTGTTTGTAAGATAAAGTATCAGTGCAATTCACTAGATTTTAATGTAATATTCTGACTTGTGTCTGAGAAACCGATTGGAGATGTTTTGTATTTGGGTCAGCTTTTTAAAAGACAAATCTCATGTCTCATGAATTAAGACTACATGTGTATACATGTCAAAGTGTTTATGAGGCAAAAAGCTTGCTCCTACCAGTTTCTAGAGAAGAGCCATCCTGTTTTTTGCTGCTGCTCAGCCAGCTGATTCCTAACATTCTTACTATTGACAGATGATTTTTGTACGCAGGGACAGCAAGTTTTTCCTGTTAGGGGCCAGATAGTTTTTCAGTTTTATTTTCTCTGTGCCAACTACTCAACTTAGCCATAGACAATTTGTAAACAAATGAGCATGACAGTGTGGCTGTGTTTCAGTAAAACTTTATTTTACTGGATCACTTTATTTCTAGTGGATCAGTAGAGTACAGGTGGTATCTGGACAGTCTGTGGGCCTATAGTTTGCTGAGGCCTGAGCTAGTATAAACTTTTGGGGATTACTGCCCTGAAGGAACTTGCTTGCTTTCTTCATTATAGCCTTGTGCCTGTGTAAGGTCTGAGGGTCATTGAGTTAGTGGGAATTGCACTTCTTCTTTCCTGTATTATTTGAGTTGATGCATCCTTTTTTAATATATCTAGATCTATACCAATATATCCCTCTAACCACTCCTCCTTCCATTAATTGTTTTTTGTATAGTGTATTAGTGGATAGGTATTGTAATAACTCGTTTTCACTAATGATCTTTAAGGATTTTTACAGCATGTTTAAATGCTAGGAGCAATTAATGATTGCTTAAACATGCTTTTTCATCTTTTTTCTTTGGCAGTTAGTTTGTATCTGAAGGGAAAATATGACAGGTTAAATGAACATAGTAAAATACATTAAAGTTTGTCCGAACTTTTCTTGTGTGTATGTACTTTTTAAAATGTTGTAACAAAGTATTCAGGACAACAGAAGAGTTTTTACTGGCATTTAATGATAGGTGTAACTTTTCTGTTTAATTTAATATTTAACAGTTAAGTATGGATATGGACAAATGCTTTAGCGTCTTTTTGTTTTTTGTTTTTTTTCCAGATGAAATAAAATGGTTGATACCCACATAGGCAAAGAAAATTTACCCAAAGAAAAATTAGTCCACAGTCACAGATAACATGGTAGATCGAAAGCAGCAGCTTTTTTTTTTTTTTTTTTTTTTTTTTTTTTTTTTTTTGACACGGTCTTGCTCTGTCACCTAGGCTGGAATGAATGGTGTGATCATAGAGCACTGCAGCCTCAAGCTCCTGGGCCCAAGCGATCCTCCTGCCTCAGCCTTTTGAGTAGCTGGGACCACAAGCACATGCCACCACGCCCGGCTAATTTTGTAATGTTTTGTAGAGATGAAGTCTCACTATGTTGCCGAGGCTGGTATCAGACTCCTGTCCTCAAATGATCCTCCTGCCCTGGCCTCCCAAAGCACTGGGATTATAGATGTGAGCCCCTGTGCCTGGCCCCCGCAACTTTTTAATAGTATGCTTTTGCTCACCAGGGCCTCCTGTAAGTGAGTGGGGATGGCTGTCTGCCACCCTTCTTTACCATCAGCAGAGTGGTTCAGAATGCATCTGGTTGCCAGTGATTCTCAGAAGTCTTATTTATGCCAAAGGACAGTATGTTACTATTAGCCATGACATTATTATTCAAACTGTTTTAAACATTATTATTTATTGATAGATTGTATTTAGATCTAGTATTAGTTGAGACTATATGTTATATATAGAGGCTCAGATGTTGAGACTATATATGTAGTATTTGCTCATCGTTCACTTGCTATATTTTTGGCTAAATTATTATAAAAATTTTCTGTGGTTTCTGCGCCTCTATCTACTTTCATAAATGCTTTGTTACCACTGTAAAATGCAGTACATTCTCACTGTAGCCATTAAATCTGATTTTATATTAACTAGTTGACTGTGACATTTTTGTTGTATCTTTCTACCCAGTGGCATACACATTTTACGTAGTTTGTTGTAAGTACACACCTCTGACCATTTATAACGTATTTTATGTACAATCGTGATGAGGTGATTTCACTTCACAGAGAGGTGAGTTGCTGTTTTGGAAAGAGTACCTAGCTGGCTTTTGTTTGCTGGTCTATACTTGCTGGCCGTGTTACTTTAGACAAGCTATTTAACCTTTTAGGACATTAGTTTCCATAGCTGTCAAATCAAAATAATACCCATGTTACATGCTTCACAGGGTTATTCTTATGTGAGAATAAAAAGCGGTAATGTAGTGCTGTGACATTTTTGTATGGTCTACAAATGTAGGAGCGTCAGTTGTTGTTGGGATTGGCTGTTTATTACATAACCCCAAATCATAGTTGTCTAAGATAAACATCTATGTTCTCATATAAAACAAGGTGTTTTCAGGGTGTGCTGCCCAGGGTTGGTAGACTGACCCAAACCTCAGGTATCTAGTCTCCTCCTGTCTGCCCCGGTGCGTGGTTTTCTTCTCAAGATCTCGCCATGGTCCCATATGGTAGCTGGAGCTACAGCCCCTCAAATCCGTGCTCTAGACCAGTGCTATTCAAATGGTGACTCACCAGTAGGACTGTTTGCTACCTGTCCACCAGGAGATGAATAGAGAAGCTGAAAGTAACTGTTTAGAAACTTTTCTAGCTATTTAACTTTGTAAAAATCACTGCTCTGCAGTGGATTGGGGGACACTGGTCCTCCACCCCAGCGAGGCAGCTGAAGGAGGGTGTATTAGTCTGTTCTCGTGCTGCTAATAAAGCCGTACCTGAGACTGGGTCATTTATAAAGGAAAGAGATTTAATTGGCTCACAGTTCCACATGGCTGGGGAGGCCTCACAATCATGGCAGATAAGGAGCAAAGTCATGTTTTACATGGCGGCAGGCAAGAGAACATGTGCAGGGGAACTCCCCTTTATAAAACTATCAGATCTCATGAGACTTATTCACTGTCACAAGAACAGCAGAGGAAAGACCCACTCCCATGATTCAGTCACCTCCCACTGGGTCTCTCCCACGACACATGGGAATTGTGAGAGCTACAATTCAAGATGAGATTTGGGTGGGGATACAGCTGAACCATATCAGAGGGGCACACAGCAAAAGCTGTTGTAGGCCCATTCCAGAGCTTTTCCAGTAGCCCTGCCTAACAACTTTGGTTTACTGTGCTCTAGTAATGTAGGTGCTCTGTTACTATGGAAAATGGGGAGAAGTGGAAGTTGAATGGGGAACAGGCACTCTCTGTCACTTGTCTGAAACCCGTCAGCACCATTCAACACAGAATGAGATCCCAAGCTTGCAGCCATTTCTTGGGCTTAGGAGAACTGTTGCATGTCTCAGATGGAAAAACATGCAAAGAATACCAAAACAGAGTAGAATGATAGAAGAGATTACATGGTGATTGTAGGAAAGAACAGTTTCAACATGTTCTGTATGTATTTGTATTTTAATGATTTAGAACTAAATTTATGATTTGAATTTCAGTTCATTTTCTTAAACAAACATGGATTATCTCCATGCAAATATGATTAAGTTTGATTCTCCTAGGATAGGGTGTAAAAGTAGAACTCTGTTCAAAGATGACTTTTTTCTTTTGAGATGGATCTCACTATGTTTCCCAGGCTGGTCTTGAATTCCTGGCCTCAAGCATTCCTCTCACTTAGGCCTCCCAAAGTGCTGGGATTACTGACATGAACCACTGCACCAGCCAAAGATGGCTTTTAAAAGATATTTTTTTTGGCTGCGTGCAGTGGCTCATGCCTGTAATCTAGCACTTCGGGAGGCCGAAGCAGGTGGATCACTAGAGCCCAGGAGTTTAAGATAAGCCTGGGCAATGTGGTGAAATCCGATTTCTACAAAAAGTACAAAAATTAGCCGGGCATGGTGGTGTGCGCCTGTAGTCCCAGATAGTTGGGAAGAAGAGGTAGGAGGATTGCTTCAGCCTGGGGAGGTCCAGACTGCGGTGAGCCGAGATTACAGCACTGCACTCCAGCACTGCACTCCAGGTGACAGACAGAGACCCTGTCTTAAAAAAAGAAAAGAAAAGTGCCTTCTGCTGGTTTGGATGGGCAGGAGCCTATTATATCTTGCATGTAAATGCATTTAGGGTGGAAGTAGTAGGGAGGGTTTTAAAGACAAGTTGCTAAACATGAAATGGCCTGTGATTTAGTTGAATTGTTTGTGTTTTCAATTGTATTTCTTTGTTCCTTTTCATTGAGGAGGGAAGTACTATAAAGTGTCTTTACTATGAATGTACTACTTCACATTAGCATTACAGTGTTTTTTCCTACTATAAAAATCTTTATTTCCTTTCAATGTGTTAAGCCAAAGGTTATTAAACCCTCACCTTACGTATCATTTTGTAGTAGGCACCTTTAGAGGAAGGGATTAAATGAATGGTAGCAGCATCTTTAAGACGGGATCTGAGTTCTTACCCTCAGCATGTGCAGATTTCTGTGGGAAGGGCAGGACATAAGTTAGATGTGTTTGGCAAGAAAGCAGTGCACTCGACATAGTAAGTGTGCACTGCAAAGGAAGCACGCGTGATGGAACCTGTCAGCTGGTAATGCTCAGGAGGAGAATTTGGAGTGAATTTGGAGTTGGCTTAGACAGGTATGAAAGGGAGAGAAAAGTGGATTCTAGGTGTAGAAACTGGTAGCCCTGGGTCTTCTTGGGTTAGTCATGGTGTTTGTCCTGGAGTTATCATCCTATGGATAATTTTTAGTCGCTAACTGGATTTGGATTGTGGGAACATGTTGGGTCAGGGTTCATTAGGTGGCTATATAGACAGTTTGCATTTTGCATTGAAAATACGTGATGGTACTTGGATTTTCATCTAATGACGTGTATATATATATTAATTATTATTATTATTATTATTATTTTAAAGCAAAAAGAGTGCTGATGGCCGTTGGCCATTCACTGTCAGTGGACGGTCAAAAACAGCCAGTGGCTTCTGGGAGGGTCAAGCTTTTTCTTGCTTTTACACCATCTTTCTCTTGACCATTCTTTTTGTACAATATATAACTTCTCTACTTGTTTTATCCCAGAAAAGCCTCTTCACATCACTAAGTTATTTATAGAGAAAGACATTCCTTATCTGGCAGCTCAGGTGGTTTGATCTTTACTTTCTTGTTGCCCCATGGAGGCTAGGACGTGATGTCGTGCATCTGATAGCAGCGCCACAGAAATCTCTTGCAGCCTTCTCTTCAGAGTCTTGGTTGGAAGAGGTCTGCTGGCTTTCCTCTTTATAGTGAACAAACATTTGGGAAGCTCGTGCTCAGTTCTTAACATCTGATATAGTAGCCAAGTAACTTTTGAGTTGCTCCACACACTGATAGAATAATACAGTGCAGTCAGGATAGTTTGCAGACTCTTTCTACTCAGCAGTTCTTCAGCTCTTTCTAGAAAAAGAAACTGCTTAGAGGATTCTGGGT
This sequence comes from Chlorocebus sabaeus, assembly GCF_047675955.1. Taxonomy (NCBI): domain Eukaryota; kingdom Metazoa; phylum Chordata; class Mammalia; order Primates; family Cercopithecidae; genus Chlorocebus; species Chlorocebus sabaeus. The sequence continues at coordinate 128,263,038 of NC_132923.1, forward strand.
GAGAGCAGGCATGTGGTCTCTCGGAGGGAAGCAGCAACTGTGAATCAGTGTGGCTGAGAACGCTGCAAGAGTGTGAAGAAGTCAAGGAACCTCACAGGTAAGTGAAGGAAATGCAATTCAAGGACTAGATTTTCCAGAACAGCAAACAGACAGTGTGCCTGGAAGCCTTCATATTTCCTAAGTGTGGACTAATTAAGATTTTTAAATTTTCAGGTTCCAATTTGGAAAGCTTAAAGGCATAGTTTGTATACTATTTCCAGCACCGTATGTACCAGAATGAGAATACCAGAGGCACTAGCTTGGCCTTTGAGGGAACATGACTGGTGGGCTGCAGGGCATTTCCGTTTGTCCTCAGGACATCTCTGGCATTCAGCTTAAGTCTCTACAGTTTCATAAAATTTGTTTCCTGAGTTAATTTATCTCCCCAAAGCCTCTTGAGGGAGAAAAGAGTTTTAAACATTTCTGACATTCTCTGTGGTCCATAGTACTGTTCAGTGTGGATTTGTTGGCTTTGTTCTGCATCCCCTGAGTGGTTGGCTCCTTTTTGTCAGGTGCTCGAATGGCACCTGTTCTGGGAGGTTTTTCTTACCATTGTATTCAGGCCCCACTCCTTTTCCTTTTTAGTCACTTTCTAAGATACTGCTCAGTTTTAATATCTTTATTGTTTTTATGGCACTGATTGTCATCTGAAATTACCTTGTCAGTTTATTTGTTTCTTCTTCTGTCTGGCCAACTCTCATATGGATTTACCCCAAAAGCAATGGTGGTAGGAGTGTTCCTGCAAGGGACTGACTTAGTCCTGAGATGGTGCTGATTAGGATTCCAAAGAAAAAGCACCAAACAGCAGGGCGAAAAAAGCATTTATTAGGGGAACTTACACACAGAGGGCTGTACCACGCTTGTGACTGTGACAGACATTGAGGTACAACACAGATGTTGTACTTGGTGTGTCCATGAGGAGGGGGTCAGGTTGTAGAGTTTATACGAGGGTTTGAGGAATTCAATTCATGGTCAGAACCAGTTTCTGTGAGTTTTGCCACATTTGATCTTGCAGTATTTCAGCAGTGCCTGGGAATGTCTGAGCCCCTGGCTTGGGCTCGAGCTTTCACGGCAAAACTTGCAGCTGTCCAGGTGACAGAACTGTGAAGGCACCCTGTGTTTCTCAGCACAAAGAAAGAAAGTGGGAGGAACTGGGGGGCCCTACTCTTGTTTGCCTTTCTCCAATAAAATAAATTTGAGAGCAAGACCTAATCTGTCTTATTCTGTGACTATCACAGGACCTAGCACTTAGTTAGATATTCAATAAATAGGACACCAAGTGAATGCATAAAAAATAAATAAAAATGTGAGTAAATACTTGGAATTTAGTAAGCTGATTATTTGATTTTTATCTATTGTTCAGTAGTATGTGTGTATTTGTTTTTGAGACAGTGTCTCACTCTGTTGCCCGTGTTGGAGTGCAGTGGCGTGATCTTGACTCACTACAACCTCCACCTCCCAGGTTCAACTGATTCTCCTGCCTCAGCCTCCCAAGTAGCTGGGATTACAGGCATGTACCACCATACCTGAATAACTTTTGTATTTTTAGTAGAGACCAGGTTTCACCATGTTGGCCAGACTGGTCTAGAATTCCTGACCTCAGGTGACCTGCCCACCTCAGCCTTCCAAAGTTCTGGGTTTACAGGTGTGAGCTACCATGCCTGGCCTTGTCAGTAGTTTTTGTTTGTTTGTTTTTTGAGACAGTCTTGCTCAGTTGCCTAGGCTGGAGTGTAGTGGCACCATCTCGGCTCACTGCAGCCTCCGCCTCCCCAGTTTGAGTGATTCTCCTGCTTCATCCTCCCAAGTAGCTGGGATTACACGTGCCCACCACCACACCCAGCTAATTTTTGTATTTTTGGTATAGGTGGGGTTTTACCATGTTGGCCAGGCTGGTCTTGAACTCCTGACCTCAAGTGATCTGCCTGCCTTGGCCTCCCTAAGTGCTTGGATTATAGGCATGAACCACTGTGCCTGGCCTGGGTCAATAGTTTCTTAAGCCATGTTTTAAGGTGGTACATTTTGGGGATTAGTATGGAAGATGTTCAAAGGGAGGTTCTGTGAGAGAAGCTCTGGGATCCTGTTTCTACTTGAGGGATGATTCAGCAGATGAGTTCATGATCAAAAGTATTTCATAAAGATTTTGTTTGGCATCTTGCATCTTTATTTCTTCTTTCCTGATATGACTTAGTTGCCATTATTTCAAGTTACTGACAGCATTTGGGCCACCTTATCTTTTTATCCTGTCGTGTATGTGTTTTTGTCTGCTCAAGATTTGGCTGCCTTTTGGGTCAAGGGGCCACGCCTCATAGAGTCAGTGGGAGGCCATAGGCCAGAGTTACATAAAACCAAGCACGGCCACCCAGAGAGACTGGACGAGACGACGTCCCTTCGATGTGGGGTTTGGGAAGGTTAGGCCTTGGGACTTCTCCAGCCCAGGCACTTTGAGGGACATTTGATGAATTTAAAAAGTCAGACATGTTTCTGAAAATGAGAAACCCTGCTAGAGTATGTCAGATTTGCAGATTAGAGTATAAATGAGAGTTTTCAGTGATTTACTTTAAATTTCCCCATTGTGTTAATTGGTGTTTTGAAATGTTTTTATTAAATTCAGCCAGCATTTATTAAATAAATACTGTATGAAGAACAGTCCATTGTGCAGGAGGAAAAAGAAATGAATTAGTCTCCCCATCAAGAATGGCCAGCTCCATGAGGGGAGAGACATCTGCTTGTTTTGTTTACTGCTATGGCTTCAGGCTTTACTGTGCATGGCACATAGTGGGAACTTAATGTGTGTTTGTTGAATGTAAAAATATGAATAAGATATGGCATCTTCACACACAGTGGTTCAAAGTGAGTAACACGAATGAAACATGCCTTTGAGGGTCCCAACATACCCTGCAGAGAACAGAACTTGGGGAAGTGTGAGGGTGGTTTCTGAGGGAAGGACTTAGTCAAAGTAGGAGCTTTTAAGGTGGGACTCCCAAGGTTGGAAAGAATTTGGCTGGAGAACAGAAAAACTTTTTAGACAAAGAATAGAGGCAGAATATTTTCATTGAATGTTGGCGTCTAGCTTGGTTTGGTAAAGAGAGTGGTTGGGGATAGAACTGGAAAGGTGTGCTGAGCTCTGAAAGCTGAGAAACTAGATTTTATTTATTGGTCACTGGGGAGCCAAGACGGCTTTTTAGCAGATAAGTATGTGATCAGAATTACTCTTTAAGAAAGATTAGAGATGGAACAAATTGGGAAGCTCCTGAGACAGTTCACATGAACTGTATGAGGGGTCTGACCCAGAATGCTAATATTAGAGTTAGTGGTGGAGGGGAGGGATGTGAAGTTAACAAGCAGTGTTTATCTGCTTTGCAACAAAAATGTGTCTTTGCTGTCAGTGATTTGTATTGTAGATAGGGAACAGTTACAATTCAGTGGAATAATTTGAGGTAATTATTAGATGCACTGGGGCTGGAAGAACTCCTTGTAGTGTTCCCTTGTAAGGGTAGACAGAAATGATTCTGGTTTTTCAGATTGGGAATAGAGGCTCAGAGATGTTCAGTAATTTTCCTAATGTCACATAGTATGAGAGCCAGATTTCGAACCCAAGTCTCCATAATTTTAAAGCCTGTGCTTAAACTTTTCCTATGTAATTTTCTATGGAGGACAGTTGAAGACAGGGTGTCTAGGATTTCCTGGTTTTCGACTTGCTGTTTGATGTGTGAGAGATGAGGGGAGGGAGGACTCCTTTAAGGCTTTTCAGACCTAGAGGCTGGGAAGGGGCTTGTTCTATCAGAAGCTTTATGTCTGTGGCGTTTATTATGAGTATGAGTTAATGCAAGTTCTCTCATAAATGTTTTTTGCTTTTTATATTTCCGAATTGTTCTTAAATTTTAGTTTCCTGGGCTGCATTCTTAATCTAAGGATGCCATTATGATCACTCCAGACTGGGAAGGGATTATCTATTATGTGTTAAGCAGCTATTCTTCCTTTTGTAGGATCCCATGACAATTCCAGCTGCTTTCTTATATCGTGTTTATATTTTCTTACATACATTTTCTAATTTAGTTCTTTTGGTTTGGATGCTATTTTGTCTTTCAGCTAGAAACCACATAATTATGGAATGTTTAAGTTTGTAAGCATTGGTAAAATCTATCTTTTATCTGCTCATAGAGTGCATCTGTGGCGTCTGGTCTCCAGCTGAGTCTGAGTCAGGAGATCCACCTTTATCCTGATGGGACTTGTCCTTTAGATTCGCCTCCCTTCTCCTGAGTTTCTTCTGTGGCTGCCTTAGCTTTAGTTGATGTGTTTTTTCTAAGCAGAACACAGGTGAGGTATGTTATTAGTGTTTTCTTTTTAAAAAACTTTCGATTGTGGAATAAAACACAGATACATACAACCACACAAAGCATATGTATAGCTTAATGGATTATAATTTGTAACTACCTCCCAGGTCAAGAAACAGGATGTGGCCAGCCGTCTTCGAGGTCCTCTGCAATGACAGTTCCTTCTTTCCCTAAGGAATTCACTATCTTGATATATAGTAGTTATATTCCATTATAGTTTTGTCACCCAGGTGTAGATGTCTGTACACTGTAGTTTAGTTATGCATATGATATGTCTTCTGAATCTATTATAAAATAATCTGTACATCTGTCGCTGCATTGCTTTATTTTCCTAAATTTTGTTTGTTGTTGATTCCAAGCCATTTGACCTAGATAATCTATTGCAATCTGGATTTTATTGATTGTATAGTACAGTTAAAGATGTGCCTCTGACCCCTGCATTTCTTGTGTATTAGTAGCTAGATCCAGAGTTTTGATGAGACTCCGGTCTGTTCCATTTTGGCAAGATTACAAGTGGTATAGGATACTTTTATCAGAAAGTATGTAATGCCTGATTTTTGTTATCCTGTATCCATTAATTCCTTGAGAGTTTCAAAATTGTAAGATTTTAATTTTATGATTTCATTTTCATTATCAGCTAGAATAATTTTATATAGTAGTGTTGTCTGTCATCTACTGTTTTGTTAGCCAGTTGCACAGTTTATATAGGAAAGACAGAATAAAGACTGTTGCTTCCATTTATTTACCCAGTTTTCAAGTAATACATCAGAGTATTCTTAAACCTATTTGATGGATTTCAGCTAGTTGCAATTCCTAATCCTTATCGGAGCCAGATTGTCCCATTTTTGGTTAGTGGGAACCTCTTATTGGCTCCTGAGTCCCGACATGATCCTGGGAATCTTTGATAGTTTCCTTACTATCTCTATGCCAAGGTGTTCCTTCCTCATCTTGTACATGTCTTGCAGCAGACACATAATCAGCATCTCTTCTCAAATCCCTGGTTTCTTTTAGTGAGAGATGTTATTGCAAGAGCATAATCTAGAACATTTGAGTCTCATTGCTGCTGGGCTGTTTATTATTTCTGGGCCTCTTGATTTATATACTAATGATGTTAAAATATCTATAATTGGAGTGGACAGAGCTGGGAAATATTATGTATGATGTCTTACAATTTATACTGATACAACATGCTATTTCTCATTTAAATCCAGGATTACAGAGTTTTTATTTAATGTCAACTATTTCCATCTCTATCTCTTTTCTTTCAGACAGATTTCTGGTTCTCAAGGACACAAGGGGTGACAGAATTGTAATATCCCATAATTCTTTTTTTTTTTCTTTTCTTTTCTTTTTTTTTTTGAAACGGAGTCCTGCTCTGTTGCCCAGGGTGGAGTGTGGTGGCATGATCTTGATTCACTGCAACCTCGCCTTCCTGGTTCAAGTGATCCTCCTGCCTCAGCCTCCCAAGTAGCTGGGACCACAGGCATGTGCCACCACACCTGGCTAATTTTTTGTATTTTTAGTAGAGACGGGATTTCACCATATTGGCCAACCTGGTCTTGGACCCCTGACTAAAGTGAGCCACTGGGCCCAGACTCAATTACTTTATCTCATCTACCCATACAGTAGTTTCAGAGTAACAATACTAGTGCTGACACCACCAATTACGATTTCTGGAAACAGTAAAATAAAAAATTTGTGTTTGCATTCTCCCTTTTCTCCCTCTGTGTGTTAAATGATAATAGAATGTCTGCATTTTTAGATTACACACTATAGTCTTTTTAACCCTCATTTAGTCTTAGTTCTTCGAGTCACTATATACTTCATTTTCACCAATAGTCCTTATATAGCTGTCTCTGTAGTCATTTTTGTTTGTGGTCTGAAGTTTGTTCTCTAATGGATTCCTTAGAGACAGGGTTTCTCATTCTGTCGCCCAGGCTGGAATACTGTGGCAGGATCATAGCTCACTGTAGCCTCAAATTCCTGGGCTTATGCCATTCTCCTGCCTCACACTTCCTAGTAGCTCGGATTACAGGTATACACCATCATGCCCAGATAATTTTTTTATTTTTCGTTGAGATGGGGTCTTGCTATGTTGCCAAGGCTGGTCTTGAACTCCTGTCCTCCTGCCTGAGCCTCCCAAGGCATTGGGATTACAGGTGTGAGTCTCCGTACCCAGTGCCTATTTTTAATATTTGTCACTTTCTCTTTAGTCCTTTTCATATTTTTTATTTCTTTTCACTTTTAAATGTTTTTTCTTTCTGATTTCTCTTTTTTTTTTTTTTTTTAAGACACTGCCAGCTATGTTCACTCACTTTTATATTGCTTCGGGTTTAGTCTTCATTTTTCAAGTTATTTATGTCTGTCACTTCATTGCTGAATTTTCTTGTTTGTGATTTATGTTACTGTCTAATATCTGGTATAATTTATTTAATAATATCTTTAGCATGTTTTGAAGTAGTACATTATAGTTTTTTTTTTTTTCTCCCAAGACGGAGTCTCGCTGTGTCGCCCAGGTTGGAGTGCAGTGGCCGGATCTCAGCTCACTGCAAGCTCCGCCTCCCGGGTTTACGCCATTCTCCTGCCTCAGCCTGCTGAGTAGCTGGGACTACAGGCGCCCGCCACCTCGCCCGGCTAGTTTTTTGTATTTTTTAGTAGAGACTGGGTTTCACCGTGTTAGCCAGGATGATCTCGATCTCCTGACCTCGTGATCCGCCCGTCTCGGCCTCCCAAAGTGCTGGGATTACAGGCTTGAGCCACCGCACCCGGCCTATAGTTTTTTATTTTTTATGAGCAGTTGTGCTGTCCTTGTCTGTAGGGGTGTTACTCTGTTCCATATTCTCTTTTTAAAATAGTAACATTATATGAAGTTTGTGTAATGTACTTTGCTTTTGCTTGTTTTTTTGTGAATTTAATTTTCCTCAATTTATGACTTTACAGAGCTCCTCCTTCTGTTGTTTTTATGCAGTGTTAAAAAAATGGCAGCTTGCTGTGATTTTCTGACTCTGTTCCTCTCCTTTACTTTCATCTGGATCTTCTTTTTTCTTTAATTTATTTTGTATTTTTTGCGGAACTTATATTGCATTACTGATAGTTTCTCCCCTGCCTTGACTCCTTGTGCTGGCAGGGAGCTACAGCGGGCCAGTTTTGGAGAGTTCAAAAGTGGCTAGATTACTTCAGCGCCTTTAGCCCTACTGGGTCTCTAGGGGTTCTGACCTGCTGTTGGTATGGGCAACCCCACCAGGCTTCAGCTGCTCCTCACACGTTGGCCTTCCTCATTGCCTGCTAGCTATTTTACGTCCTCCTACTCTTAGCTATATCCCATATCTCATTGATTGATTCTGTTTTCTCTTGTGCAGATGCTCGTATCTAGATATCTTATGGCTGATGGTAGTTTATCCCTTCCAACCTGCTTATATTTTGCAGTTTGTAGAGATGCCTTGTTTCTGAATTTTGTTGTGTGTCAGCAGGAATTTGCTTTGACTCTAATTGATCTGTTTTTATGTGGGGATTAAGGAGCATTTGTAAACTATGCTGCCAGTGCTACCATCCTTCTAGTACTTCTAGTATGTTAGTTTTAGTTTTTATTGAAATAGAGTTTTACTAAGCCCCAGGACCACAGACACTTGAGTGCTTAAATCTTAACCCATTATCTCTCATGGCTGCCACCATTCCTGTATAAACCATGAGGGAGAAATAGGTACTGAAGATAAGATCAGAGAGGAATCATTTTATTCTTTGCTAATTGGCTTTTGTCCCTAACCCCCATTGATGTGATCTAGTCCCTGTCAGAGGCACAAGCACGTAAGTTTTTTCTAGGATTTTTCCTAGACCAGGCTCAGATCTATGTAAAAGAGACATGGTCCTATCATCTTAAATCAATACTCTAATTGGCCTGTGAAATTTCACCTTTGATGGTGAGAATATGCTGTTCTCTGTACCGTGACCACTACCCCTGCCCAGTATCTGTGTTAGAGATATCAGTTCCCTCTCGCTCTCCCTCTCCCTCTCTCTGTGGGGGGGGCCTTTTTTTGTTTTGTTTTTGAGATGGAGTAGGTGGAATTACAGGTACCCACCACCACACCCAGCTAATTTTCCTATGGTTTAGAAAGTATCCCTTAAAATATAACAGCCAGATGTGGTGGAGCATGCCTATAATCCCAGTATTTTGGGAGGTACAGGCCAGGAGTCTGAGACCAGACTGGGTGACACAGTGAGACCCTGTCTCTACCAAAAAAAAAAAAAAAAAAATTGTTTTTAAAGAAAGAAAAAAAGGCAGGCACAGTGATATGCACCTATAGTCCCAGTCATAGTCCCAGTCATTAATACTTGGGAGGCTGAGGTGGGAGGATCGCTTGAACCCAGGAGTTTAAGGCTATTGTGTGCTATGATCAGCCCTGTGGCTAGCCACGGCACTGCAGCCTAGGTAACACAGCAAGACCCTCTCTCTTTAAATTGATAACTTAAAATATATTCACTTTTGAGGAAAATTTTACATTGAACCTGAGGAGCAGCTGTGTGGTAGGTGAGGTTGGAGATTTGAGGAAATGTGTCATTTTATGATTATTTTTATTATATACATTTTATCTGATATTATATACCAGCAAGCAATTATATTAATAGCTGAAAATTTACATATTTTAGAAACATGAACATTAGCCATTAAAAGTGTCACAACAGTTTCAGCATATGTGCATACATACTAAATAATTATATATTTAAGAAATGTAATTGCATAACTCAAATGGAAAATAATCTCTGTATACCCATTACACCAATATTTTGTTTCATGTAAATATGAAGTGTATTAATAGTAGAAAATGATGCTTTCCAATATTGGTAATACCATACAAAGTAAGATTAAAATGCCAGTGATCCTACGGACTAAGATGTACTTTATATCTCTTGAATGCAAAATTAAATGAATCCACACACATATTATCAAATTATTTTCAGTGGGGAAAAAATCTTTTCAATAAACGGGCTGGAACAACTGGATAATCCATATGTGAAAATCAGAATATAACCCAACCTCATACCATACATTAATTTGAGATGGATCATTGATCTAAATATAATCTTAAACTTACAAAAACTTGTAGAAGAAATCAGGAGAGTGTCTTTACTTTCACGTAGGCAATTATTTCTTAATGAGGATAGAAAGTACTAACCATAAATGAAAAAAATTGGAATTCATCAAAAGACATTGTTACGAAAATAGAGCAGCTTCAGACTGTAAGAATATATTTGTCACTTGGCCAGGCATGGTGGCTCACGCCTGTAATCCCAGCACTTTGGGAGACCGAGGTGGATGGATCACGAGGTTCAGGAGATTGAGACCATCCTGGCTAACATGGTGAAACCCTATCTCTACTAAAAATACAAAAAAAAATTAGCTGAGTATGGTGGCGGGCGCCTGTAGTCCTGGCTACTCAGCAGGCTGAAGCAGGAGAATGGCGTGAACCTGGGAGGCAGAGCTTGCAGTGAGCTGAGATCGCGCCATTGCACTCCAGTCTAGGCGACAGAGTGAGACTCCCTCTCAAAAAAAAAAAAAAAAAAAAAAAATTTTGTCACTGAATGTCTAAGAAAGCAATTGGATGCAGAATACATTTAAAAAAATACCTTCCAACAAACAACACTCTTACAGGATAAGACCAAATCAGTTTTTAAAAATTGACAGAGTCTTAAACAGAGACACGTTAATGGCAGATAAGCCCATGAAAAAGTGCCCATCATTATCGGTCATCAGGGAAATGCAAATTACAGTCACAATAAGATCCTCAAAAGAGCCTCTAGAGTGGCTAAATGGAAGAGATGGATAACCCTGAATGTTAACAACGATGTCAGGAGTGCAGGGAGTTCTTATACATTGTTGGTGGCAAGGAAGATGGTACAACCACTTGAATAGTTTGACAGTTTCTTAAAAAGTTACATATAAATCTACCCTATGATTAATCTGTGATGGAAACCAGAGTAGTAGCAGGGTCTGGTTGCTCACATCTGTAATCCCAGCACTTTGGGTGGGAGGAGGATCCCTTGAGCCCAGGAATTCAAGACCAGTCTCGGCAACACAGTGAAATGAGACCTCTTCTCTACAAAAAAAATAAGAAAATAAGAAAAATTAGCTGAGCGTGGTGGCGCAAAACTCAAGTGGGAGGATCACTTGAGCCTGGGAGGTGGAGGTTGCAGTGAGCCAAGATCACACCACACTGCACTCCAGTCTGAGTGACAGAGTGAGATCCTGTCTCCAAAAATAGCTAGCTAGCTAGATCGAGGTTTTCTATGGGTAGGGTGAAGATTGACTGGGAAAGTGCTTGAGAGAACTTTCTGGAGTGATAGAACTGTTTTGACTTTGAGCCTTTATAAAAACTAAACAGTGTATTTAAAAATCTCTGCATTTCACATGTAAATTATAACCAAAAAAGTCCAGTGCAGATTAGAAAACATTTTCTGTATTTTAGTAAGTGAAAGTCTTATAATGCGATTTAATGAAATTTTAGTTTTTGGGTTTAATTCACATTTTAGTTGTGTGTGTTTTTAATTTTATTATGCAGTACATTAGAACTGAAATAAAAGCTTACTTGTTTTCACTCACTTGTCTAGCAGGTTTCACTATAGTGCATGTGATGAGTTCCAGCGTATGTGGACCAGTTATTTGGCAAATGCAGTTAAACTGGTTATGCCGTGGACTCTCTGAATCACCTCAGTTATTATTCATGAATTTTCTCTAGATATTTAAGTTGTTTAATGATAGCTTATAGTAATAGAATTCTTTCTTCATGTAAGTTTGCTTACTTTATCCGCTACTAGGAGCTGTATACATAGGTATACATAGGCTCACATGATGATGGGATGGTGAATTTCAAAGAAGAGATTATGTCAAATTACTTGACGTTGTCTATAATGTCAGTTAATTTTATAAGTGTCCCTCCATTTTACTGTTGATATTTGGTTAGTTTTTAAGCATCCTTTATCTTGTGTTTTTTCTTTTTTGAGACGGAATCTTGCTCTCTCTCCCAGGCTGGATTGCAGTGACACGATCTCTTTCACTGCAACCTCTGCCTCCCAAGTTCAAGCAATTCTGCTGTCTCAGCCTCCCGAGTAGCTGGGATTACAGGCATGCACTACCACACCCAACTAATTTTTGTATTTTTTAGTAGCGGCAGGGTTTCACCATGTTGGCCAGGCTGGTCTCGAACTCCTGACGTCAGGTGATCCACCTGCCTTGACCTCCCAGAGTGTTGGGATTACAGGCGTGAGCCACTGTGCCCGGCCTTAGGCAGTAGTTTTCTTGGCATGCAGATTTGAGATGGGGTAGTTCATAGCACAAGTTAAGAACCATTGTTCTAGAGCCTGATTGGAGGTATAGTTACCAGATAATGATTTCTTTATTAATGCAGAGGCAGTAGCCTCTATAAATTCCCTAGGCTTGGTTCCATTATCTATTCTTCTGTGTGGTCAGATTGAAATTTCTTGGGCATTGTTTCATTTTATGTTCCAATAATTATTTACTGCCAATTAGAACTTTGACAGTTTTTCTTGTTAGCCTGTCTGACATAACATTGATGGTAGAGCTAGGCAATGGTTTCCTACAATTCCCTCTATAGCTAATTTTTACCCTCCAATTATAGAATGTGGTAATACTGTTAATAGGTCAGTGGTGGCTCTATTATGTGTTAATTACCAAGAGCCAGCTATTAAAGTTTTCTTTTGACAGTAAAAGCTTTTCTGAACACAGAGGATTAGGGACATTTTCTTGGTTCTTGTTTTAAAGATCATCATGTGATGGTAGCAGGCAGAGAGCTGGAATGTGCGTTTCTGCGTGTCCATGAAATTTAACTTGTACTAATCCTGGTGGTTCTGCATGAGTAACAGACGTGGACAGAGACAGTAGAACACAGTGGAGCATAGCTTTGTGCTTGATGGCTGCTTTAACTTTGGGGCTCTAAGCAAGGATTTTAAGAAACATTTCTTTGGTCTTAAAAACTTGGAAATTAATAGATCTTCTGGGCAAGAGGGCTCCCTAATTTCTGTGGGACATGTGCCTAAACAAGGACTCCTTAGATACTAATATAACTTCTAACCTTGACAAAAGCTCAACTTTTTCATGTATTTATTTTTCATATAAAGAATCTTTTATGGTTTTGTATTTTAACACAAGGGGCAGATGTCTCTAGCTCTGAGCTGTGCTTTACGGCATGTCTTGTCTTTTGAATGTTTCTTTCAACTGGAGCAGCTTCCTTTGTTAAAAGGCCAACAACCCCCTAAGTGAGATGTTCCTGGAAAGAGGACCCCTTGATACTTGAAAGGTGAGAAATCCATTTAAACCATGTGATGCCTTCCACTGCTCTACTGCTGGGTTCTGCTTGTTTTAATATAAGTGATAGATGCTCTGGCTGGTGTTCAGTAATTGGAAGTGAACTATATAATATAAATGACATTTCATGGCATATGTGAGGGCACAGTGGATGACACTTGATTTCAGTGTTGCCTGCCTTTAGGTTTAAAGTTAGAAACCATAATGGAATTTAATTATCAGCATATATTCAAAGATTAGTTCAATGCATTTGTAATACCCTTAGTTGTTAGGTAACTGTTTGATTATTGGGTGTAACACTGGGTGTGTGTGATTTATAATGCCAGAGTGTGCAGTGTAGCGATAGAAATGCTAATAAGCTTTGTGTAAGGAGGTCTGCCATCAATACTTTGTTAGCAGTTTGCTGCCAAATAGTCTTCTTGGAAAGACATAATCTGTAATCAAAGAGGAGTTTGTGCAAATACGAAACACGGACAAAAGATGTTATGATAAAAAGAGGTGCTCATTGCTTTCTTTCAGGGCAGGTTTCAATTACACCTTATTAATGATTTCCTCTTTCCTTTTTATTTTATTTTATTTTTCCCCTGGATGGAGTCCTGCTCTGTCACCCAGGCTGGAGTGCAATGGTGCAAACTCAGCTCACTGCAACCTTTGCCCCACAGGTTCAAGCCATTCTCCTGCCTTGACCTCCCGAGTAGCTGGGATTACAGGTGCCCACCACTGCACCTGGCTAATTTTTGTATTTTTAGTAGAGACGGGGTTTCGCCATGTTGGCCAGGCTGGTTTCAAACTCCTGACCTCAGGTGATCTGCCCGCCTCGGCCTCCCAAAGTGCTGGAATTAAAGGTACGAGCCGCTGCGCCTGGCTCCTCTTTCCCTTTTAAAGTGCATGTCCAGCCTCAGCGGTATATCTCACGATGAATAAGATTTGGTGACAAGCTATTTTCATTCTAGGGCTTGTTTTATAAGGTAGCATTGAGTGGAACATCTTATATTCAGTAAGATACTCTAGCTCTCATATGTAAAGGCTCTATGCCTATTCACTTTCAGAAACATGGTGAGCATTTTTAAGGTTAAGTGATCTGTTTCAGCATGACGAGTATGTGATTTGCTTCTACAAGCAGTTGAATATGTGTAACTTCTTTAAGTTTTAATTGTAAAAGATTGGTCACCAGACTGTTGGCATGGACAACTGTAATTATATAGGCTTGTTTCTGTTCCGTTTTATTCTCTAACAGTATATGACTGCTGCAGGTTCCAACTCTGTTGGTCAGATACCATCTATACACTGGAAGGCTAGCTACATAAAAAAGATAGAGCAGCAATATATTAGGATAGAAAGAGAGGGGAGAGAGAGAGAGCAAAGGCCTATGACATAAACACCCTGTGTGTTTTTAAAAATAGTTTTTGAATAGGTAATACATTTATATAATTTAAAAAAAAATAAAAGAATTAAAAGTCATATTAAATTTCTTTTTTTCTTCTTGAGTTTTACTAACTCATACGCTTGTAGAAAATTGTCAGTTTATCTAACTTTGAAATTTTCTGACATATTATTTTTCATAATATAATTTGATTTTTAGGGTTTTGTTTTTTTTTTTCTTTTTTTTTTTTGGAGACGAAGTCTCACTCTGTTGCCCAGGCTGGAGTGCAGTGGTGCGATCTTGGCTCACTGCAAGCTCCACCTCCCGGGTTCACGCCATTCTCCTGCCTCAGCCTCCTGAGTAGCTGGAACTACAGGTGCCCGCCACCACACCTGGCTAATTTTTTTGTATTTTTAGTAGAGACTGTGTTTCACCATGTTAGCCAGGATGGTCTCGATCTCGTGACCTCCCTGATCCGCCCATCTCGGACTCCCAAAGTGCTGGGATTACAGGCGTGAGCCACTGTGCCTGTCCTAAATTTCTGTAATAAAGAAAGTAGGCTAGGCGCGGTAGGTCATGCCTGACATCTCAGAACTTTGGGAGGCTGAAGCGGGCAGATCACTTGAGGTTAGGGGTTCCAGATCAGCCTGGCCAAAGTGGTGAAACCCCATCTTTACTAAAAATTAGCTGGAGGTGGTGGTGGGCGCCTGTAATCCCAGCTACTTAGGAGGCTGAGACATGAGAATCACTTGAACCCAGGAGGCAGATGTTGCAGTGAGCCAGGATCGTGCCACTGTACTCCAGCTTGGGCGACAGAGTGAGGCTGTCTCAAAAGAAAAAAGGAAAAAAGAAAGTTAAAAAAAATTTAATAAAACACCAAGAAATATTATAAAGGTATGCTGAAAAGTTGGCCTCTCATACTTGGGCTCTTATTTGTCCAAATTCTTTTTCCTCAAACTTTACCCCACATAGGTAATCATTGTTACTACCTTCATATGTATTCTTCCCAGATGCCTCAGTGCATTTATAAGTAAATATGAAAACTGTCAAATTATGCATACTGTTCTGCAGCCTGCTGTTAAAAGTGTATGTTGACGATCTTTCTGTATCAGTATATAGAAAATTTCCTTCTCTTCTGCCCCTCTTTACTATGTATACCTACATTATATTCATTGTATTGGTTTTCGTAGTTTATTAGTCCTCCATTAATAGACATTAGATTGCTTCAGCAAATAACTTGTGTTATTTTGTGTATATGCAAATGTTTGTTTGTTTGTTTATTTTTGAGACGGAGTCTCCCTGTGTTGCCCAGGCTGGAGTGCAGTGGCGCCATCTCTGCTCACTGCAAGCTTCACCTCTCTTGAGTTCACGCCATTCTCCTGCCTCAGCCTCCCGAGTAGCTGGGACTACAGGCATCCGCCACCATGCCCAGCTAATTTTTTTGTATTTTTAGTAGAGATGGTGTTTTCACCATGTTAGCCAGGATGGTCTTGATCTCCTGACCTTGTGATCCATCCGCCTCGGCCTCCCAAAGTGCTGGGATTACAGGCGTGAGCCACTGCGCCCGGTGCAAATGTATCTTTAGAATAAATTTCAATAGGTGTTACTGTTGGAGAAACAGGTGAATATGTTTGTAATTTTGGTAGATGTTGCCCAGTTACTCTTTCTATAACACAATTGTGCCAGCTTATGTTTTTGTAAAACATAATGACAACCCTTTTCCCATAACCTGGCCAGCAGAGTGTTATCAACTTGGATATTTGTCAGTATGAACAATATATTCCTCATGTAACTTTAATTTGCATTTTTTAATTATGGTTTTATTCTTTACATTTCAATCTTTGACCCATTTAGAATCATTTCATATTATTTTGAATCATACAGTATGAAGTATAGATACAACTTAATTTTTTTTAGATGACTTTCTAGGAATCTCAACAAACCCGTTAAATAGTTCATCTTTCCCTGCTATTCTGTAATTCAATCTTTATTATGGACTAAATTCCTGAAACTAATTTTTAACTGGCTGATATTAACATGCTTTTATCCTTACAGTTACATGTAACTTTTTTCATACTTATTTACTGAGTTTCAAGTCTGGTTGTTTGTCAAAGTGGCTTTTAGTGACCAGTGTCTATGATTATGTATTTTTATAATTGGCACTAAAATTTTTCCAATCTTTTATCTAACCCCCACCCCCACCCCCACCCCAAGCCTATAGAAAAGGTACAGGTACAACACAGATAACTTTTTTTTTTTTTTTTTCCCCTGAAACCACTGGAGAATAAGTTGAAAAATAAATACCCCTTTACACTGATACATAATGGGTGTATGTTTCCCTCAAGGACATTTTCTCAAATAGCCCTCAAGTCAACAATCAAACCTAAAAATTAACATTAATAACATTATTACTATCTAATCCTCAGACCCTGTACACATTTTGCCTTTTGTTTCAGTGCCTTTTGTAGGGAATGGATCTCATCAGAATTATACGTTATATTTAGTTATGTTTCTTTAATCATCTTCGTTTTAGAGTAGTTCTTCAGTCTTCCCCTGATTTTCATGACCTGGACGCTTTTGAAGATTGCAGCTCAGGTGCATTGTAGAATGTTTGTCAGTTTGCATTTGTGTGGTATTTCTTCATTATTAGATTCTGGTTCGGGATCTTTTCCTTGTACCTTGCCAAGCAGGGCACAATTTTGGTTCCTTCTGTTACTAGCATTCACTTTGATCACTTAAGATTGGGTTTACAAGGCCGAAAAGTTAATTAGAAGGTTACCTTTTTGAGGTGGGCACAGTGGCCCAAGTCTGTAATCCCAGCTCTTTTGGAGGCCAAGGTCTGGTGATTACTTGAGCCGTCAGGTAGCGACCAGCCTGGGCAACATAGTGAGACCCTGTCTCTGCAAAAAAAAAAAAAAAAGAAAAAAAAGAAAAAAAAAGAAAAAAAGGAAAAAAAAATAGCCAGGTGTGGTGGCACAGGCCTGTATTTCTAGCTACCTGGGAGTCTAAGAATGGGATGTTGAGGCTGCAGTGAACGGTGATTGCACCAGTGCACTCCAGCCTGGACAGCAGAGCAAAACAGTGTCTTTAAAAAAAAAAGATTACTTTTTTCGTCCTTTGTTTTTTTTTTTGTTTGTTTGTTTGTTTTGTTTTTTTTTTTTTGAGGCGGAGTCTCACTCTGTCGCCCAGGCTGGAGTGCAGTGGCCAGATCTCGGCTCACTGCAAGCTCCGCCTCCCGGGTTTACGCCATTCTCCTGCCTCAGCCTCCCGAGTAGCTGGGACTACAGGCGCCCGCCACCACGCCCAGCTAGTTTTTTGTATTTTTTAGTAGAGACGGGGTTTCACTGTGTTAGCCAGGATGGTCTCGATCTCCTGACCTCGTGATCCGCCCGTCTCGGCCTCCCAAAGTGCTGGGATTACAGGCTTGAGCCACCGCGCCCGGCCTCGTCCTTTGTTACTAGTGAATATTTTATGGAAAGCTGGTCTGTGACTATGAAAGTATCTGGTTATTTAGCAACTATTCACTTTATTCATTTACCAATATCAGCATGGATGCACGATTTCTGATTTTCTTTGTAGTTTCTACTCTATTACTAACATTATGTGTTGATTCTCAAGTTGTTCTAGCAGAACTAGCCCAGCAGGCCTGTCCTTTCAGGCTGAGTTTTGCGTGTCTTTCACATTATTTGAGCACTTTCTATCTTTTTGGTATAAGTTATTTCAGGGTTTTCCTCCTCAGAGGCAACAATTGTTGCCAGCTTCTTGTATCTTTCCAGAGATACTTTATGGGCATATGTGTTGTGTATATGTGTATGTAAATTTTAGCATTTGCGAATTAGACTTTTAATTTTAGAAAGATTTTAATTTTTAATTTCGTGAATTAGACTTAATTGAAGTCTAATATATATTTGTGAAAGAA
Organism: Chlorocebus sabaeus; assembly: GCF_047675955.1. NCBI lineage: Eukaryota > Metazoa > Chordata > Mammalia > Primates > Cercopithecidae > Chlorocebus > Chlorocebus sabaeus. The sequence goes on from NC_132923.1 coordinate 128,281,010, forward strand.
TAGACATGGTAAATAGAAAGCTCAGTGAATTTTCATATAGTGAACACATCTGTCTAACTTCTGGTATCAAGAAATAACATGTGTGCACTCCAGAGGTTACCCTTCTGACTTCTCCTAGCCACTAACTGCGTAACTACTGCTATGAGCTCTACCATCACAGATTGGTTATGTCTGTCTTTGTACTTTGTATATAAAGGGAATTAAATGCAATATATATTTGTTCCTGTCTGATTTTTTTGGCTCAGCATGTTGTGAAATTCATCCATGTTTTTGTAAGTTGCAGTATTTTCATTTCTATATAATATTGCATTGTATAAATATACTGCAGTTGATCTAATTCTATTCTTGATGAATAGACATTTACAAAGATTTCAGCACATCTCCTTCAGTAATTGAACAAACAGATAAATCAGTAAGGATGTAGAATATTGAATAACGATTAAATGTGAATTGATGGTAATATATAGAACACCATTCCCAACAACTGCAAAAAATATGCATTCTTTTCAGGTGCTTATGTGATATTTATCAGAAATGACTATAGGCCGGGCGCAGTGGCTCACGCCTGGAATCCCAGCACTTTGGGAGGCTGAGGCGGGCGGATCATGAGGTCAGGAGATCGAGACCATCCTGGCTAACACGGTGAAACCCCTTCTCTACTAAAAATACATAAAGAAATTAGCCAGGCGTGGTGGCGGGTGCCTATAGTCCCAGCTACTCAGGAGGCTGAGGCAGGAGAATGGCGTGAACCCGAGAGGCAGAGCTTGCAGTGAACTGAGATTGTGCCACTGCACTCTAGCCTGGGTGACAGAGTGAGACTCCGTCTAAAAAAAAAAAAAGACTATATATAAGATCATAGTCTTAACATATTTCACAGCATTGAAATCATACAGAACATGTTCTCTGACCATAATGCTACTAAGCTAGGAATCAAAACCAAAAGTAGTACCTGGGAAATACACAGATGTGTGAAAGGAACCCAGATTCTTCTAAGTAGTCTGTGGGTCAAATAAGAAATCACAGTGGAAATTAGAAAATATTTTGCAATGAATTATTAATGGAAATACAACACATTGGTTGGGCGCAGTGGCTCATGCCTGTAATCCCAGCACTTTGGGAGGCTGAGGTGGGAGGAGTGCTTGAGCCCAGGAATTCAAGACCAGCCTGGGTAACATGGTGAAACCTGGTCTCTATAAAAAGTACAAAAATTAGCTGGGCGTGGTGGCATTTTCTTGGAGTCCCAGCTACTCAGGAGGCGGAGGTAGGAGAGCTTGAGCCCAGGAGGTCAAGGCTGCAGTGACCTGTGACTGGGCCACTTGCACTCCAGCCTGGGTGAGAGTGAGACTGTCTCCAGAAATAAAAGGCAACACATCACAGTTAATGGCTTTATCTAAAACCATGCTTAGACATAAACTTTTTTAGCCTTTAATATGTATTTAAATTACTTAGTAAGACACTGTGAACCACATTTTACCAATACCAGAATTTGAAGACTTAGTGGTGGCACCAAACACTCAGAGTAATTTAAATAATTTGAATTGAAAAGTTTTATGTTTATGTTTGTAAATGTATATAGGAATACTTCTTACAACCAAGATTGTAATGGTGGAAAACTGGAAATGACCCAGATGTCTACTGTCAGGAATATGTATGAACACAGTGTGATGTGCTGTATATGAAGGTAATACATGTCACTTAAAATAAGTGAACTAGGGCGTGGATGGATCATGTAAGCATAATGCTGAACGAACAAAGCATAGAAGAACTCAAAGAGTCTAGTTTATGTACAGTCATTTATGTACAGTATAAAAACATGCAAAATAATACCTTATGTATTTTTAGTTATATGTATATATTAAGTAAAAGCATGAAGTACTGGATGGGAATGATCAGTGAATTCAAGGTGGTAGTTGCCTGTGGGGTGTAGGCAGGTTGCACAGGCAGCTTCTTTAGGTTCGGTCAGTTGTTACTGCTTTAGGTATGTTTGGTACAGATGGTTCTATTATGTTTATGCCTTTCTGCCTGTCAAATATTTCCTAATAAGATTTTAAAAAGAAAAATAAGAAAGATAATAAAGTAGAGCCACCTTTGGGAGTTTTCATGAACAAGCTCAAGGGAGCAAGCAAGACATTTGGGTTTCCTCCTAGGTCCTGTAGGTAGAGAAACTGGTGTATGGAATCATTAGGGTTATTTAAACCCATCTCTGTGTATGAAGTATCAGGTCACAATACAGTTTTTCCTGGTATCTTGAAGTACTTTTTGAGAAGACCACTAATGTTAAGGAAAATAATACCCAAAGAGATTAAATAACAGTGTAAGTAAATGTTACTTGCCTAGGATTTATGGATACCAAGTGGCAGATTTCATTCATCATAACTTTTTAAAAGCACTTAACCATTATTTGACGTTTTAGAGGAGTGAGTTGGGGGAATTGGTAAGGGGTCTTCTCCTCCATTGAAATGGAAGTTCTACCAGAACTGGGACTTCCTGTTTTTCCCACTTCTGTATCCTCAGCGACCATCTCCAGAGCAGTGTCTGGTGCCTAGCAGATGCTCAGTAAATATTTCTTATATAGTTTGAGGAAAGTATATCTCAGATCTAATTTGAAATTATTTTTGTTTATTTTTATATCAGTTGTCACCAAAACTGTTCTATGTTCTAGGAATTTCCTGAGACCATATTACATCTCAGCCCAGAAGTTTTATCTAGCCAATTACTTGATTTAAAGATCATGGGATTCCTGTCTATAGTATTCTCTAGCAATAGATGGAAGAGTCACAGTGGACTCCGAATTGTTTTTCTCCATATTAACTTCTCTGCCAGCTAAAATGGAGGAAAGAAGTTAGATTAGAATATTGTTTTTCTGTCAACACTGGCACCCAAAGCCTTTTCATCACAGCAAATGTTGATTCTGTAATGGAAGTTGGTCTTTTTGTGGTAATGAGTATGTTGCCTATCTTGATTTTGGTGGAGGTTACACAACTCTATACGTTTGTCAAAACTAGTTGAAACTGTAAAATGAGCTAATTTTATTGTGCGTATATAAATTATATCTCAATAATTAAGATAAAACAAAACAAGAAACAAAACCCAAAAGTTGAAACTTGTTTTTGAAAAAAGATGACAAGAGATTTTAAAGGAAGGGGTCTTACTGCAGAAGATATGAACATTTCCGTATGTTGTTGTTGGTGCTTGAACGTGGTGCAGAATCTTTTTGGCAGAAATTACCCTATTTTAAAATGAATTGTGGCTCCAGTCACATGTTCTTTGATTTTCTTTCTTTCTTTTTTAAAGCAGCATTTTCCCAGCTCAGCTCACACTTGACTGAATACACTGATCGATTATTTGGGGATTAACTAAGGCTTCTCATTTTCTGCTTTCCGTTTCTCCTCTCCAGCAGGCCAGTGGGCCTTTGTTGTCTGGCGTGTGCACCGAGAGAAGCTATCAGAGCTTGTTTGTATTAGAAAAATGGTTGTAGATGCAACGGTTATAGATAGACTAACTAGTATTAAAGGTTACCATCTTTGTTTTGGTTTAAGGTAAAGGAAGAGAAGAAATAATGAAGATATTTAAGATAAGACAGACTGATTTACATAAACCAGGAAAGTATAATTTTTTAGTGTTCCTGCGGATTTTCCCTTTTCTTACCTATTTGAATTTGTTTATTGGTAAGTTGCTGGCTGTACTTGGATTCCTATTATGTAGGCCAACTTCGAGTCAGTAATTTCTAAAATTGTGTCTCTAGTGCTTCTTAAAAGTGCAAATATTTGTGTTGCTAAAAGTTACTGTGTTACCAACTCTACACTCACGGTTTAATTCAGACAGCAGTGGTACAAAAAGCATATCACCAGGAGAGGGAGGAATATTGCTAGATTCACATAAATTAGGTATATTAGTCATTATAAAGGATATGATTCAATATAACATTGTAAGCTAATATCTTTCTTTTTCTTAAAGATTTTGTTTAATGTTGCCAGTTTTCTCAGATAGGAAGCAGTATCATTCTTGAAATGGCCAGAAAGTTGCCTGGAATTGCGGAAATTATCTAGGTTTTTATTTTCTGTGTGCTTTCAGCTACAAGGGTTCACCGTTTTTTTTAAAGTAGTATATAGCTTTTTAATGTAGACAAATACATACTTGTTTGAATCAAGCTTTAAATATTTCTTTTATTTCATGAGCTCAGTGTTTGGAAAGAAAGATACCTTAAATTTGACAATGAGAGCTTCCTGTTTAGATTTTCTTCTTGTATAACTTCTGCTCTCTACTGGAATGTCTGGAATGTTTGGTTGCATAAATAGGAATGAAATCTTTTTTAATAGTATCTGACATCTAATGATTTTGTGCTTTGAAATCTCTGGTCATGGTGCTGTTTTGGGAGCATACTTTTCATTTAAATGACTGTGTCTAAAACAGAGGACACCTGGAGCCATCTGTGCAGCTTGTCGACTTCATTTCAGAGACCAGCCGTTCTTAACTATGGTCCAGGGGTCTGTAGGGTTGAACTATTTTCATAATGATACCAAGACATCATTTGTTTTTTGTTTTCACTATCATTCTCTCAAGAGTGTACAGTGCATTCCACAAAAGGCTAAATGATGTGTGATATAGCTCAACAGATTGAATACAGAAGCAGAAGCAGATATGGGAATCTATTTTCTTATTAAGCCAGAAGTAAAAGAGATTTACGGAAAAAAAAATGTTACTCATTTCCTACATTTTGTTGATTCTAAAAACTGTAGTTATTTGTGTTATAATTATGTTAACATGAGCATGTAGTAGGGTTATTACTGTTACTCTTAATGAATTCATAAATTACAAAAAAATTATTATTTCTATTATTTTTACTTTTATTTTTTTTGAGATTGAGTCTCACTCTGTCACCAGGCTGGAGTGCAGTGGCACGATCTCAGCTCACTGCAACCTCTGCCTCCCAGGTTCAAGTGATTCTCCTTGAATCAGGTGTGTGCCACCACACCCAGCTAATTTTTGTATTTTTACTAGAGATGGGTTTTCAACGTGTCGGCCAGGATGGTCTTGATTTCTTGATCTCACGATCTGCCCACCTCGGCCTCCCATAGTGCTGGGATTACAGGCGTGAGTCGCTGTGCCCATCCAAAATTTATTTAAATAGTTAATTATTTTTGTTAAAATGGAGTGTCGCTCTGTCGCCTGGCTGGAATGCAGTGACAGGATCTCAGCTCCCTGCAACCTCCACTTCCCCAGTTCAAGCGATTCTCCTGCCTCAGCCTCCTGAGTAGCTGGGACTATAGGCGCCCGCCACCATACCCAGCTAATTTTTCTATTTTTAGTAGAGATGAGGTTTCACCATGTTGGCCAGGATGGTCTTGATCTCTTGACCTCGTGATCTGCCTGCCTCAGCCTCCTGAAGTGCTGGGATTACAGGCATGAGCCACCGCGCCCAGCCAGAAATTATTTTATTTTTAAATACAGTAAATATTGATAAGATATAATCCATGTTCTTTGACTCTTTAATAATTTTTAAGAATCTAAGGAATCTTGAAGCTTAAGATGTTTGAGAGGTCCTTCTGTAAAAAGTGTATTGAGTCAATAAAATGTTTTCTTTTTCTTTTTAGACAGGGTCTTGCTCTGTCACCAGGCTGGAGTGTGGCAGTGCCATCATAGCATGTTGCAACCTTGAGCTCTTGTGCTCAAGAGATCCTCCCTCCTCAGTCTCCAGAATAACTGGGACTACAAGAGCATGCCACCATGCCTGTCTAATTTTTAAATTTTTTGTAAAGACAGAGTGTCACTTTGTTGCCCAAGTTGGTCTCAAACTACTGGGCTCAAGCAGCCTTCATGCCTCTGCCTTCCAAAGTGCTGGAATTATAGTCATGAGCCACTGTGCCCAACCTCAGGGAAATACCGTGGTAGCTCATCATCAGTTTTTAATTGTAGAATCTCTGTCATGTATCTTTAATCATAAGTTGGTAACTCTTACTTGTAAAATAATGTGATGTTAAATAATGTGAGAAATTCAATTTGTGAAATTTCTAGAGAATTTTGGGAGCCTACAGCCCAGATTTTCCCCACCCTTTCTTTGACATCCTGCTTATTACTGCAAAGTCTGACCCCACTTTTGATGTGTGTGGTTGAGCTCTATAACTTTTCTGGCTATGTTACGTATAAGAAGTCATTAATTCCCTCACAACGAATAATGTTACTGCCATCACCACCATCACCAAACAACAACCAAAGTATTATTACAAAAATTCAAATTTCATGGTATTTGTACTCTTTTTTTTTTTCCTTAAAGAAATTTAATGGAATGTTTAAAGCTTTAGTAGGGATTAAGGGAGAATTTGACAATTTCTTATTACACTCGCTACGAATAGCTATTTTTTTCTTCCTTTATGGGAGAAATCCTTTGGACCAAAGAGAAAATTTGTGCTTCTGTGTTGATCTGATAAAACCATAGCTGCTGGGAGAATACTGTTTAGAATGGGATTCGTTTTTGTTTGGTCAGCAGATTTTGGAGGTCCAAGTGTAGGATTTTAATTTATCTGCGAAATTTCATCTTACCAAATTGACCCTTCAAAACTGAACTTTTAAAGCTGAGTCTGACATTTAGTATTTGTCAGTGTCTTAGAGTTCTCCAGAGAGACAGAACCAATTGGCTGGCTGACTGGCTGGATAGAAAGATAGACAGATGGATGGACAGACAGATAAGAGGGGATTTATTATGGGAATTGTCTCACTCCATCATAGAAGCTAAGTCCTATGATAGCCACGTCTTAGTCTTTTTTTCTGAATACCTGAGACTGAGTAATTTATAAAGAAAATAAATGTATTATAGTTCTGGAGGCTGTGAAGTCCAGGTCAAGGGACTGTATCTGGTTGGCCTTTGGGGAGGGCTTTGTGCTGTGCCATAATGTGGTAGAAGGCATCCAGGACAATAGGGCTTACATGAGAAAGCCAACCTCGCTTTTATAAGAGGACTCACTCTTGTGATAAGTTATTAACCCGTGAACGCATCAATGAATTAGTGAGTTATCAGGCTCCTTATGATCTAATCACCTCTTAAAGGCCTCACTTGTTCATACTGTTACATTGGGGATTAAGTTTCAGCCTGAGTTTCTGAGGGTGACGACATTCAGACCATTGCAGGCCATCTGCAAGCTGGAGATGCGGGGAAACTGATAGTGTGGTTCAGTTCAAGTTCAAAAGCCTCAGAACCAAAGGAACCTATAGTACAACTCTGTCTGAGGCTGAAGGCCAGAGAACCTAGGGGGCCAATGGTGTGAGTCCTCAGTCCAAAGACTGGAGGACCTAGAGATCTGATGCCCAAAGGTAGAAGGAGAAGGATGTCTTAGCTACTGGAGAGAGAGCAAAGTTTCCCTTTCCCTGCTGTTTTTGTTCTATTCTGACCCCAAGCCCATTAGATGCTGTCCCACCCACATTGAGGGCAGATCTTCCCATGCAGGATACCATCTGACACACTAGTCTTCTCTAGGAACACCTGTATAGACACACCCAGAAATAATGCTTTACCAACTATCTAGCTGTCCCTTAATCCAGTTCAGATACCTGACATTAACCCCCACAGTCAGGTTGAAGTACATGGTGGGATACTTTTGGGGAGCTACATAAGTGCTCTTTAGTTTGCTATGTCTGTCTGTATGTGCTAAGTCCCCTTTATATATAGTTTATCTGTGTGTGTGTGTGTGTGTATGTGTGTGACATTAAGGACAATAGGGTTATCTAGTTACCTAGCCTTGTAGATTACAGGTGAGGGCAAGAAGTATAAATATTCCCAAGGTTTTACCTGCACTTACTTTTGGCCTCTCTGCTGCAAACAAATACCAGAGTGAATTGTCTGAAAGTTTCAGTGTTCATAATATAATCCTAAGTAGAAAATCCTTAATGAGTTTTGACTCCTTAGCTAGCATTTCAGAGATGATTTAGTTTTCATGTACTGTTTTAGTTCCTACCAAAATATTGGTTGATTTTTCTCCATATTAAAGTGTAAAAATAATTTAACAGAGGCAGTAGTTTAACAAACAAGGCATCATCAAGAAACAGTGGTTTTGAAATTATTGCTGATCATCTGAGCCTGTGCTTCAGTACATTCATAGTTAACATCATCTTTCTGAGTATTTGTATGTAGCCAGTTATTTGTATATCTTGATTGTAAACACTGTAAAAAGTCATATGCCCTCCTACCATTTCCCCTTCATGCTTCAACATCTGATAGAAGGTGATTTAAATCTTTTCACACAGACTCAGATGCTGATGTTATCTTTTGACAACAGTCTTTTGGATTGAATACCACTCATAGGTTTTGAAAATGAGCCCGTAACCTTGATCCTAGTGCCTACAAGCAGTAAGCAGCCTAGTCGGATAGTTGTGGCCATGGTCTGCTTCTGTTTCTTTCATCTACTTACTTTTCTTTAAAAATTCATTATGCCAGTTCTGACCGGGTGCGGTGCCTCACACCTATAATCCTAGCACTTTGGGAGGCCGAGTTGGGCAGATCACAAGGTCTGGAGATCAAGACCATCCTGGTTAACATGATGAAACCCCATTTCTACTAAAAATACAAAACATTATCTGGGCATGGTGGCATGTGCCTGTAGTTCCAGCTACTCAGAAAGCTAAGGCAGGAGAATCGCTTGAACCCGGGAGGCGGAGGTTGCAGTGAGCCGAGATCGTGCCACTGCACTCCAGCCTGGGTGACTGAGTGAGACTCTGTCTCAAAAAAAAAAAAAAATATTATTCCAGTTCTGAGCAGACCCCTCCAGTAGTCTGCTCTATACTGGGTGTACCAGTAGTTCCAGGTACACCTGTTTGGAAATGCTAATAAATGTGACGTTACCACCAACAGGATTCTGTGTCCCATCTAATTTTTGTTTTCCATTTTTTGTTTTTTGTTTTGTTTTGTTTTGTTTTGAGATAGGGTGTTGCTCTGTCGTCCAGGCTGGAGTGCAGTGGTGCCATCTCAGCTCACTGCAACTTACGCCTCCCGGGTTCAAGCAATTCTCTGCTTCAGCCTCCCGAGTAGCTGGGATTACAGGCAGTCGCCACCACACCCAGCTAATTTTTGTAGTTTTAGTGGAGACAGGGTTTCATCATCTTGGCCAGGCTGGTCTTGAACTCCTGACCTCGTGATTCACCTGCCTTGGCCTCCCAAAGTGTTGGGATTACCGGTGTGAGCCACCGCACCTAGCCCGGGTATTTTATTTTGTTTTATTTTTCCCCTGCCTGCCCCTCGTTTTAAGGTATTTTAGAAATGAGAGTAGTGTGGCCACCTGAGGGGAGCTGTGCCACTGCCGTGGTCCTTCCACAGGTGAGTTCAGGCACCACTGAGAATGGATGTAGAAGACGACCCTATGGATTTTTAGGTCTGTTCAGCCCCAGCCCTACACTAAAATACACCGAGGTTGGAAGAAGGTGTTCCAGGATCAAACAAGAGTGGATACTTGTCAATGGCAATAAGAAATTTACTTGCCCTCACTTTGCCCTCTCAAAATGAAACAAAATGTTTAATGACTTAGTGCCATTTGGGAGATGTGTACAGCATGGTGTGATTATAAAGTATATTCAGAGTCCTTTCTTTCCCCTGAGAAAAGTCTGTGGAGTCAGTATTTCAGCTTTTCTCCTTACCCACTGGTCCCCACGTCCGAGCAGAACCCTGGTGTACATGAACCTTGATGGCCTGAGGCCTGGTGGTATACTCTGCTTTAGGTTTTTCTATACCTCTTTCCTGGCATTATGGAGCTGTAATGGCTATAAAGTTATGCAGATAATATATATAGATATGTAAAATTCTTTTTTAAAATTTTTTAAAAAATTTTTTATTTTTTAGACGGGGTCTGGCTCTTGTCACCTAGGCTGGAATGCAATGGCACGATCTCAGCTCATTGCAACCTCAGCCTCCCAGGCTCAAGCGATTCTTCTGTCTCAGCCTCCCTAGTAGCTGGGATTACAGGCATGGGCCACCATGCCCGGCTAATTTTTGTATTTTTAGTAGAGACGGGGTTTCACCATGTTGGCGAGGCTGGTCTCGAACTCCTGACCTCATGATCCGTCTTCCTTGGCCTCCCAAAGTGCTGGGATTAAGGCGTGAGCCACCGCACCCGTCATAGATATGTAAAATTCTTAGAGCCTTTTTGTTTGTTTCGTTTTGAGACAGAGTTTCGCTGTTGTTGCTCAGACTGGAGTGCAGTGGCACGATCTCCTTTCACTGCAACCTCCACCTCCTGGGTTCAAGCCATTCTCCTGCCTCACTCAGCCTCTCAAGTAGCACCCACCACCATGCCCAACTAATTTTTGTATTTTTAGTAGAGACGGGGTTTTGCCATGTTGACCAGGCTGGCCTTGAACTCCTGACCTCAGGTGATCCACCTGGCTCTGCCTCTCAAAGTGGTAGGATTATAGGCCTGCACCACTGTGCCCGGCCATTCTTAGAGTCTTATGTTAAGTAGGGTAGAGGCTTGAAATATTACAAGATATTTCCTATCTAATTTCATTTTTAAAATTTCATTTTGTTGTAAGTTGACAATTTATAATTGTATATACGTATGGAGTACAAAATGATGTATGATTCATTAATACAATGTAGAATAATTAAATCAAGCTAGTTAACATACCATCACCTCAATTACTTACAATTTTTTATAATGAGAACTTTTGAAATTTACTCTTACCAATTTTGAAATGTACAATACAGGTATTAACTATATTAATCATGTTGTGCAGTTGATCTTTTTAAAAACCCAGTTGTTATTCTTTACTGAGATTTTGTACCCTTTGACCATTAGCTCCCCAGTCCCCCACTGCCCAGCCTCTGTAACCACTTCTCTTCGCTTCTATGAGTTGGGTTGTTTGAGTCCACATGTAATAAGTAAGCACATGTGGTATTTGTCTTTCAATTCCTGGCTTCTTTATTTAACTTAGGATAGTATTCTCTAGTTCCATTCATGTTGTTGCAGATGACAGGAGTCTTCTCTTTTAAAGGCTGAATAGTAGTCGTGTGTGTGTGTGTGTGTGTGTGTGTGTGTGTGTGTGTATCTCACAGTTTCTTTATCCATTCATTGTTCATAGGAACTGAGGTTGATTCCCTAACTTGTTTATTGTGAATAGTACTGTGATAAACTTGGGAGTGCAGGCTTCTCTTTGACAGACTGATTTTAAATCTTTTGGTAAATTCCCAGAAGTGGGATTCCTGGATCTAATTTCATTTTAATTGAATTAAATTTAATTTCAGATATTTATCCACAAAGTTGGGTAACTATGACTGGTACAGAAAGCTTATCTTTAGTTTTGATTTGCCTGTGTAAATAAATACAGGTTGAGCATCTCTAATTTAAAATCTCTCACTTTTTGAGTGCTGACATGACACCGTAAGTAGAAAATTCCACATCTGACCTTTGTGACAGGCTGCATATGTTATTAAAATGTTTTATATACTTATCCTCAGGCTATGTGTATGAGGTTTATATGAAATATAAATGAATTTTGTGTTTAGACTTGGGTCCCATCACCAAGATGTCTCATTATATATACCCAAAGATTCCAAAATCTAGAAAATTCTGAAATCAGAAACACCTCTGGTCCCAGGTATTTTGGATGAGAGGTTACTCAGTCTGTATCTGGAGTTAGCTTTGACCTTTGAAGAAGAGTGATCTTTGACCCCATTGTCTGTCCCTACCCTTCTCCCTTGAAGTCAGGAATGATTGAAGCCGTTATCACTATGTCCCCAGGGTCTTAGCTAAGGTGACAGTCTAACAGTCATTGTCCTGTAGGTGGAGGTGCACTCAACAGGCAGAGTTAATGCCTCTTTAAACCGGTTAGTGAGCGCACTTGAAGGGAGATGGTGATGTCTCTAGGAGACAGTTTTTCCCCCTCTGTATACTTAATTAGTATGCTGACTACCAGTTAAAAGTTGTATGTATACATTTCTGAATTATACAGTAAACCTCTAATGTTCAGACAGCTCTTAACCTTATTATCACCATGTTGTGGAAATGCATGAAAAGTTTCTTCAGAAAGTATCTTTTTAAGCCCTACAATATACACATGTTAGCCACTTCATCCCAAATTTCTGGAGAAACTTGGTTGGCTGTATTGGCTTACTTAAAGTAAGAATTTTGATCTGATTTCACTTGGTTCTGAATCAAGAGCCCCCATTACTGAGCAGTTAAAAATACGCAGGGAGTTATCCTCTTCTCTCTAGCAGTTTGTTTTGACTTGGCAAAGTTATTTATTTGCTAATATCCATCTGGTACTCTGTTGAGGCTGTCTTTGGCCTTGATATCCCTGTCACATTTGATAACACAGAGGGACAGGAGTGGTCTGTTTTGGAGGCTTTGGGGACCTGATGATCCCTGCTGCGAGCTGGTGGCAGGTATCATCAGCTAGCGATCAATGGGATAAAGAAGCTCTTTCCTCTGCATCGTAGGTGAATTTACGGTTGTTCCATCTGGCTTGCAGGCCGCCTCTGTATGAAGGACTCTCTCTGCCCTTGTCCTATTGGCATTTATGAACTCTCCAGATACCCCCTCGATTATTATTACTATTTTCATGTTGTGGAAAAACATTGTCTTGAGGCTGATATTAAGAATGTTTCTGGGAAAGACTCAGGCTATTTAAATCGAGAAAACACTAAATTAGAAATCATGAAAGATCTACAGGAAAGGAAGTTTCCATCTTGGCATTAGACCCTGTGTCTGTGTTTGGGCAGACTGTGTTGTGTGTTGCTGATGACAACACAGTTGCCCTTCAGCAGAAACCTTTTCTTGGCCTTTCCTGTCTCCATTGCCTTCCTTTTCCCCTAGTCTACCCCTTGTCAGTTATCTAGTTCTGAGTGTTTCATTTCAGTTATTTTAAATTTGTTAAATCTCAACACTATTGTCTGATATTCAAAGATGTGTAGAAATCTTTGCTATTCTGCTCCTAAATAGCTACCATAAGGATCTGTCTTTTTTCTAAGCCCAGATTTGGGGGATGGATTTTGTCCTCTATTAATCTCCTTAAATCAACATATATTCTTCATTTCAAGAGAAATCCAGCCAGGGATATGGAAGAATCCATATTTTTGCCCAGAAACAACTCCTCTCGCCCCTTTTTTTTTTTTTGCACAGAGCTACAAAACCTTATTGTAAGCAGATTGGATGTGCTCCTGTTTAGTGGCTTAAAACATAGCAAGATGTCCACCTCTACAAAAAAATTTTAAAAATTAGCTAGGTGCTTGTTTTCCTACTTAACTCAGGAGGCTGAGGCAGGAGGATCACTTTGAGCCTGGGAGGTCGAGGCTGCAGTGAGCCATGATGGTGCCATTGCACTCCAGCCTGGGTAACAGAGTGAGAACTTGTCTTTAAACAAACAAACTGGTGAGAAGTTATTTACTTCCCAGTGGGCTCCTCTTACTATTCAGAAGTATACCCTAGGGTGCTTTCACACAGGAAGCTCACTTCCCTCTTTATTCCACATTCTGTTTAAAATACATTATTTATAAATATTTTGACATTTATGTCATTGTTAAATTATATTGCTAGTAAAAAGTGAGGCTTAATTGTTAAGAAATTCTTGATAAGCCTCTAGAATTGTTGGAAAAGTGAAGACATTTTCCTCTTAATTTGCTGTATGACTTATTTTTATATTGCTATTACTAACATAATTTTGAATCTTAGAAAAGCAAAACCTTTAAGTGACCTCTTTTCTATCTTGGCTACTCTCTTTTTTCTGTAAAACAGTGATAGTAATATCTAACATTTATTGAGCTCATCAACTTGCTTTATATTAATTTATTTAATCCTCACAACCGAATAAGGTAGAAACTTGGTTTTCTCCCATTTTGTATATGAGAGCATTGAGGCTTGGAGAAGTTACTTGCCCAAAGTCACATAGCTTAGTAAGTTGCAGAGCTAGGATTCAAACCCAGACAGTTTTGCTTGAATCACATGATGTCTAAATTCATGTCTGGCTTTAATTTTCTGTGATTTTGACCAAAATTCTTTGACTAGTGAGTAGTAGGAAATAGATGATTATCTGTGTCTTAACTTTCGGGCAATACTTCTGTGTCTGAGGTAGCTTTGGGAACACTTACTCAGGGAGGGGATGCTCTCTTCTCCCTCTTATAGCAGTGGCCAGCTTCCCCTGAAGGTGACATTTTAATTTGTAAACCTTCTTTAGGATGGCACTGTTAGCCAGTGCCATTGCACAGATACAGAGAAAAAATTAGAGATTCTCCCACAGCATCATTTTATCTACTTGGTTTTGTTTGAGGAAGAAATCTAGATGTAAACATGTAAGAATGGAAGGAGAACATAGAAACAATTTTGTTCCATCCCTTCCCTTTTCAGAGGGTTGGGGGACTCCACTAAGGTTGCAACTAGCAACTAGTTGCAGACTGAACTGCAATCCTAGATTACCTAATTTTAATCTAGTACCTGCTGAAACCACACATTGCCTCCCTTTATAATAGACTTTTAATTTATAATTAAGTTACTGGCCTATTTAGAAAGATTGTGGATATTACAGCTACTTAAATTTGTTCCAAATTGTTGTTTACTTCCAGTCTACCTTTGTGTGTTTTGTCTGTGAAATTGATTGTGAAGTCTTTGTAGCACAATGCTGCCACTCCCTGGTTATTGCATAGTACTGCATTGAGGAATCCAATAGTTCTTTCACTGCCATTGTAAAGTATAATATTAGGATTCATACATCTAGGTACAAATAAACGAAAGCAGTGATTTATTTGTGTGTGTAATCAGTAGGTATTCCTACATCATAAGATAACATAGATATTGTACCTCAAAAGATCACCAGTATGCCTGGCTTGGTTCTGAAAAATAGACATTGTACAAATTTGAGTTACTATATCTAAAAGGTATTTCTGTTGCCCTTCAGATTTTCAGACATCTTAAATGTGTTGCAGAAATACGTAGACTGGTAGATTTTAAAACATTGTTGTGTTTACTTTGAAACAGCACATTTTTGGCTGGTGTGGTGGCTCATGCTTGACATCCCAGCACATTGGGAGGCCAAGGCGGGTGGATGGATCATTTGAGGTCAGGAGTTCCAGACCAGTGGGACCCACGTGGTCAAAACCTGTCTCTACTAAAAATACAAAAATAGCTGGGCATGATGGCACACACCTATAATCCCAGGAGGCTGAGGCAGGAGAATCGTTTGAACCTAGGAGGTGGAGGTTGCAGTGAGCTGAGATCACACCACTGCACTCCAGCCTGGATGACAGAGTGAGTGAGGCTCCTTCTCAAAAAAAATAAATAATTAAATAAATAAAACCACATCTTCACATTTGAGTTCTGTTGAAACTTGTGGCAATTGTTATCTTTCTGATTCTTTAAATGGCTTTTAAGCGTTTTTTAGCAAAGGTTTTTTGGAACTTTCCTAGTAGTGTTTTAGTGTTGGCTGTATTTGTGACTGCTCGTTAAAGCAGAAAGTATCTTCTTTCATTAATGAGGGCTCTTTTATCATGTTTTAGGATTTAGGCATCCCCTTTATAAACATGAGGCATTTCTTGAATTTTAGCTCTCATTCATTACTGACCAGCGGGCCTGTGATGAGAATGTAGAGGCTGCTGAAAGGAATGGTATTCCATTCACCTTGGAGAATTCTGTTAAGACCACACATGGGTTGGAAAAGTATTTTAGGAGGCCGCAGGAAACCTCAGTGCGCTCCCTGTTGAGCTATTTCTTGACCAGGCACAGAGATGATCTTTTGCAAGCTGTAGCCCTATAACTTGCTAATGGAAGGGCAATATTTGATCCTTTATTCTCTGAACAAACTGGGAACAAAATTAACTTTTAGGGACAACATAGTTCAGTGTCCTATAAACATTTACAGGATCATTTATGTGATAATCATAAACTCTTCATTATTCACAAATAGTTACATACAAGATGTTCTATTACCTGGAGATTCGGAAATAAATGAGATGAGGTCTCTGGACTCATAGTACCTGCATCACCACCCATTCTTTGCTATATTCATTTGGCACATAACAGTAACTGTGGCTAAAAAGTGGAAGGAGAATCTAACTTAGTTTGGGTAATAGGCAAACCTTGGAGAAGAGATTATTTTGTGCCAGGCCTTGCTGGGTAAGTTCTTTCTAGCCTATTGCCCTTAATGAGCCTTGACAGTATGCTAACATTAACTCTAAATATTTACCAAAATGATTAAAGATTAAAATAGAAGGATATATTCATATAGTATTGTATAGTTAATGTTAAATAAAACTGTAATATTTAATGGATTAGTTAATCAAACTGGGGAGATAAACAGATTCGAGACTGGTCTCCTTTTGTTTCCTGAAATAAGCAGTTTAGAGGGGTAAGGTGAGAGGGATCTATTGATGGGTGTTTTTAAAAAATAAAATTTGACCTCGTAACTGACGTATGTATTATTGTGGTCCTGATGGTAATTGTGTCTCTCCCTACCTACCTGTCCACCCGTTTATAGGGGCTTTTGTCATGGGTATGATATGCACTTGTGGCCACCTGAAATACTGTTCCTAATGCTGTTAGATTTTCCTTTTCAGAGTAAGAGGGACCATCTCCTCATGAACGTCAAATGGTACTACCGTCAGTCTGAGGTCCCAGATTCTGTGTATCAGCATTTGGTTCAGGATCGACATAATGAAAATGGTAAATATGTCCTTCTGGTTTGATTCATGTATTTCTTAGCTTTGGGCAATGTTCTTTCTAAAGACATTAATTAAATGAAGATAACTTTTTAAAAAATGAATTTTTGAATGTTGGTAGGACTTATGCTTGACGATTCACATTGGTTACCCATTAGTCACGTGAGGTGGATCTGTCCCTCTCCAGTTCCAGATGAGGAAACTGAGGTTGAGCGATGCTAAGGACGTTGCTGGGGCTGTGCATCCTCTAAATGGCAGTGCTGGCGCTGGCATCAAACTTTGCCTGGCCCTGATCCTGCTGCACTCTTCTCACAGTCAACAAACCAGTGAAAAACAACTTGGAAGAATGATGTTCTTTTTTATCTTGTTGGGTGGTTTTTTTTGTTGTTGTTGTTTTCTTTCTTTGAAACTATAAAAAAAAACCTCCGTTAAAGCAAGTAAATTATAGTTCCTTGTTAAAAATATTATTTTCAGTGGAAGCTGTGTGATTTCACTCCATTTTGTAATATTTAGCAAGAAAAATAAGATGGACAGGATCACTAAGTATTTTGGTAGTTGAAGAGGTGCTAGGATAAGATAGTTGTTTCTGCTCTTTTTCCATTTGTACTTAATCCATTTTGGCAAAATATAGGGACTTAGTAAGGGGTATAAAACATAGCCAAGAAGATACTTTGTTGACAAAAACTGTACTTTCTGTTACTGTTATTCTTGTAATTTGTGATTCCTCTTCTCTATTTTGCATACTTATGATGCTCACCAGGCCTGGTTATTTAGTGGGTAGTAAACCTGAAAGAAAAGTTTTACAAAATTTTTTTACTTGTTTTGGGAAACTCAGTTTTAATGTCCTCTTAATTAATTTTTTGACAGACTCTGGAAGAGAACTTGTCATTACAGACCCAGTTATCAAGAACCGAGAGCTCTTCATTTCTGATTACGTTGACACTTACCATGCTGCTGCCCTTAGGTAAGTACTGGAGACATGCTCTTCCATGTGAAGGAGGAGTCATTGAGTGCAGGAGGTGGAGAATCTAATCTCTCCTGATCTTTTAGTAGTCACTGTATTAATCAGACTCCTCTTTTGGCCTCAGAGTGAACATTCCAGTGTCTGCTCTGGATTGTTGAGATTGCAGAGGTTCTCCGTATCTTCACTAATCTAGCTTTACCTCTCTCTCTCTTTTTTGATAATTTACTTTTTAATGCCCTTTCTATATTACTGTATCTTCATTTCCTTGGAAATTATTATCCTGGTATTGTTTGCTGAAGTATGTGGGTGAAATGTTCCGATGGGCAGGTGCAGTGGCTCACATCTGTAATCCTGGCACTTTGGAAAGCTGAGGTGGGAGAAAGTGTTCTGATGGTCTGCAGTTTACTTTCTAAAGATTTAATTCCTGCCACTAGAGAAGATAGAGAAACGGATGACGCAGATATGGCAGCGTGTAATTAATTGAGAATCTAGGCAAAGTTTATAGAGATTTTCATTGAACTATTCTTCCATTTTCTGTATGTCTGAAAAATTTCCTACTAGATAGCTACATTGGTAGGGAGAAGAGGTGGGTAGAAAGATATTGAAGATTTCATTCTGAGGCAGAAGGTAACATTCCAGCTGGTCATAATGTGTTCAGGAATTATGTCAAAAAAAAGACCATGACATTTGCATCTTTGGGTATTTTCTGTCTCTTTCAAGAAAAGGATAGCTGTAATGGCTCATTTTGTGTATGTATGACTGACTTTGGGTCTTTTAAGTGGTATAGGAAGTAAGACTACTGATATTCTTAAAACCCTTTCCTCACTGGAAATAATCATTAATAAAGTGGTGAAAGACTACTTTTTTTTGTTAAGTGCTATAATACGGTTTTAATAAAATTCTAGGATTTTGGTAGCTTTTATCTTAAAACTACAATGAGTTACAGTAATTTATCCATTCCGATGCTCAGATGGTATTCAGAAAAACCATCTGGAGTCTTTTGTGCAAAGCTACATAGCTAAAGTCTATTATTTCAAGGTAAATTAGTAGCAACTTTAGGGCAGGCTTTGACAAGCTTTTCGGGTCAGCTGATATTTCACATGGTATCTGTTGCAGTGACTCAGCTCAACCATTGCAGCATAAAAGCCATAGACAACATGAAATAAATGAAGTGGCTGTGCTCCAATAAAACTTTATGGATATTGAAATTTGAGTTTCATTTAATTTTCAAGTGTCAGGAGATACTCTTCTTTTGCTTTCTTTTTCAGCCATTTAAAAATGCAAAAACTCTTCTCTCAGGCCACAGGAAGCAGGCAGTGTGCCAGATGTGGCTTTTCTGGCTGTAGTTTGCCAACTCTGCTGTGGGGTATGGCGTGGATGTAGTTAGGTTTGACTTCTTACAGGAATTTAGATGAATTTAGAGAATTTCTCAGTGTTTTATAAACTTCCTGTGAACTTCCACAAGCTTTGTGTGACTTTTAAGATTAGCTTTCCAAGCTTAAGCTCACTTGCTGAACAAAGGAAGTTAATGCAGGGTTGG
Organism: Chlorocebus sabaeus; assembly: GCF_047675955.1. Classification (NCBI taxonomy): domain Eukaryota; kingdom Metazoa; phylum Chordata; class Mammalia; order Primates; family Cercopithecidae; genus Chlorocebus; species Chlorocebus sabaeus. The sequence continues at coordinate 128,300,138 of NC_132923.1, forward strand.
TTATATTGATGAAACAGTTCAATTTTTAACCTGGGACCAGTGACTTAATCCTGGAATATTGTTAGCTGGAACTGGTGACTTAATCCTGGAATATTGTTAGCTGGGTCCAGTGACTGAATTTCTGGAATATTGTTAACGGACCAGTCACTTAATCCTTGAATATTTCTGGTCTTGTTCTTTTTTTTTTTTTTTTTTTTTTTTGAGACAGGATCTCGCTCTGTCATCCAGGAGTGCAGTGGTGAGATTATGGCTCACTGCAGCCTCAAACTCCTGGGCTCAAGCAATCCTACCTCCCCAAGTAGCTGGGACTACAGGTGTACACCACCACCCTGGCTAATTTTTGTGTTTTTTGTAGAGACGAGGTTTTACCATCTTGCCCAGGCTGGTCTTGAACTCCTAAGCGTAAGCAATCCACCCACTTCGGCCTCCCCAAAGTGCTGGGATTACAAGTGTGAACCACCGCACTCAGCCAAATCCTGGAATACTTCTTACACTGGTTTGCATACTCTTTTCTTCCTCTTTCCATCTTGTCTCACAGGTTGAGGGAAAAGATTTTAAGCGATTTAGAGTTTCAGTTGAACAAATATGTGAGATACGTGACTGTATTCAACATGTTTTGACATAAATGCTTAAAATCAATATATTTGAGTAGTTATCATTGGTATTGAGATTTGTAGAATCTTTTTTTCTGAGACGGAGTCTTGCTTTGTCACCCAGGCTGGAGCTCAGTGGCTTGTTCTTGGCTTATTCACTGCAACCTCCGCCTCCCGGGTTCAAGTGATTCTCCTACCTCAGCCTCCTGAGTAGCTGGGACTACAGGCATGTGCCATGATGCCCAGCTAATTTTTTAATTTTTAGTTGAGACAGGGTTTCACCATCTTGGCCAGGCTGGTCTTGAACTCCTGACCTTAAGTGATCCACCCACCTCAACCTCCCAAAATGCTGGGATTACAGGCATGAGCCACCACACCCGGCCCATGTTTATCTTATTTTAGCATTTTCAGAAGAACAGGTTATCCCAAATAATTCCATCTGGATTCCATGAATTTACTGTAGCTAAGTTTACAATCATATGTTTCTTGGAGATGTGTAAATGTGTAAGTCACTGTCCTTTCACTGGGTATATAATTAGAATCCTCATTAATTAGTTTTTTTTTCTCCTGTGGTGTTTTCTTCAAAGTGGTCATAAAAAGTGGTAGCTGCTTTATAAAACTTTTATCTTGAATTTGATTTTATAGTACAACATTCTTTTGTGACTTGACTACTGGATTTTTTTCAAAGATATCAGATGACAGGTGGTCGTTTGGTCACTGAACAAGCTGGCCTAATGGTGCAGTGTCGTGTGAGTGTGTGGACGCGCTGGCTTGGTGGTGCAGTGTCTCGTGCATGTGGACGCGCTGGCCTAATGATGCAATTTTGCGTGTGTGTGTGGATGCGCTCGCCTAGTGGTGCAGTGTTGCACACGTGTTTGTGGACGCGCTGACTTACTGGTGTGGTGTCATGTGTGTTTGTGGCCGTGCTAGCCTAGTGGTGCGGAGTCACATGTGTGTGGACATGCTGGCCTGGTGGTGCAGTGTTGCATGTGTGTGGACCTGCTGGCCTAGTGGTGCAGGGTCACACGTGTGTGTGGACGCGCTTCCCTAATGGTGCAGGGTCGCTTTGCTGTCACTTAGTGATCTGGCCTCGCTCTTGGCAGCAGCACTCACCATGACAGAAGCTTTGATTGTCCCATTACTCCCGTAAAATAGAATGGGATGGCAGTGCCCCCAGCAGTCTCTGTTTATTCTCTTTCTCTTCACCAAGGTAGATTAACTTAAAAAATGTTTGGGATGTATTTGGTGGGAGATGGTTAAAGTTAAGCTTTAACTTTTTTTCCCAATTTTCTTCTCATAGTTTATGCACAGAAAGAGTTTATTCTTTCTCCATAGTTATAAACCAGTACTACTAAAAATAAATTCAATTTTGAGAGAGACACAAATAAAATAGTCTGTAGGCACATGAAAAGGGATCAAATAAATGTAATGAAAAAAACCATGGGGAACAAAAAAGAAAAAGACTGATCATGTTAGTGCTTAGCACCATTCTTCTTGAAGATCAAAGGGCTCAGTTGTGTGGATTCATCCGGTCGCAGTAACTCTGAGGGGGCTCTTGCCATTCCATTCACTCAGGAGGGAACTGATGTATAAAGTTTTCTTTCAAGCTGGTGCTAGAGTTGGGTTATAAAGGAGGAGAGAGAGCTTTATCCTTTAGCCGTGGTAAATCAAAAGGAAAACAAAATGCCCTGTAGCTTCTTTGTAAATTGTGAGATTATAACTTTTTCCTACCAGAGTTTCTTCCTGTAAGGAAATCTGAGCCCTTCGCAGTTGTAGAAATGTGTTGAGGTCCAGCATTAACTGCATTGCTGTCAGTTTTGAATACTTGACCTTGGCTGTCCTTTGTCTCTACCTTTCAAGATAAGTTTCTACAGCTGCTGATCTTATTTCATCACATGTTATCAATAAGCACCAAAGAGTAAAGTTAGCATTTTGAATAGAGTAGTTTTTGAGTTCTGTTTATTCCTGGGTAAGTATTTTTGGCTGGCATTGTGGTATAATAGACTGAAGTTAGAAGACTTGCGTTTGAATCCTGGCTCTGCTGTAGCCTTGTGACCAGTGTCAAGTTTTTTAACGTTTGAGCTAACCTTTTGACAAACTTATTCAAGGTCACATGACTAATGACAGAATCCTGAACCAAACACACACATCTGGTTCCACATCCAGTATGGTAAGGAGTGTGAAAGTCCCTCAAAGAGCATCTCATGCCCTAGTAACATGTATAGTACACTCCATAGCTCATTGAATTTCTGCTGAGTTCTTAAAAGTAAAAGGGGAAGAAAAGAATAAGTGAAATTAAGTTTAATTTTGTACTGAGTTAATGATGGTGTAATCACTCAGCATACACTTTTTTTACTGTTTCTCTGTGGCCCGTTGGAGGAGTAGGGATTAGATACTTAGATTCCTTCAGGTATATGGAGAAGAGTTCAGCTTAGGGAGCCATCTCAACGCGCTCTAGGAATGAGCAGATAAACTTGTAACTTGTAATTTGTTTTCTATGCTACTTTTTCTCCCCTAAGGATAATGTTTTATTAATGATCCAAGGATCTGGAGTGATTGCTTTGTGATTGGACTGAGGACATGTGACCTGGGGAACATTCTCGGGTTTATCGTGCACTCACATCAGTGCATTCTCCAGTATTGATTGTGGAGGGCAGCGGAGGAGATCGTAAATGTCGACTGAAGGGCTGTTTTCCAACTTTCTGAATATCTGCTTCCTATTTCAAGGAGTCACTGGGGAAAAAATATCCTACTGCAGGTCAGGTTATAGGCTACCATTTTACCCAGGGGTTCCTATTATAGGGAAATGCCTTAGGATGAATTTTCTGGAAGACCAGGGCCAAGGAGCCCTAAATTAGCTGTTTGAGGCTTCCAGTCTGTTTTTTTTTTTTTTCATCCTAAATTAATTTATCTCCTTACTTTGTTATGAGCAACTAGTATCATGTATGTGTTTAGGGCTGGAAACAGATTAGTTACATCTGTGGACAGTTTCCCAACCATTTAAAAATCCTTTAGTGGCAGGGCACGGTGGCTCACGCCTGTAATCCCAGCACTTTGGGAGGCCGAGGTGAGCAGATCACCTGAGGTCAGGAGTTCGAGACCAACCCGGCCAACATGGCAAAGCCCCGTCTCTACTAAAACTACAAAAAATTAGCCAAGTGTGGTGGCTGGTGCCTGTAGTCCCAGCTACTAGGGAGGCTGAGGCAGGAGAATCACTTTAACCTGGGAGGTGGCGGAGGTTGCAGTGAGCCGAGATTGTGCCACTGCACTTCCGCCTGGGTGTCGGAGCGAGACTCCGTCTCAAAAAAAGAAAAAACCCTTTAGCTCCTGCAGGTTTCTTAAGGAGTTTCATGGTGTCTCACAGCTCTTAGTTTTGCAGTTTAAGAATCCTTTTCTGGCTTTAATCTACAGTTGTTTTTGCATGTGAAATAACTTTGACCTATAACATTTTTATTGTTTTGTCTATACATGCTTAGTATATTAGACATCATAACCTGTCAATTCCTTTATTCATTCATCATTTAACACTTTATTAATCTACTAGTAGATGAAGGGCTCTATGTTTGGTTATGGGAAGCTACCCATTAAGATATTCCGTCTGCCCTAGAGTATTTCATAGTATTTGAAAAACTTTCTTTTATTTGGAGCTATTTTTAGACACACAGCAAAGTTACAAGTACTCAGGTTCAATATATCCCTCCCCTAACCTAATGTGAACAACTTCTACAACTACAGTACAGTTATCAGAACCAGGGAATTAACACGGATACAATAGCATTAGACTAAAGATGGTCTTCGAATTTCAACAACATCCTCGTTGTTGTTCTAGGATCTTATATGGGATCCCACATTGCATTTAGTTATTTCTCCTTAGTCTCCTGCAGCGTGTAATAGTTCTCCAGTCTTTCCTTGCCGTTCATGACCTTCCTTGGTATTGTAAGTATTATTGATCAATTATTTTGTCAAATGTCCCTCAATTTGGCTTTTCTGAGGTAAGGCATTTTGGGCAAGAATCACAGAAATTATGTGTTTCTGAGTGCATCTTATCATGGGCTTCATGAGGTTGATAATGTCTAATTACTAGTGACATTGACCTTGTCCACTTGATGAATGTGGCGTCTGCCGGGTTTCTTCACTGTAAAGCAGCTTTTCCCCGGTACTTAATTAACTTGGGAGATACTTTGAGACTATGCAAATCATTTATCTCCTTAAATTTTCACCCAGTGATTTTAAGCACCTATCAGTGGATTTCATCTGTAAAAGTTACTACTGTGAATGAAGCTTGCCTATGGTGGTTTTTCATTTTTCTTCTTTTCTTCTACATTTATTAATTGGAATTCCACTGTAGTAAAGAAATCTCCCTTTTACCCCATAAATCTATCTGAGTGTTTACATCAGCATGAACTTATGGATATTTATTTTGTTATAATTTATTATTTTTTGTTTTATTACCCAACTTTGGCCATTAGGAGCTACTTCAGATTGGCCCCTGCATTTTTCCAGCAAACCTCCGTATTTTTTTGAGCACTTTCTTATTTTCTAGCTCCACAAGATGTTCTCAGACTTGTTTTTTATTTTCCAACCTCTAGCGCTGGAATTAATCATTCTGTGAGGAGCCCAGGTTGCCTTTAGTGGAGAGCAGTGTTTAGAAACCCAGATCTAGGTATTAGGCATGTATATTACTACTAGGTGTCGTTGTTTCTAGATCCAGTTAGCAAGCAGAGCTAGGATGTATATGTATACTAACCTATGCCTATTAACTTCCCCTAACCCCAGACTCGTAAGGTTGTATTAATTTCAATTCTAGTCCAACACTAGAAGATTTTATTTTATTTTTTTTGAGATGGAGTCTCGCTCTGTCGCCCAGGCTTGAGTACAGTGGTGCGATCTTGGCTCACTGCAAGCTCTGCCTCCCGGGTTCATGCCATTCTCCTGCCTTAGCCTCCCGAGTAGCTGGGACTACAGGCATCTGCCACCATGCCCGGCTAATTTTTTGTGTTTTTAGTAGAGACGGGGTTTCACCGTGTTAGCCCGGATGGTCTCGATCTCCTGACCTCGTAATCCGCCCGTCTCAGCCTCCCAAAGGGCTGGGATTACAGGCGTGAGCCACTGTGCCTGGCCTGCTTGCCTGTTTTCTTAATAGAATGTTTGGTCTTTTTAAAAATTTAAAAGTCTGATAGGTGAGAAGTGGTATCTCCGTGTTTTTATTTTATTTCACTAACAATGAGTTTGAACATTTTTTCATATGTTTGAAGGATATGTTTGTCTCTTTTTTGGTAAATTGTCTGTTTATGTATTTTCTATTGGTTTTCTTTTTGTTTTACTTTTAAAAAGTGCTTTATATGACTGTGGTACATGGCAATTGTTGCAAATATTTTTCTCCCACTTTTGTTAGTTTTCATTTACTTTTATTTATTGTTTTTTTATTGTACAAAATGTATTTTTATCTAACCAAATTTATCAGTCTTTTATTGCCTCTGGGCAATAGTTAGATTTGAGTCATAGTTAGAAAGCCTTTCCCTACACCATATTTAAAGAATAATTCTACCCAGTTGTTCTAGCACTACTAAATAAACGATCTGTGTTGACTGTAGTGGTTTGAGATGTTACCATTGTCATATCTTGCTTTCCATATGTATTTTGTACTTGCTCTTTTGTTTTGTTGTTCTGTTGTCTATTTATGTACCAGCACTACACTTCTTAATTACAGAGGCTTTATAGTATGTTTTAATGTGTGTTCCTCCCTTTTTTAGTTATTTGTTTTTCCATGTGAACCTTAATATTTTGTTTTATTTCAGAAAAAGAAAGCTTGTTGGTATTTATACTGGGATTGTATTGGATTTATTAATTAATCTGTGGAGAAATGCCATTTTGAGTAGGGGATGTTTTACCATTTGTTCATGTCCACTTTTTTGTCTTTCAGGAGTGTTTAAAAATCTTCCTTCTCACAGATTTTGTACAGTTTCGGACTTTTTTCCCCCTAAGCTAATCATCTTTTTTTTTTTTGAGATTAAGTCTTGCTCTTGTCACTCCTGCTTGTTGTGGCACCATCTTGGCTCACTGCAACCTCTGCTTCCTGGGTTCAAACGATTCTCCTGCCTCAGCCTCCCAAGTAGCTGGCATTACAAACGCCTGCCACCATGCCCAGCTAATCTTTGTATTTTTAGTAGAGACAGGGTTTCACTTTGTTGGCCAGGCTGGTCTCAAACTCCTGACCTCTTGTGATCGACCCACCTCAGCCTCCCAAAGTGCTGGGATTACAGGTGTAAGCCACCACACCTGGCCTACAGACATATTTTGAACTCTGTCCTGTAATAATAAAGAATACACATTGAATTATGTATCTTGCCACCTTCTCAAAAATTGGTCATATATTAGATCACAGAAAAAAAAACATTTGATTAACATGCAATAAAACTGTAGTTTACTAAGAAAAACAAACAACAGAAGGTCCTTTCACCTGGAAATTTAAAACTTCCTGTTAAGCAACTCCTGGGCAAAAGGGGAAATACAAACTAAAATTTTATATAAAAATTATATATATATATAATTTTTTATCTTTTTTTTTGGCCAGGCATGGTGGCCCACACCTGTAATCCCAACATTTTGAGAGGCCAAGCTGGACAGATTGCTTGAGCCCAGGAGTTTGAGACCAGCCTGGGCAATATGGTGAAACCCTGTCTCTACAAAAAATTGTTGGGTGTGGTGGCACACACCTGTAGTCCCAGCTACCAGGAAGGCTGAGCTGGAAGAATCACCTGAGCCTGGGCAGTTGAGTCTTCAGTGAACTGAGATCAAACCACTGCGCTTCAGCCCAAGCGACAGAGGGAGACCCTATCTCAAAAAAAAACAAAAACAAAAACAAAAAAAAAAAACAGGCGGCCAGGAGTGGTGGCTTGCACCTGTAATCCTGTAATCCCACCTCTTTGGAAGGTTGAGGCAGGTCATGAGGAGTAAAATCCCGTCTCTACTAAAAATACAAAAAGTTAGCTGGGCGTGGTGACATGTGTCTGTAATCCCAGCTCTTCGGGAGGCTGAAGCAGGAGAATCACTTGAACCTGGGAGGCGGAGGTTGCAGTGAGCCGAGATCGTGCCACTGTGCTCCATTCTGGGTGACAGAGCAAGACTCTGTCTCCAAAAAAAAAAAAAAATTATTGTTAATAATTTATTTTATTTTTAATAATTTTTTATTAAGACTCCATCTTAATAATAATAGCTTTCAACAGATTTGCTGCTGTAAACATTCTGTGTATGCTGGTGCACTTCGTCATGAGTTTCTTTGGGGTTTGCTCATGCCTGGGGATACAAGAAGACCCTCCCAGTTATTGGTAGTTTTAAGGGAATGAATTTCTAGGCCACAGTTTTCATTTGTATTGTCTTCTTACATAAGAGGGACTCTCTTGTCTCTTCTTCATCCTTTTCATATAGCCACCTCCTCTTGGTAGCCAGAAGACCCTTCAGATGATGCCCCAGGTGTAAAACTCCCTGGGGCCCCACTGAAGGATTACTGAAATGAATCATTTCCAGGACGCCTTTTTTACTGTTGAATGAAAGGGTGCTAACACATGGGGCTTCCCTGTCTTAGTCATATTTCTGTTAACAATGAAGCATTGCTTTAGATACAGGGTATACAGGACTTTCGAAGGCTCTGAAACTGGGTATTTCAGCAAGGTGGATGTGGTGGCAGTTTTCTCTTAACAGTCTCTCCTCATCTATTCTGTAAACAGTGTCAAATAATGTCCTACTTTTGACAGAGATCATGATGAGAAAAGGGCTCTGATAAAAAGTACTGAATACTTAAAATCATACCCATACTTCTGCACACATTTTAAAAGGTAAACACTGTTCACGAGGTGATTTGTAAAATATTTCAAATGGATGCTACCCAATCAGAGCCAATCCTGGTGGCCTTACCTGGTTATGGAAACCCTTTCTTCAGCTCTGCTCAATACTCAGTGTTTGAGGGCCGGCTAACTGGCAAGATTACCAACTTTAAACAGCTACAGCTATATGGTAATGGTTCTCATTGTTTTACTTTCCTCCAGTAGTTTTTTAATATACAGTACAATGTGGATTTTAAGTGTACATTTTCATAAATTTGTTTGACCCTAAACAAGACTTGGCATATTCCCCTCATCTCAGGAAGTTCCCTCAATATCCTTCCGTCTCAAAACCTCCCACCCAGAATCACCAGCTCTTCAGGTTTCTCTCACTATAAGTTATTTTTTCCTCTTCTAAAGCTACGAAATCATGCAGTGTAAACTGTTTTTGTGTCTGGCTTCTTAATACTCAACATTTTATTTTTAAGAATTGTCCATGGTATTTTATGTATCACTAGATCTTTGTATTTGTGTAGTATTTTATTGTGAGATCTTTGTATTTGTTTAGTATTTTATTGTACATATATACAATTTATTTACCTGTTGCTGGACATTTGGGTTGTTTCTAGGCTGTTATGAATAAACCTTTCATGAATAACAGCAACAATAAAAATGTACAAAGAAGGAAATAATAAAGATAAAAACAAATTTATGAGGAAGAAAACTTAGATGTAATTAATCAAATTCTTTTTGTTTTTTAAAAATTTAATACCTTATTTACAAAATACTTTGTGACCAGCTGGGATTTATTCAAGGAATGCAAGGTTGGTTCAGTTTTTCACTCTTTTGATAGCATATATCAAACTATTAAATCTAAAGGAGGAAAATAGTCAATTTTTCCAATACTATGATTATAGTTTGATTGTTTTTAAAACTGGTGTCATATTTAATAAGAACACCTGGGAGACATTTCCACTGACATCAGGGACTAGCCAAGGATGTTCACTCTTTCCACATTGTATTAGAGGTACAGTGCAATTAGAGGCATACGAAAGGATAAAAAAGTAAAAATGTTTAAATATCAATACCTTTCATATACATGAACAGAATCAAATAGAGAAAGAGCTTGATGGTAGAGAAAAATCCCATTTACAACAACTTCATAGTCATTTATCAGATGAAATGCTTCTATTCCTATTGCTTTTGGCTTTCCGTAAGCTAGTAGTTTTGCCCTCCACAGGAGACATTTGGCAAGTCTTGAGACATTTTTTATTGTCAGGAAGAAATGTGTATGGGTGCTACTAGGTAGAGGCCAAGGATGCTCTTAAATATCCTACAATGTACAGAACAGCCTCTGACAATAAATAATTATTTAGTACAAACTGTCGTTAGTGCTGAGATTGATAAACCCTGCTAAACATACCTGATTTCCAGTGTTTGTGTTTAGAGTTGTGAGTTTTCTTTACCTTTAATTGATACATCATTAATTACTCCAGTTTAAGGGTGAAATAACAAAGAATAATAAAAGAAGAATCAGTTTTCTTTAGTAATGGACAATAATAGGAATAACTTAACTTTACATAGCATTTGTGTAGTAGAGTTTTGTAGGCTTTGTCTTTGTAAGTGCAGTAGGTGTTACCTCTATTTTACTGATAAAGGAACCTATTTCTTCTGGCTTTCAGGGATTAAATCGCCTTGTATGGATGGGTAGTTAGTTTCAAAGTGAGCCAGTTGTTCGTTTGTAAAAAAGATCGTACCTGCCTTTTCTTTCCCAGAAGCTTGTTTTAGTTCTAGTTAAATACTAGAAGAGGCAGTTCTGGGCCTGGGAAGTTGATTCTTAGTCTGAGACTGTTTTTCCTTGATTTGGATCTTACTATCTACAAATAGTAGGTATGAATATTATAGCACTTCGAATAGAACTTTCTGCTGTGATGGAAATGTCTTGTAAATCTGTGTTGTTCACTATGGTAGCTAGTAGCCATATGCAGCTATTTAGATTTACATTTGTTAAGATCAAATAAAATTTTGAATTCAGTTCTCAGTTATATCAGTGTTGTTTCAAGTGCTCAGTAACCCTAGAATACTTTCTATTCTATAGAACTATAGATACTTTCTAATCTGTAGTTCCCAAAGGGACTTGATATCAGCAGCATTGTTATTTAATTTAAAAAATGGAGATGGGGGCTGGGTGCAGTTGTTCACACCTATAATCCCAGTGCTTTGGGAGGCCAGGGTAGGAGGGTCACTTGAAGCCAGGAGTTTGAGACCAGCCTGGGCAACCTAGTGAGACTACCATCTACAGCAAATTTTAAAATTAACCAGGTGTGGTGAGTTGGGATCTCACTAATGTTGCCCAAGTTTGTCTCGAATTCTGGCCTCAAATAATCCTCCTGCCCTAACCTCCCAAAGTGCTGGGATTACAGATACGAAACCACTGTGCCTGGCTGACCCTACTTTGGTTATAGGGTACTTAAGCACTTGAGGGAAAGAAGAATCTTGCTTTTTAATTTCTTGATAGGAAGTGAATGAATGAACCCATGCTGATAACCCCTCAGCCAGCTTCTCTTCCTAACACTGTGGCCATTAGCTGGTGTGTATGTTGTTACTGTGCATACTCATGGAGTTCTTACCACAACAGATAGCCCGCTCAAGCAGTGGAAGGCCACATCCTGGAAGTATGCTGCACGGCTTTCCATACGAAATGGGAAACTTCTGGTCCTCCAATTCCCTCTAACCTCACTGTAGCCTTTGGCTTCCACTTAACATTAAAGTGACCGCTGAGGGAGTTAGAGTTCTTTTTTTTTTTTTTTTTTGAGACGGAGTCTCGCTCTGTCGCCCAGGCTGGAGTGCAGTGGCCGATCTCGCTCACTGCAAGCTCCGCCTCCCGGGTTTACGCCATTCTCCTGCCTCAGCCTCCCGAGTAGCTGGGACTACAGGCGCCCACCACCTCGCCCGGCTAGTTTTTTGTATTTTTTAGTAGAGACGGGGTTTCACCACGTTAGCCAGGATGGTCTCGATCTCCTGACCTCGTGATCCGCCCGTCTCGGCCTCCCAAAGTGCTGGGATTACAGGCTTGAGCCACCGCGCCCGGCCAGGGAGTTAGAGTTCTTAAGCCTCCCCTGCCTCTTTGGGAATCCTGGAGTGAGTGTGTGTGTGCGCGTGTGTGTGTGTTTGTATTTGGAAGTTAGGCCTCACCACGTGATGTAATGCTTCTGGCATTTACTTTGGTACTTGGTACCTGGAAACATTGCTTAAGCCGTTCTGTAGTGAGTATTGTAGAGTTTTCAGCTGCAGGTTGGTTTAAGTGGTGGATGAACCTGAAAACTCTACTCTGCTTTATTTTAGTATTTCTATGGGAAAGTGATTTCTAACTTATAGCCATTTAAAGTTACCCCAGAATTTGAGAACTTCTTGTATATTGGGGCCCATGTTTATATAAAAAAGTTAAAATTTCTCTAGGTTTTAATTTCCAACTAACTTTATTTGTTGCACATTATAGGAGAAGAAAAATACTTATTGGCCAGAAGCTGTATTCCAAAGACATGTCAAATATTACACATTTTAGCTTTAAACATATGCTTTCTGCCTATCATAATAACATGGTAGGGAAAAAGGCTCATTTTTTTTTTTTTTTTTTTTAATGATTTAGAAAGGCTTTAGGCTGAATTTTTCTTACTTTCACAATGGTTTTAATTTTTCTCCGTTTCTACTTTAATATTCTTTCTCATAGTCCTGTCTCTAGTTTATCTTTGTTGTTTCAATTAATTTTACTTTATTAGTAAAATGGTGATATAAAGCTGTCAGATTACACAGGTGTACAGTGAAGCAGTCATGAAACAGCTGAATAGGTAAAATGAAGTGTGGTGTTTGTAGCCGGTTCTCCATGCACATGGACCTAGCTCAGTGCTTCCTCTACCCTTACCCTCCAGGTTTGGTTAGCAAAAGCAGTGGAGGGTATTACTAATTATTTTTTTTCTCTTTTTCCCAGAGGGAAGTGTAACATCTCCCATTTTTCTGACATATTTGCTGCTAGAGAGTTCAAAGCCCGAGTGGATTCATTTTTCTACATATTAGGATATAACCCTGAGACAAGGTAAGTGAGTCACTTGTGTCCATTCATTGAGAACTCTTTTCCTTTTCTCATTTGTGTGTGTGTGTGTGTGTGTGTGTGTGTGTCTAGTTTATGCATCTGGACATACATACACTAGTAACATACTTTAAAAAAAAATGACTCCAGAGTCCTTCAGTAAACTTCTTTGGAAGGAGTTGTAATTAATGTCTTCGACATCTAAAGTGGCTTTTTGCTTACTCTTTAGTTTTATTTGGAAAAAGAAAAATGAGAAAATTTGGGTTGAAAGAAGATGGGATAAAGATACACTTTTAGTTGATCTGTATTTTGGATTAACTATTAAGAATTGGTAGATTATTTCCCTCGTTCACATTCTGTCAAGCCTTCCATAATACCATATTGAAAAAGACTAGGTAATTTTGGAAAGTTTGTTGGTTACTCATTTGTTTTGTTCACTCTTGGTAATAAAACTCCAGGAGCGCTCACTGAAATATCTTTAGTAAGACTGCTGGTATAAGTCAGACACATCTGATTCTCAAAACATCTTGGTAAGATCTATGTAACAGTTTGAATTATTATTTTTTTTTAAATGAGAAGCAGTAGGGTCAAGTAATTCAACAACTTTTGTGTCTGTCATAGATGCTACTTTAATGTAGCACATGAAGAATTTTTATGAGTGTATATATTCATACTTGCCCTGTATTGATCATGTGACTGCATATTTTACTAAGGATTTTAAAAACAGGATGTTAGCAGGTGATCAAGTAATATATGCTCTGGACACCCAAGGCATGTTTATACATGTGAAGGTTTAGAAAGAAATAAAACATCCATGGCCAGGCGCAGCGGCTCATGCCTGTAATCCTAGAACCTTAGGAGGCCACAGTAGGAGGATTGCTTGAGCGCTTAAGCCCAGGAGTTTGAGACCAAGCCTAGCTAGGCAGTATGGCATGACCTCTCCTCTCAACAAAATATAAAGTAAAAATTAACTGGATGTGGTGGGCTGCACCTGTGGTCCCAGCTACTTAGGCAGCTGAGGCAGGAGGATTGCTTGAGCCTGGGAAGTCAAGGCTGTAGTGAGCTGTGTTGGCACCACTGCACTCCAGCTTGGGCGACAGAGGGAGACCCTGTCTTAAAAAAATAAATAAAATAAGTAAATAAATAAGTAAAAGATACTTGGCTCAAAGAAGTTAGCAAAAGAACTACATTAAGCATAAAGGCAAAATGGGTATCATTTTATTGAGAACATTTTTCTAGAGGACTCTCAGAAACCATATGTAAAACTTAGAATGTTGTTGGGTAGTCATCCTAGCGGGTAAAAGGGAACGTATGTTTTCTTGTGGTTTTATGAAGCTGCCCACAGCTCTTTTGGGGCTCGTGTTAGTGTATCTGTCTCCCTCCCTCCCTCTCTTCCTCTCAATATTAGATGCTAGATTCTAGACAGCATCAGACTGCTGCTAGATAGCATCAGAAGCTAGATTCTAAATGGTGCTTGATGTATGGATAGTAACATAATGCTCATTGAAGAGTACCTTTTCTCCTTTAGAAAACTATGATGCTTGGCCAGGTGTGGGTGGCTCACGCCTGTAATCCCAGCACTTTGGAGGTGGAGGTGGGCGGATCATGAAGTCAGGAGTTCGAGACCAGCCTGGCCAACGTGGTGAAACCCCATTTCTACTAAAAATACAAAAATTAGCTGGGGGTGGTGGCACACACCTGTAATCCCAGCTCCTCCGGAGGCTAAGGCAGGAGAATTGCTTGAACCCTGGAGGTTGCAGTAAGCCAAGGTTGTGCCACTGCACTTCAGCCTGGGCAACAGAGCAAGACCTCCATCTCGGGAAGAAAAAACTATGATGCTTGAGTTTTGTTTTGTGTTTTTCAAAAGTATGCCATGTTCCAATGATAAAGAAGCTGGTCAGTGGTAATATTTCATACGCCTCTTATATTTTGAAATGTTTATTTTACATACACATTTATTAGCTTCCTTCTCATGTCTTTCTGTTGCCCAGGTAAATTGTAAAATGCTTGAGCTTGGATTTCTCTCTAGATACAAAGGAATTGGATGTTATTTTAGTGATACTGTGTTTATTTAATCACTTGATAGTTTCCCAATTGCACAAGTGATATTAATTAACTGAAGTAGCTTTTGTCTTTTAAGCTCTCAGGTTTGTAACAACTAACCAAAATTATTTTTTACAAATGTAAGTTACACATGTTTTGTTGAATGCTTATTAAAGTAATGTGTAACTTACCTTTGTAAGCCAGGCACTCACACAACTTCTTCTCTTATTTTTCATTGTGTATTGCTGGCCGTCTTTCAGGGCAATACATCCCATCGGGTTTGTTTTAAAATCACGGATGCAATAAGGAACAGAGAGACATGATGATAGCAGCACACTTACAGGATCTGCATCCTGAATCACTTGTCTTAGTGACCTTTCTAGTCACCACTGATTTTCGTCTACACTTGGTTCCCTATGTCCATCTTCTGCTTTGTGTGTTTTATGTGCTTGAGTAGTGTTGGATGAGTTGAATTGAACAAATACGTAAGTGCCCATTTATAAATAAACTTTGAAGCAAATCTCAAACTTCTCACAGTTGAAGTGTAGAGGCCGTCATAGACATTTGCAGCAGTGGAGCCAATGGAGCCTACTGCCTTGGCTTGCTGGTGTTATCCTGAACATTTCCTTATATCCCTGAAGTTTGAAGTTAGGGGTATAGTTCCCACAGCGGCTCAAATGATCCAAAAATGCCTCTGATTTAACAGAGTATAGAAAAACTGGCTATGCACAGCCCAATTCTTAGAATTCCCAGGGTGCATACCCTTGCAGAATTTACCTCTGTTTCTGTCTTTGTTTCAAGTTTGTGAGGGTGGAGGCTGTGTGATAAGCCGATTTCCTATATAGTTTTCCCCCAGTTTTAATGAGTAGGACTAGTAAGTAGTCATGGCTACATAGTGTACTGTATGCTGACTCATAGTGCCCTGAGTTATTTAGGTAAATATGTAAGTTAATGTGGAAAGGAAATGCCAAAGTTTTTCTGATTGTGTAATGGTCCTGTGAAATACTGCATATAAGAAAGTCCACTGAAAATTTAAGGAATGGTGATTCCATGACTGCAGGCTTTCATGACGGTTGTCCTCCCCTTAAGTAATGCAGGAACTTTAAGTGAGCAGTTGAAAGCGAACCTTAAGATGGAATTGTTTATTTCTCAGAGCTAATTTTCCAATAGTAGTTATACGTTGATTTATGTAATTTTCCATACTTTATTAGCATATTGATCAACACTGAAAGTTTGGAATTTTTTTCACATTTATTTGCATAGATCCTTTTTAAATTTCAGTGTACAGCTTCATTTTATTTTTTTCTCTAACCTGGTCATTATATTTCTGAATGTTGTGTCTTGTCAGGGATCTGTTTTTTGTTGTTGTTGTTGTTCCTGGTGGATTACTGCTTATTGAACTAATAATGTGTGATAGTGGAAAACAGACTGGCTGTTCTGTACTCTAGAGTTTGTTCCCTTTAACATTTGGGGAGAATGGATTTCTTGGTAATTGTCATGGAATTAGGCCGGGCACGGTGGCTCAAGCCTGTAATCCCAGCACTTTGGGAGGCCGAGACGGGTGGATCACCAGGTCAGGAGATCGAGACCATCCTGGCTAACACGGTGAAACCCCGTCTCTATTAAAAAATACAAAAAAAAACTAGCCGGGCGAGGTGGCGGGCGCCTGTAGTCCCAGCTACTCGAGAGGCTGAGGCAGGAGAATGGCGTAAACCCGGGAGGTGGAGCTTGCAGTGAGCTGAGATCCGGCCACTGTACTCCAGCCTGGGCGACAGAGCAAGACTCTGTCTCAAAAAAAAAAAGAAAAAAAAAATTGTCATGGAATTACTTTGTTATTATCAGGTGTAAACTTATATTTCATTCTTTTTAATCTAGAATACTTATTAATATTGATAAAGCATCTATAGTAATATAGATCTATACTCTTTTATCTTAAATTCTGAAATATGAAAGTTCTGAAAATCTAACAAATTTTATGCCAAGGTTGTTGCCAAAATGCATTTGATGGCTGAACCTAACCTGAACTGATAGGAGGCTATTTATATTTTTAATTCAGTTCACTTTGTGTGAGTTTGTATAAGTTTTACTCTAAAAATACTAATATGATGGAATATGGATTATTGCTTGAACACTGCTGGGGTGTTACATGCTGTGATATATTTGCTGTAGTGCTAAAATAAAAATTCTGAATTCTGGTAAACCTCTCATCCTAAGGATTTTAGATAAGGGATTATGACTATATTACTGCTAGCCATGAAATTTAAGTAATAAAACTGATTTTTTTGTTGGTTTTGTTTTGAGACGGTCACACTCTGTTACCTCAGCTGGAGTGTAGTGGCATGATCAGGGTTCACCACAGCCTCAACTTACCTGGCTCAGGTGATCCTCCTGCCTCATCCTCCCAAGTAGCTGGGACTGCAGGTGCATGCCATCATCCCTGGCTCATTTTTAAAATTTTTTGTCTAGTTGGGGTCTCACTATGTTGCCCAGGCGGGTCTCTAAATCCTGGGTTTCAGCGATCCTCCCTCCTCTGCTTCCCAAAGTGTTGGGATTACAGGTGTGAGCCGCTGCACCCAGCGGGAACAAAACTTAATTGAGCAAAAATTTGGGGGGCATATTTTTTTGCCCAAGTAGAATACAGACTACTAAAGGACTGTGAAAAATGAGAGAGCCTTAAATCTAAGTTGGCCTGACTTTGAACCCTGAGGTAATTGGGCTTTGCTTTTGGAGTTTGTTTTTGACATTTCTACACTCAGGGAGCGTTCAGCTTTGCACATGTGAACAAGATTCATCCCAGATTTACTTCAGTGGTGAGCATACTCTGCAAAATAATGTCATTGTGTTCTCAGTTTGTTTGAAGGGTCTGATCCAGAGTCTGCCAAGAAACTTAATAAAGTCAATAAATTTCAGCTCAGAGGTCTTCATAAATAAAGCCAGTTAGGCCTTAGGTGCATTTGGCTAAAACACCAGTGTTGGTGGTTAAACTAAAATATAAAATAGATTGGTCTTAGCTTGCAAAAAGAGATGAGCATAGGGATGTGGTTATATGCCTCTCTTTACTGTCCTTAGTTGCTTTTTTCATTTGTCTAACACCTTCTAGGCATTTAATCTGCTTGATCCTTCCAGCCATCTGGTAATATCTCTCCTCTTGGATCTGGGTGGCCTGGGTTCTAGTCTTGTGCTGCTACTTCATCCTCGTGTCCATGGGTAAAACATGCACTTTCTGGACTCTTTCTGCATCAGTAAGATGGAGATGATGAAAGCTACCCTGCAGGAAACTTCTGTAAACTGTCAGATTTTTCATTTCTTCTTGGGAATTGCAGAAGTAATTATAAATTTTCTTTCAGAGACAAGGTTGAAAAATATCAATTTTTTTTTTTTTTGAGACGGAGTCTCGCTCTGTCGCCCAGGTTAGAGTGCAGTGGCACGATCTCAGCTCACTGCCTCCTGGGTTCACGCCATTCTCCTGCCTCAGCCTCCCGAGTAGCTGGGACTACAGGCGCCCGCCACCACGCCCAGCTAATGTTTTGTATTTTTTTTTTTTTTTTAAGTAGAGATGGGGTTTCATCGTGTTAGCCAGGGTGGTCTTGATCTCCTGACCTTGTGATCTGCCTGCCTCGGCCTCCCAAAGTGCTGGGATTATAGGCGTGAGCCACTGCGCCCGGCCTTGTTTTTTTTGTTTTTTTTTTTTGTTGTTGTTGTTTGTTTTTGTTTTTGTTTTTTTTTTTTTGTTTTTTTTTTCAGATGGAGTCTCGCTCTATCACTTGGCAGAGACTACAGGCATACATCACCACACCCAGCTAATTTTTGTATTTTTAGTAGAGAGAGAGTTTCACCATGTTGGCCAGGATGGTCTCGATCTCTTGACATCATGATCTGCCTGCCTCAGCCTCCCAAAGTACTGAGATTACAGGCATGAGCCACCGTGCCCAGCTAAATTTTGTTTTGTTTTAATCCTGTAAAGCATTAAATCCAAAAGCAAAACATAAACTACTTTTCAAGATGTCATGATTCTGTCATACCGTTAGCCATCTGGGTGATTTGCTGTTTTATTGAGAAATGGATTGGGACTTTTTATAGCAAACGAATCTATCCCCTATAGCAATTAAGTTTTGCTAGATTTTTGGTGGTTTTTTTTTTACCCCATCTTCCCATCTCTCTACTTCCAGCAGTTCAACCATGGGCCAGCGCCTTCTCTTTTTTTTTTAACGCTATACTCTGGACCCCTTCTGGCTGTCTACCCTTCTTCCTGGGAAAAGATCTCCTTTCCTTCCTGTCTGTGAGTTAGGAGGGAAAGGAAGTAGTGGTGAATGGAGTCCCAGTAAGAACAAAAGATATGATAATGGCCATTGGAGAAGAAATGGCTTTATCTTCCTGATAATTAAGCATGAATTTTCCCAGGCAGCTGTTCTTTTATTTCCCCTTGCCAAAAGAAACGTTCTTTAGGCTCCGAAGTGCATTTAAGGACAGTAAAGAAGGCATATTATTTAAAATGGAGCATTTTGTATGGGTGCTTTCTCTCACTGTCTAATAATGTCTCATAAAAGTGTCAGCGATTTCATCAGAGGCTTGGTCTGTACTGCAGAAACACCGAATTATATTCTTGGTTCTTTTGTGTTTTGCATACTAGTCCTCTCTTGCCGGTAAATAGGAAAACAAGTTGAGGGCTCAGATCTGATCTCCGATCTTATCTGGGGAAAATGTTCATGATCACCTACAGTCTTCTGCAGCCTATCTGCTTTTCTCTCACCTCTTCTCATCCTTTTCTCCCTTCTCCTCTTCCTCTTCCTAGGGTGTAGTTTTGCAGCAGTATTGAGGTTTATATGTTATTATGATTATGTTCAGGAGCAGTCATAAACTGCAGGCGTTTGCAGGGACTATACTGTGTCTCCTAGACTGATAACCGCAATAATGTTAATAATAGCAAGAGTTAAGAGTTAGTGCAGGCCGGGCGCGGTGGCTCACGCCTGTAATCCCAGCACTTTGGGAGGCCGAGGCGGGTGGATCACGAGGTCAGGAGATCAAGACCATCCTGGCGAACATGGTGAAACCTCGTCTCTACTAAAAATACAAAAAAAAATTAGCCGGGTGTGGTGGCGGGTGCCTGTAGTACCAGCTACTTGGGAGGCTGAGGCAGGAGAATGGCGTGAACCCGGGAGGCAGCGGAGATTGCGCCACGGCACTCCAGCCTGGGCAACAGAGCGAGACTCCGTCTCAAAAAAAAAAAAAGAAAAAAAAGAGTGAGTGCGGTAGTTAGAATACTGTGTGCATTTTGTTTTGTTTTAAAACGGGATAGTTCCTTGCAAGTAGAGTAGAAGACCTTTATTAACTGAATCATTTGAAAGTATGTTGTCTCCCTGAAGCTCTTTCACACTCCAATATTTTGTATATTTCCTGTGAACGCGGGCATTTTCTTACCTAACCACAATACAGCCCTCAAAATCAGGAAATTAACAATGAAAATATTATTACTGTGGTTTTCTCAGACCCCATTCACATTTTGCCAGTGTTCCCAATGAAAACCTACAACAAAAGGCTCCTGTTTGGCAATATGGATTTAGTTGTCATGTTTGTTTAGTCTCCTTAAATCTGGAATAGTTTGTCAGTTGCTTCTTGGCTTCATGACCTTGGAAGAGAATAGGCCAATTTGTATTCTGTCCCTCAGTTTGCATTAATGTTTGTTGTTGTTGTTGTTTTAAATAGCAATGGAGTCTTGTTATATTGCCCAGGCTACAGTGAGGTGGCTGTTCGTAGGTACAGTTTAAGTGCACTGCAGCCTAGATTAAGTGATCTTCTCCCCTCAGTGATCCTCCCGGGCTCAAGTGATCCTCCTACCTCAGCCTCCCTAGTAGCTGGACTACTGGTGTATGCCACTGTGCCCAGGTGTCCCTCAGTTTGCATTTATGGTGTTTCCTTATTATTAGATTTAGATCATGTATCACAGAAATTGTGTGTTCTTTTTTTCTAGATCCTGTCAGTATACAATTCTTATTTGTCCGGTTGCTGGTAATGTTCACTTCGATCAGTTGCTGAACCTGGTGTCTGCCAGGTTTTGCCATTGTACAGTGTCTCTTTTTCCCTTTGTAATTAATAAGCATTTTGTGGGAGGTTGCTTTGTGAATGTGCAGATCTCATCTTCATCAAACTTTCGATTTATTTATTTAGTGGACTAATGGCCTCCTATTTTATTTAATTGTTTATAACCTGCTACTGTTGTTACTCATTTTGAGGTCAGATTGTCCCAGCATTTGGAGAATGATACTTTAAAACCTAGATTTGGTGCTAAGTGTGCTCATTACTTTGTGTTGTTGCTCTCTGGCCTTCTGAGAAACAGAGCGAGGGAGTGCGTGTGTTTGCATCTATCATGTAGATAATGCACATATTTGCACCTATAGTTCTGTGTATATTCATAAGTTACGAAATTCTCCAAGTTCAGTCCAGTACTGCAGAATTTCTGCTACTTTATTCCCTTTTCCTTATTTGTAACATTCTCCTTTAACATTAAGAAACCTTATTTCATTATCTTTAATGTCTTTATTTCTTAATTTTCTGTCACTTAACTCTGCTCTGTAACATTGGGACCATTTTTTTCCCTCAACATACATCTTTATGCTTAAGCGGAAAAGTTAACAATCTAAAACACCTGTGTTTCGACTAATTTGAATTTGAGACATTGTAAAATTTACCTTCATTTGAGTAACAGTTCCCTTTTCCACTCACCACAGCTAGTGGTCTTTGTGTAACTTTTGAGGATGAGCAGCTAGAGCTGGATACAATCTTTTTTCTGTTTGCTTTTGTCTGCCATCACATTTGAATTCTCAAAAACATTTACCTGAGATGGCAAATATTGGAGACAGTTGAGAGTACATGTATGTTTAGAAAACGCAGCCTACTGAAGTTAAGAGAACTTTAATAAAACAGGACAAAAGCCTGTTTTTCATTTGGTCATTTGATTTGATCATTTCAAAAACCCTTTGTCAGATAGCATCTAGGAATGTTATCTGGAACACTGGAATAACACATAACTGCAGGACTGAGCTCCAGAGAATTAAGAGAAACTGAAAACTAAAGCAGTAAGCTGATCCTTCAGTAGCTCATGGTGAGGTTGGATTGAGTTTGTCAACATTTTCCAACCTAGAAGGGAGTAACAGGGAAACCCATCTGTTTAGGGTTGGGATTCTGGGCCCTCTAAAATACGAGAATTCTAGAATAAGAAGACAATATAAAAAGTGGTCTCGGCCAGGCACGGTGGCTCATGCCTGTAATCCCAGCACTTTGGGACGCCGAGGCGGGCGGATCACGAGGTCAGGAGATTGAGACCATCCTGGCTAACACAGTGAAACCGCATCTCTACTAAAAATACAAAAAAAATATTAGCGGGGTATGGTGGCAGGTGCCTGTAGTCCCAGCTACTTGGGAGGCTGAGGCAGGAGAATGGCATGAACCTGGGAGCGGAGGTTGCAGTGATCCGAGATCGTGCCACTGCACTCCAGCCTGGGGGACAGAGCCAGACTCTGTCTCAAAAGAAAAAAAAGAAAAAGTGGTCTCATGCCAGTAAACCCCTCAAGACACCTGGCAGAAGCATATGTAAAATTTTTTTGGTGGATCACACCCTCATCCAAGATCCTGTAGGATCCCCACAGATAAAATATCCTTGAATGCTGAGCTCACCCTCAGAAATATCGGAAGAAACCATGTGCCGTTAACTATGGTCAGATGAGACAAACAGCTAGATCTACACCCAAGAACTTCAAATACTGGAAACTTCAGAAACAGACTGTGTAAAAGGCTTAAATAAAATATCATTTTTATTTCTCTCATGTAAGCAGAGTTGGAAAGGAAGCACTCCTAGACTAGGACCTCACAGTCATCAGGGGTCCACCCTCTACTACCTTGGCTGCAGCTGTTCTCTTGTTTCAAGGTGGCAATGTAGTGGTGGCCATTACATCCAAATTTCAGCCTGGAAAAAAGAGGAAATAGGTAAAAACTACATACCTTCTCCCTTTAAAGGTAGTTTTTATAATTTGCATAGGATAATATTTTTTTATCTCGAACCAAAAAGAAAAATAAATCAGGTCAGGCTTGGTGGCTCACGCCTGTAATCCCACCACTTTGGGAGGCCAAGGCAGGTGGATCACCTGAGGTCAGGAGTTCGAGACCAGCCTGGCCAACATGAGAAACCCCATCTCTACTAAAAATACAAAAAATTAGCCAGGTGTGGTGGTGTGTGCCTGTAACCCCAGCTACTCAGGAGGCTGAGGCAGGAGAATTGCTTGAACCCAGGAGGCAGAGGTTGCAGTGAGCCGAGATTGTGCCATTGCACTCCAGCCTGGGCAACAAGAGCAAAATTCCGTCTCAAAAAAGAAATTTTTTTTTTTTTAAATAATAATTTAGCTGGGCATGGTGGCGCACACCTGTAATCCCAGCTACTTGGGAGGCCAAGGCAGGAGAATCGATTGAATCCAGGAGGCGGAGGTCGCAGTGAGCCGAGATTGTGCCATTGCACTCCAGTCTAGGTAACGAGCAAAACTCTTGTCTCCCCACTCCCCCAACCCCCACAAAAGAAGAGAAAGAGAAAAAGAAAAAGAAATCAGACACATACTTTACAGGTGAGTTCTACCAGTGTTCCAGAGAACAGAGAAAGTTGATATTGGGTACCCTGAGTCATTTTATGAAGCTGATAAAGCCTTTATACTAAAACCAGGTAAAAAATAAAATAAAATTTATAGGTTCCATCTTATGAACATGAATCTAAAATGTTTAAATGAAATGTTGACAAACGGGAGTCTAGCAAGGTAAATATGCGTGTCCAAGTTTATAGAATATAAGAATGACTTAATAATAATTTATCTGTTAGCATGTTTTACCTCTTCAGCATATGGAAGAAGAAAACATAGGCAATCATCTTTTTCTTTTTTTTTTTGGAGACAGAGTTAAGCTTTTGTTGCCTAGGCTGGAGTGCAATGGCTTGATGTCAGCTCACCGCAACCTCCACCTCCTGGGTTCAAGCTGTTCTCCTGCCTCAGCCTCCCGAGTAGCTGGGATCACAAGCGTGGGCTACCATGCCTGGCTAATTTTTTTGTATTTTTAGTAGAGACAGGGTTTCTCCATGTTGGTCAGGCTGGTCTCAAACTCCCGACCTCTGGTGATCCGCCCGCCTCGGCCTCTAAAAGTGCTGGGATTACAGGCATGAGCCACCACGCCTGGCTCATCTTTTTTCTTAATTTTTAATTTTTGTGGATACATAGTAGGTGTATGTATGTGGTATATGAGATGTTTTGATACAGGCATGCAATGCATTATAGACACATCATGGTAAAATGGGGTGTCCACCCCTTCAAGCGTTTATCCTTTGTGTTAAAAACAATCCAATTACACTATTTTATTTATTTTAAAATGTTCAGTTAGGTTATTATTGACTGTGGTCACCATGTTGCACTATCAAATACTAGACCTTATTCATTCATTCAATTTTTTTGTACCCATGCAGTTATCTTAATGTAGAAGAAGCACTTTATAAAATTCAATGTTCTTTAATAATGGCAAGGGGGGAACTCTCAGAACAGAAAATTAATTATAGAATGAATTTCCTTAGTCTAACAGAATACTTTCCATAAACCTACAGCAAGTAACATAGTTAGGTGCAGAGTGTGGGAACTTTTTCCTCTGAAACCAGAAACAATGGCAGGATTTTGATATTCATTAAGACTTGAAGAAGAAAATATGTGAGGGTTGGAAATGAAAAAAATTAACATTTATTAATAAGGTGTAATTTTCACCATAGGAAATCTCAGAAAACTTGTGAACAAATTGATTTTTGTTGTTGGTGTTGGTTTTTCTTTTCATTTTTTTCAGATGGAGCCTTGCTCTGTTACCCAGGCTGGAGTACAGTGGTGTAATTTCGCCTCACTACAGCCTCTGCCTCCCAGGCTCAAATGATCCTCCCACTTCAGCCTACTGAGTAGCTAGGACTACAGGTGCACGCCACCACGCCTGGCTTATTTTTGTATTTTTATTAAAAGCTGGATTTCACTTTGTTGGCCAGGCTGGTCTCAAACTCCTGACCTCAGGTCACCCACCCACCTTGGCCTCCCAAGGTGCTGGAATTATATTTGTGAGCCCCCGGGCCCATCCAAATTGTTAAAGCTAATAGGTAAATCAGTAAGCTTTCTGGATGGAGGGGTGTGTGTGTGTGTGTGTGTGTGTGTATCTCAGTTCCGTGTCTAGATTTTAGGGGCAATTAGTAAATGAAATTTAAAGAAACTGCTTCTGAACACTTCTCTGTTGATGTGAAGTCAGTACTAATTAGAATATCTCTTCCATGTCTTTTTCTCTAGAATTTCCTGAGTGTTGCTTTCCCCACCCCCGCCATTTTGGCTTTAAAATTTCTTGTTAATGAATACAACATTGTAGACATTTTTTATTTCTGGGAAGTAGGAAATTCTTTAAGATAAAACTTACGCAATTTTCATGTTACAGCTTTTACTTACCTTTGATAAGCATACATAATCTACTCACTACAAATTAAGTATTATAGTGGACAAAGTGTTTTTTTTTTAATTTTAGAAAAAATTGATTTGAATTGTGTATTCTTCTCTCCCACTCAGCTCTCATTTAATCTATTCAGAAGTGCTAATCCTTCACCTGTTGTTCATGTGAGATTAACAGGAGGAGAGAAGGATGTCTAGGATCCAGAGATTATAGATATACATGGGGATCACAGGACTTCTGGGGAGGCCTTGGCAGTTGGCAACAGATGGAAATATGAGGGCGCCAGGGTGCAGATGGTGTGTACATCCCTGCAGGCTGGCAGTTGATGGGCTAGAAAATGTGGTGGCAGGAGTGAGGTCCAGGTGGGTACTTAGCATCAGTATGCAGGTAGCCTGTAAAAAGAACTAGGAGAGAAAACAAGGCCCCTGTCTGGGATGCCCTTAAGCACTGAGTAGGGTACCAGGGTGAACTCGGTGTAAAGCAAGGCTTGCTCCATGGAAACAGAGGCCCATTTCTAAAATTGGAATTTGTGGTTGAACGTAACCTAGTGGCTAACCTAATTATGGAACTACTTGGTTTCATGACTCCTTGAGATTCTCTGACTAGGAGGGGGAGGAGTACTGATCCTATATTCTTGAGATGGGAGTGAGTTTGGAGCTTGGTGTTAATTGACTTCTGTTTGTGGGTGAGAGCACCGTGACCTCAGGTAGAGAGGCAGGTCATTCATTGCCCCTCCTGTCAGCTCTCCAGATGCCATGAGAACTGATGGTTGTGGCTGGCCACAGTGGCTCACACCTGTAATCCCAGCACTTTGGGAGGCCAAGGAGGGCGGATCACGAGATCAGGAGATTGAGACCATCCTGGTGAACACGGTGAAACCCCACTTCTACTAAAAACAAACAAACAAACAAAAATAGCCGGGTGTGGTGGCGGGCACCTGTAGTCCCAGCCACTCAGGAGACTGAGGCAGGAGAATGGCGTGAACTTGGGTGGTGGAGCTTGCAGTGAACTAAGATCGCACCACTGCACTTTAGCCTGGGTGACAGAGTGAGACTCTGTCTCAAAAAAAAAAAAAAAGAGAGAATTGATGGTTGGGGAGGCTGGTGGAGGTATTTTTCGTTTGTTTAATGTATTTAAAATTTTTCTGTTTGGAATTTTATGTTCATAATTCAAAGAGGAGTTATGAGACTAGTACGAGAAAGGACCTCCATATATCTTTTACTCAATTCATCAGTTGTTAGTATTTTGCCTTATTTGCTTTATGTTTATTATTTTATTACCTTTTAAACTTTATTATAGATTTACTTTATTATAGATTGAGCATCTCTAATCTGAAAATTCGAAATCTAAAATGCTCCAAAATCCAAAATGCTTTGAGCACCAACATTATGCCACAAGTGGAATATTCCACTCCTGTCCTCTTGTGACAGATCACAATCAAAACCCAGTCAAAACCTTGTTTCATGCACAAAATTATTAGACATATATAGCTTATCAGATAACCTCTATCTCTGTTTTTTGTTGTATTGCTCTCTGTGTTTACTATCTTTGCATTATGACTCTCTCTGTGGTACAGATTGAATCTATCCCTTACATGAAATGCTTGGGATTAGAAGTGTTTTGGATTTCCTGTTTTGGTGGGGAGAGGGGATTTTAGAATATTTGCATTATTCTGTATCCTTAATCCAAAAATCTAAAACGTTCCAGTATTTCCTTTGAGCATCATGTTGGTGCTCAGAAAGTTTCATATTTTGGAACATTTTTGATTTGGGATTTTGGGATTAGGCTTACTCAACCTGTGTTTTCCTTTCCGGAACAATTTGGGGATGAAATACAGACATCACACCCCTTTACCCTGAATACTTCAGTGTGTATTCCCAAGAAGAAGAAAATTATCTTACATAACTATGCTATGATTATCAAAATCAGAAAAGGTAACGTTAATACAATATGATATAGTCCAATATAGTTCATATTCAGATTTTGCCAGTTTTTTCAACAATGGCCTTCATAGTAATTTTCCTCATGATCATGAGCCTCATTTAATTGTTGTCTCTCTTTAATATCCCTTGTCTTTGTTTTCATGACGTGTTTCCTCGCCTTTCTTAAAGGTTTTTTATGACATGAACCTTTTTGAAGAGTTAGAAGCCAGTTTTGTCAAATGTTCTTCAGTTTGAGTTTGTCTGACGTTTCCCCACAATTAGATCTCGGCTATGTAATTTTGGCCAGCCATACTATATGAGTGATACTGTGCCCTTTCCAGTGCTTCAGATAGAATTTTCTGAGGTACAAAATAGGAGAGTTGGGTGGTTCCAGTAAAGATGATTTAGGTGGCGTCCTTGTCCCTGAAGTACTTACAATCTAATAAGAGATGTGCGGTTCCCCAGAGAGGTGCAGTGAGAGGACTCCGGGAGCTCCTGCATTTCTGAGCTGCTACCAGGAAGGAAGTGTCTTCAGAGTGGAGCTGGCTGGCATGGTGGTAGTGTGGGTGACTTTTCCACGAGAGAGAGCGTGAAGGAGAGATCTGGGGTGTGACCACTAGGGTATGCTGCCCCTGAGAGGTGACAAGAGAAAGGGCTGTCTGTCTTGGTGGCATGGCATGTGAGATGCCAGCGCCAGGAAAGACAATGAAGAGGGTGTCCACAAAGGCTGGCACCACCATTGGAATCCATTATTACAGGAGAAGGCCATTGGATTTTGGTAACTCAGGGCGTCTAATGAGACCAAAATCAGAATCCACATTTCTTAACTTGCTGTTATAATAACTGTTTTTATACTGTGCTCTATGTAATAGTTTCATGGATTTTCAGAGACTGATGAATTTATTACATATTATTTTGTGTTGATTTCTTCAAGTAAACATTTCCATATGAAAGGGTTAGGTAGTTTTTTTTTTAACATACACTTTTGGGAGGATATTCTTTGCTGCCCATATTCATATTATTTGGCCACTAGGTTCTAATTCCATTGCTTTTGCATTTAGAAAGTATTTTTCTCTGGTCTGTAGAAACAGAAGTTTTGGGAATATGTTGTCTCACATACCAATAAGAGAAAATGTTCTTACAGCCTGTAGATACTTGTTTCATGTGTTAGGTCAAAAGAAAACATATTTAAGTGTACTTGGCATTTCTTGTATTTTGTAAATTATGTTATCGGCAGGATAAGAGTTTACTGAATCATAGTTTCAGAATTTAGTTTATTTTGTAGCATAAACGGGAGTGCTATAGAAATGGAATTGATTCTGCATTTACTGTAGGAATCTTGAGGACACTGTGTGTTCTTTTCAACAGGCTTTAGTTTCCTGACATTCCATTACATTTCTGGGAAACAGAATTCACACTGCCCTTTCCTGCCCTATCTTGTCCTTTATAATTTTGGCGAGGTTCATGGTCTTCCGTTTCTTTTTCTTTTTGTAACTGATTAATAATCTGTAGAATCACCTCTTAGTTTGCAAGTGGAAACTAAGCCTGCACATCCAAAGCTAGGATTTCTTATGTGAATCTGCCTTAGTATTTTGAATCAGGACCTCAAATGAGCTTTTTGGATGCTCATGTGTTTGTGGCACAATGTTGAATCTTGAAACCTTCTTGCCTTTCTAATTGTTAGAATTACATTCTTCAAGCTAGACTTGATTGGGCTAGTATTACTTTAGGAAATGTTTTAATTTATTATTTGGGGAATGTTTTATTTATTATTTTTAGTATCTTATCTAAGGAAGATTAAGCTCTTTGCAGAAAATACAGCTTTCTTTAGCTACCCTGCCCACAATACCATCTGCACTGTGTCTGTGCCTGTGTGACAAGGCCAAGCACTCCGAAACTTTACCCTGATTGGTCTTTTTCAAAATGTTTAGAGTTTCAAAGAGAAATTTGTGAAGTTGCTTCTCTTAAGTAGCTATTACTGTGTTTTTAAATGTGTTGCAGTATTTCTGTTAGTTGATCTTGTGTGTAGTCATTCATATCTGTGTCTTTTGATTCTATTTCTTGATGATCTTGCTTTTTAAAATCAGCATTTACCTTTAAAAAAAAAAAAAAAAAAGGCAAAACTTGTTATTGTCTTGACAGAGCAGAGCATTTCTTGCTGAGTTCCTGACAGAGCAGGGCATTTAACTGAAGCCTCTGCATGGCTGGGCTTGCTCAGTTCCCTGCTGTTGGCTGTCTTGGATCCCCTTTCTAAGGCCCCACTTCCCTGCACACTAGCTTGGTGTGCAGGGAGAAGCTGCAGAGTCTGTTGGCTGGGCTTTATTTACGGAAACAGCAGGGTTGAGATTGATTGCGTCGTGGAGAGACAGTGTGTGGATGAGGGAGGGTCACAGCACATGCTCAGTCCTGTCAGTGTGAGGGGAAGTTTCTGCGTTCTGCGTGAAGGCTTAGGTCATAGCACAAGCTCAGTGAAAGCTCTATGAGGTCTCTGAGACTGCATGTGCCTCCATTTTGAGTTGTTAGAGTAGAAAAGGGCAGAGTTTTAGCAGAAAGTAGAGGTTCAGGAATCCAGCTAGACTCACCAGAGCCCGTGTTAGTCATGGATGATCCATTCAGCCCCTGCAGGTAGGCTATCTTCCCCTGGCCTCACCGAAACAGTGATGGGTTTTGCTGCTCTTTCTCACTTCTGAAGGTGTTTATGAATCATTGCATCATTCATAGTGCATGTTCCTGAGAGCCTTTAATTCAGCCCTGGCTGGCTATGTAGGTGGTATTGTGAAGCGTAAAATCAGAACTAAGAATGGGGACTACCAGAGAGGCAGTCAGCAGACGCAGAATGTGAAGCTTTGTGGGCCCCTCTGTCCCTGTCCTCTTTCCCTTTCCCTTACCTCTTCGGCTCTTAGTATAATCTTAACCTCAGTCGTGCTGGGTGTGTGTTGCCAAGCTTGTTTGCCTTCGAGACCTGCAGAGCAAGCCTGCAGGCCGCCCCCTTGCCTTGTGGCTAGTATGGAATGCCTGGGCCGGAGAGCAGCTCTGTTTGGATGTTTTAGGAAGGATGGTAGGTGGGCAGCTATTGGTTGCTTTGAAGGTGGGTGGAACCTTGTTTTGATTGAGAGTCTGTTTGCCAGAGCAAATTATAATTTTTCTGATCTTTTTCTGAAGTCTGACATATGCAGGGAACAGTTGTGAATTATGATTGCAACAATATCACCTTAAAATCGATTTTTAAAAAATAAAAGGTTATGTCGTATCAGTTTTTACTTCATCTCTTGCCTTCAAAAGGAAGCAGACTCATCTTCCTTCTAGAGCTTATGGAAAATTCTTTGGCAATTAAAAAATGTATGCATTGACATTTATATTAGAAATTGAAGTTTAGGTATTTTGTTTATTTTTGTATCTGTTTTAAAATCAGATAGCATTTTTTGCATATGCGTATGTTGTCATGTGACTTGGAATTCTGTTCTCTTAAATGGAGTAAAAAGAGTAGTTGGTGCTGAGAAGGCAGTCATTGACAAGGCCACATTTCATGCCCACTGCCTGATAGCCAGACACTAGTTTCTTCTACCCAGGGGAAGTTGTGCTATTTGGGTGTCCTGTTGCAGAGCGAGTTCACATAGATGGCTTTCACCACGGTTTATTTAGGGAGCCAGTCAGAATAAGATTTAGGACAAATTGAATTCTTACCCAAGCAGATATTAAATGAAGTTTAAAAATTATATTATTTGCTCCTTTTTGTTTCCACTCCTTTGTCTTCTGATAAAGGTTAGAAAAAATTTGAATGCCACCTAAATTTTTTGCATTCATGAAGATGGAAGAAAGCATGCAATATAGAAGAATGTACAGCTGAAAACTCCTCATAGGAAGGAGAAGAAATTTACTATGCATGAATACAAGGAGAAATTCCTTGTGTAAGCTTTTAAGTTGTGTAGGATGAATTTGGAGCATTGCATGGTCAACTCTTTCCAGGGAGGCCCTTGATTTTAGTGGAAAGTTTTTAGGAAGGCTAGTGTTGGTGAATTCTAGTCACTGAAAATATTACTGAAGTATAATTTTTTTTCTTACAAGTTCAATTTTGGGAATGCAGCTAAGGAGATGAATTGTCAAAGGATAATTTAGGGTGTGCATTTATTATTTTTGTGATCAATGTTTTCATCCATGTGAGGGTTTTCTTCCCATTGTGACCATATTTATTTGGGCCTTGCACTGGGGAGTTTTGAGGAGGTACCCACTTTTCCCCATACCATATAGTGTTCCTTCTGGAACTTGCCTTATTTTACTCTGTTTAAAAGCACCATTGCTCTTCCTTCCTGCTTTTTTCTTTTAATAAAAGTATCCCTTCGATAGACGAGAGGAACTGGACACTGCACCACTTTCTGTCATGCACATGTGGGATCTGGGCAGGACTCACATTTCAGGCTCAAGGAACAAACTCATTGTTTGACTTGGGAGAATATTGCCTTTCTGTTCTAGATATTTACCTCTTCTGAAACTTTCTTTACAGTTAACAGATAAAAATGTGAACAGGAAGCTGTGCTCACAGCTGAATCAGCTCTGGATCAGGTTCCTGCTACTGGTGTGACTGGCCTATGTGGGCCTAGTACAAATCTGCATTTATGGAACTTGGATGCTGCCATCTATTTGATGGTGAAAACTTGTGATTACTGACTGTGATCTGTGGATATTCTGTTGTTAAGAGTCGAATTTGTCTATGTTTCAAATCCAATAAAGTAACTCATTAGAGTTACTTCTTGTGTAGTATGTATTTCTTTTATATTATCCTGTCTTGGAAAAATATTTTTTGAAATGCTAAAGGCTTGCTTTAGGGCTTCTGTGCTTGTCTGGTGGAGGAGGTGAGGGAACAGCACATGGAAAGTTACTCTAGTGGTTGATGAAGTCTTTGGTCTGTGCAGCTTGAACATGGAAAAGAAGCTAGTTTGTTTCATTTCGGCTTATAGTTCTGCTTCTGTTGCACTTGAGAGTATCAGGAAATGTTGGGAATATAGCAAGTAGATGTTTCAAAAAGAATAGAAAAGTTCACAAAATTATTATCTTATTAGTTGTTCTTATCATTGTAATAGAATCTTGAATTCGAATCTGAGGGAGCCTCACATTTAAAGTGTGCCTCTGTCAACACAAGTTTTGCAGTCTGTCTTTGGTTGAAAGCTAGAATAAACTTGATTGTGTTTAATTGACGCGTCACTTTTTTTTTTCTTTTTCATTTTGAGATAGGTTCTCACTCTGTCACCCAGGCTGGAGTGCAGTGGTGTCATCTCAGCTCACTGCAGCCTCGACCTCCCTGGGCTAAGGTGATTCTCCTGCCTCAGCCTCCCACATAGCTGGGAATACAAGTGGGCGCCACCACACCTGGCTAATTTTTTGTATTTTCTGTAGAGAAGGGGTTTCACCTTGTTGCCCAGGTTGGTCTTAAACTTCTGGCCTCAAGCAATCCATGCTGCCTTGTCCTCCCAAAGTGCTGGGATTAGAGGCGTGAGCCACTGTGCCTGGCCTGACACTTCATTCTATTTATTTATTTATTTACTTTTGTATTTATTTATTTTTTGAGATGGAGTCTCGCTCTTGTCACCCAGGCTGGAGTACAACAGTACGATCTAGGCTCACTGCAACCTCCGCCTCCCGGGTTCAAGTGATTCACCTGCCTCAGCTTCCCGAGTAGCTAGGATTACAGGCATCTGCCACCATGCCTGGCTAATTTTTGTGGTTTTAGTGGAGAACGGGGTTTCACCATGTTGGCCAGGCTGGTCTCAAACTCCTGACCTCAGTTGATCCGCCCGCCTTGGCCTCCCAAAATGGTGGAATTATAGGTGTGAGCTGCCCTGCCTGGCTGACACTTCATTCTTAATCTGCTTTTCACTTCTTCCTTGACTCTTGGCTAGTGTGTTAATGTATGAATTAGAAGACTCTAATATACCTAAGACCAGATATCTGTGATTCTGTAGTTCTTTTTTCCTGATTCTTTTCCTTCTGAATTTGTTTTCTTTTCCATTTTACTTTGTGTATTCATTTACTCAACATATTCATACCAAAGACCCATTTGCCAGGTACTTTTTGTTACTGAACCGAGTTGTCTTCCACCAGAAAACCATTTATTCTAAAGCTGTAAGATAAGCGTCTGACAGGATGAGAGAGAAGGTAGAACATGATAGCTAAAGAAATATTTTAGATGGTGTGTACATTCACAAATCTTTTCCTAAATAAGCTCAGATAATTGGTTATCATCTCTTCTGAGCAATTTCTGATGTGGGGATGCCTGTAATCCTACCACTGTGGGTGATAAAGCATGAGTCTGATTTATTTTTCTTTTTGGTCTAATGAGACTCATGCTTGAATGTGCTAAAACAATTCTGAAAGATAACTAATCTCATATTGTATACTCTGTGATACTTTGAGTCTAAGGTAAAACACTTCATCTTAATTCAACTGGG
The DNA here is from genome assembly GCF_047675955.1 of Chlorocebus sabaeus. Classification (NCBI taxonomy): domain Eukaryota; kingdom Metazoa; phylum Chordata; class Mammalia; order Primates; family Cercopithecidae; genus Chlorocebus; species Chlorocebus sabaeus. The sequence continues at coordinate 128,333,537 of NC_132923.1, forward strand.
AAAATTATAGATTATTTCTGTCAGACTTCTTTGAGCTACACATTTATTTGTGATTATTTGACTATTATCCCTATTGGACATTAAACTTTTGGGGCGGGGGCCAAGTGTGTTCTTATAGTCTCCATTTCTAGTAGAGTACCTGGCAAATAGGTCTTTGGTGTGAATATGTTGAATAAATGAATACATCATCTATGGTAAGAGGAAAGGCTAGATTTGGAGCCAGGTAGTATGGTTCAGATTCCACCTCATAAGTGACATTGGGCAAGTAGTGACGTGGGACAGTTTCCTTCCCTCCTCTGAACCTCATTTTTCTCATGGGTAATCTGGAAATAAATATTTCTTACAGTTTTTGTAAAGATTAGATGAAAACAGTGTGAAAGTGCTTGGCACATAGTTGCTTAGTACATTATTGTTATTAACTCAGAGGTCAAATGTATAGCCTCAAGGTCATGTAGATATGATTATCTCAACAACTTATGTATTTTTAAAATTTTAATTAAAAAAATATAGGCACGCAGGTCTCACTTTGTTGCCTGGGTTGGTCTCGAACTCCTGGCCTCAAACTATCTTCCTGTCTTGGCCTCCCAAAGTGGTAGGATTATAGGCATGAGCCACTGTGCCTCACAAACATCTTTTTATTTTTATTTTCAATAGCCTGTTCAACTAAGACAATGCTAGGGATTGTTTTAGGAATTACAGTAATTAAATTATTAACCAGTATGTTTAATAACTGTTTACTGATCAACTTTCTTCTTACTCTCTTTGGGTGTTTATGTTTTTCTTTATACATCTTGGGGTTTTTTTTTTTTTTAAAGAAACTCTACTTCCATAATCTATAATATTGGGTGTGTTCAGCATTAAACATTTCCTGCCGCTTTCTCACTTACACACACTAGGTGCGTGTGTGTGTTAGTTACTGCCTGTTTGTGTTCTCTTCTTCCTATATTCATACCACTGCAGTGAGAAAGAGTAAGGCAATTGTCATGTTTTTTTATAACATTCCCCAGAGGGGACAAAGAAACCTTTAGACGTGTTGTAGACATGCTTGCTTGGTCTAGAGTCCCTTTTTTGTTTCTGGGGGTGCTTCATTCAGCTTTGTTATACAGTTTGATTTCAATATACAGAAAGCTAGCACCATCTTGGGTCAGAAGAGCAGCTTGCTGCTTTGTAAATGGGTTTCGGTCATAGTGGGTGTTTTTTTTTTTTTTTAAGTTTGTTGGCTGAAGCTCCGCATATGTGCAGGCAGCTTTGTTAGGCCGTGGCTCCTAAACTTTGCCGCAAGCCATTACAGTAAAGTTCCCGAGGAGTCTGTGGTGGAATGTTGTTTTATGACGTTGCCAGATACACGGTAGGTTACCACATGATGGAGGAGAGAGAGAAGGCAGATAAGAAATTTAGACAGCAGAGCAAAGTCACTATAGCACTTTGAAACTAGATCTTTCTCACCCGTTAAATTTTTTGATCAGTTTTTTTCCTGACGTTATTCATACATTATTGTGTGTGGAGGCCATATTTACTGCGTCTTACCAGCATGGAAATTCTTATTATTCTTCAGGCAATGTCAAATTTCTAGTTCTGGACCCTGAATTATATTTAGGAGGACCCTGTGGGAGAGCTGCCTGTGTGGCCTGGAGTCTTCAGTAATGAACTCAGTATGACCCTTTAAAAGAGTACTTTTCTTTCCTCTGGCCTTCGTTTCTTCTGTTAAGCTAGAAGATTGGATCAATGGCCTCTCGAACTTTCCATCAGAGAAAATTTAGAACTTTGTGATTTTGGATTTTGGACAAGTTCTTGTGTTGACCTTTGTATTTATTTGTGTGTGAATATGGAAGTGGTAACTTAAAGTTGACTAAATCTCTTAGTTTTTTCATATTTATTTGTTTTTAGTTTTATTTTTGATTGAATGATGAATTTTGTTCCTTTTAGGCAGTTTAATCAAACCTACTTTTAAGTTAATTTTGCTTGGAGGGCTGGCCTTCTGTCACAGTGACTTCACTAAGTTTTGCAGCAGAGCCCTTACTTGCTGTCTGTGGCTAAGGAGTAGTTGATTTAGAATATTGAAGTCATTTATTTATTAAAAATATATCTAATAACCATTGAGTTCTGCATTATGGTGACCAAAACCAGACTTAGTTCTTACCCGCATGTACTTCCAGTCTAGAGGACAAGACAGCCATTCAAAGAAATAACTATACAAAATAAATACAAAATCCTGACTGATATGGGTGGAAGGAGAGGAAAGTGGTACTGCGGGAACTCATAATAGCAGGATTGGCTCCCATTATCACTTACTGCCAGTATATAGAGTTTAATAATAATAATGACCCCTAAGCAACAGGTACCGTATATAGTACTTTCCATAAATCATCTTTTATTTTTATAACAACCTTGCATAGTAGCATTATCAACTTCATATTATAGATGAGGAAACTAAGGATTCAGATTTAACTGTGTCCTCAAAATCACACTTAGAGCAAATAAAACCTTGGGTACTGAAACTTATCTTTTTATTTTTAAAATTTTATTAGCGACAGGTTCTTGCTCTGTTGACCAGGCTCGAGTGCAGTGGCGTGATCATAGCTCACTGCAACCTCCAACTCCTGGGTTCAAGTGATCCTCTTGTGTCAGCCTCCCAAGTAGCTGGGACCGCAGGTGCATTTTACCATGCCTGCCTGGCTGATTTTTAATTTTTTTTGTTGTTTGGTTGGTTGGTTGGGTTGTTTGTTTGTTTGTTTGTTTGCAGAGACTAGGTCTTGCTGTGCTGCCCAGGCTGGTCTTGAACTCCTGGACCCAAGGGACCCACCCACCTTGGCCACCCAAAGTGCTGGGATTACACACATGAGCCACCTTGCCCAGCCTGATACTAAAAGTTTAATTCAGGTTCATTTAATTCTTAAGTCCATGCTCTTTCCCTGCTTTTGAACATCTAGACTCAGGTGTGGTTGTGACAGCTCCTCTCTCTCAGGAGTGAGGTGCCAGTGTCATGGGAGATCCTAATAGGATGTACAGAGCACAATGATTTTTCTTTTAATATTTATTTATTTATTTATTTATTTTGTTGTTGTTGTTGTTGTTGTTTCTTAAGGAGCTGGGCTAACCCACAGGAAGTATGCCCAGAGTCAGCCAGCACAGTGATTTTATTCAGATATATGGAAATTTTTCTCTAAAAATGAATGAGAATATATGATGGGATAGAATACAACATTCGCATGACTTTTTAAGATACTGTGTTAGATTTTAAAGAAATTTCAGACTTGTTCAAGGCAGTCTTGAAGTATGTGTTCATGCTGGAGAAAATTGAGAAATCCAGCATGTAGCACTAGTCTTCCTTCTTTTTTTTTTTTTTTTTTTTTTGAGACAGAGTCTGGCTCTGTCGCCCAGGCTGGAGTGCAGTGGCCGGATCTCAGCTCACTGCAAGCTCCGCCTCCCGGGTTTACGCCATTCTCCTGCCTCAGCCTCCGGAGTAGCTGGGACTACAGGCGCCCGCCACCTCGCCCGGCTAGTTTTTTGTATTTTTAGTAGAGACGGGGTTTCACCGTGTTCGCCAGGATGGTCTCGATCTCCTGACCTCGTGATCCGCCCGTCTCGGCCTCCCAAAGTGCTGGGATTACAGGCTTGAGCCACCGCGCCCGGCCTTAGTCTTCCTTCTTAATCCTCGCTTTCACTCCTATCTCACAATCCATCTAAAAAGGTGATTCTGATAAATTGCCTTTTGGTTTTCTTAAAATGTGGTGTATTCTGTTCTGGACTCACAGACTTCTTCTGTGGTCATTTTCTAAATGTGCTACTAAGCAGAGTTTCTAAGATCTTCATTCTGTTGATACCATGTCAGTCTTCCTGCTCAACTTAATACCCTGTGGAAAAGATAAGAATGTCTGCTGTGTGATGTTTACCATTTAAAGGACAGGAAGAGAGATATCTCAGTGTTCTCATTCGTACATGATGCTAGCCACAGAGCAAGGGTCTGACCTGAGCCTTTTCTGTCCCAGCACCTTGGGAATGGGCCACAGGCTACACGGCTATTACGACCCAAGGCTTGGGGAGGGGCTGAATGAGGGGTCACGTCTTGCCCTTAGTTGCTTCACGGTGGTGCCTTCTGTTCATGTCTTCTTCCCATATCTGTATCCTCCTCCCTCATCTTCCCTTGTAGAATCAAGTACCTATCTTAAGCAGTCACCGTGATCACATAGAGACCTTTGGGTGTCTTTGGTGAATGTTCACAGAACATTGCCTTCCTGCCCCTTCCCCTTTCTTCAGGGTGAAGGAGTGGCCACATCATGTTCTGGGCCAAGCCCTGTGGGTCGGGCCGGGATCCTGCATCTAGCAAGGCATGCTCTTCTCACAGACCCTCCCTTTGCCTGCCATCACCACCTGCATCTCCTCTGCAAAGATGCTTCTCCGTTTTTGATATTCGTTTGCAGGCTCCCTGCTCCTTTCTGTCCATTCCATGTTTACTTCTTAGACTAAAACGTTTCCATGGTAACAGGTTACTTTTCAAAGGGAACATCTTGTCATTTTATTTAATCCACTGCAGCTGAAGAGGACTGAGATATTAAGTTGTAGTTGCTATGGATACTGCTTTGTTACACTGGGGGTTTTTTTTGGTATCAGATTTCATATACATTGACTTTCTGTTTTTTAATACTTCAGGAATAAAAACAACAACTTACCTTTATTGTTGTAATTTGGCTTCTGGAACTATTTTTTTTCATATTCCAAAACAAAGATTTGTAGAATAATGCAGGCTGAACTTAAGTTGTTTTGAAAAACATATATTATTTACATTAGCTACACAGAGAAATTCCTTCTTTTGCTGGGGATGATGACGACAGTTCTTAATTTGGTGTTCGTAGTATGATTCAGAGTATAAAGGTGTCTCTAAGATGATGAATCCACAGCAGAAATCCTTAGTAAACATAAGGAAAAAAGGAATATGTCACTTGGAGTTAATTTCTTTAATCTCATTACTGATAAACTGTGGCCCTCTCTTCAGTTACTGGTTCAGCTGTGTACAGTGTAATTTGGGGTTGATCTGTTTGTCCTTTAATCAGCTTTTCTCATGTCTGGTGTTCTTTCTGATTTGCCACCTGCCTGTAGTATATTCCCCTCTTCATTTGACTTTTTTAAAACTTTAGATTTTTTGGATTCACAGAAAGTTGCAAAGATACCAGAGTGGTTTCATCTTTTGTAACTGTAATACGATACCAAAAGCAGGAAACTGGCATTAGTAGATTGTGTGCATGTAGTTCTGTGCCATTTTATCACATGTATGGCTTTGTGTAACCACCACAACAATGAAGAGAGAGAGCTATTCATCACTACAAAGCTCTCCCTTTATGGTCACACCGTCAGCCTCCCTCTCTCTCCCCACCATCTCTTAACACCTGGCAATCACAAATCTGTCTCCATTTGTGTAATTTTGTCATTTCAAGAGTATTATATAAATTGGCCTTTAATTTTGATAGGTTTTTCTCTTTCAGCATGACTTTCAAACTTAAAAAATTTCTTTTGATCATTTTGTCTTGCTTGGGTGTTTGAAATGAACATAGAACCAAAATAGGGAAAGGGATATGAATTCTCATCGTTCTGTTTGTGATTAATTGTATGATTTTGGTTCAGTAACTTAATCATTCTGCCATATGGGAGCGTGATTGAGAGCTCTGACTTTGGAGTCAGCCGACCTTGAGTTTGAATCCTGATTTCTCCACTTATTTGCTGTTTAATCTTGGGCAACTGAATAACGTCTCTTGGCTTCAGTGGCCTGACCTGTACACTTACTACAATAGCACCTATCTTTCAGGGTCGCCTGTAAGATTAGATAAGAAAATAAATGGAAATTGCTTTGCTTGTAATACCTGGTACATAGTAAACATTCAATGGATATATTAGTTGCTTTATTAGTATTAAAATTAGTATTGTTATTATTACCTATGGAGATACTTCCTCATAGAGTTGTCATGGAATAATGAAATAATATATGCCCAGCATAGAAAGCACTTAGTAATTGATAGCTAGTATTATTATTTTGCTTGTGCTTGTTATGTAACTATAATACACCTAGATTTTTTTTTTTTTTCTCTGAGATAGTCTCGCTCTGTCCCCCAGGCTGGAGTACACTGGGTGGGATCTCGGCTCACTGTAACCTCTGTGTCCCGGGTTTAAGCAATTCTTCTGCCTCAGCTTCTTGAGTAGCCGGGATTATAGGCGCCCACTACTGCACCCACTGCCACGCTTGGCTAATTTTGTATTTTTAGTAGGGGCAGAGCTTCTCCATATTGGCCAGGCTGGTCTCGAACTCCTGACCTCAGGTGACCTACCCACCTCTGCCTCCCAAAGTGCTGGGATTACAGGCATGAGCCACCGCACCCCGGCCTACACCTAGATTTAAGATAATGTACATGAAAACTTTTAAGATGATGATAAAGATAGATGTGTGTGTATGTAGCATTATCCAGGACATGACTTGCATCTTTGGTTTTTTAATTCATATGGTAGTATTCTTTATCTGACCTGGCTAGGATTCATACTGCCTTTGGTCTGGATTTTTCTTCCGAAGTTGATGACCACCCTGGCTTTTACTAGACTTACTTTGTTTTTGTTAATTCAGCAGCATTGTACATCCAAGCAGAAACCTCTTTAGTAGCTATGTTTTTTTTTTGTTGTTGTTGTTGTTTGTTTTTTGAGACAGTCTTGCTCTGTCACCCAGGCTGGAGTGTAGTGGCATGATCTTGGCTTACCGCAACCTCTGCCTCCCAGACTCAAGCAATCCTCCTGCCTCCGCCTCCCGAGTAGCTGGGACTACAGGCGCCTGCCACCATGCCCGGCTAATTTTTGTATTTTTAGTAGAGCGGGGTTTCACCATGTTGTCCAGGCTGGTCTTGAACTCCTGACCTCAGGTGATCCGCCCACCTCAGGTGAGCCACCATGCCTGGCCTGTTTGTTTTCTTAAAGACACAGTCTGGCTCTATTACCCAGGCTGGAGTACAGTGGCGTGCTCATAGCTCACTGCAGCCTCAAACTCCAGAGCTCGAGTGATCCTCCTGCCTCAGCCTCCTGAGTAGGTGGGATTATAGGTGCATACCACCGTGACCAGCTAATTAAAAAAACATTTTTTTAGAACCTATTGCCCAGGCTGGTTTCAAACTCCTGAACTCAAGCTATCCTCTTGCCTCAGCGTCCCAAAGTGCTAGGATTACAGGTGTGCATCACCATGTGTAGTGCTATGTTGTTTTGAACACAGGATAGAAAGAGACCTGAATTTCTGTGAATAGCAATACTAATATGTCTGTTAATATCAAAACATTAATTAAATGCCTTAATACCTAGAAATGAGATAATGCTGTAGAGCACCTAGGACAGATAGCAAGTGCTGAAATGTTAGCTACTGTTATTATTAATCAAAGAAGAAAGCTGGCATCTTCTAGATGAATTTTAGCCTCCAGGACTTTCTGAAGTTCAGAATGTGCCATAATCAGTGCTGCTCAGAGCATGGCTTGTGGACCTCATTATCATCATCATCATCATCATCATCATCATCATCATTTTCTTTTCTTTCTTTTTCTTTTTCTTTTTTTTCAGCAGAGTTTCATTCTTTTTTTACCCAGGCTGGAGTGCAACGGCATGACCTTGGCTCATGGTAACCTCTGCCTCCCAGGTTCAAGCAATTCTCCTGCCTCAGCCTCCCGAGTAGCTAGGATTACAGGCACACACCACCCCGTCTGGCTAATTTTGTATTTTTAGTAGGGACGGGGTTTCACCATGTTGACTAGGCTGGTTTCGAACTCTTGACCTCAGGTGATCCACCTGCCTCGGCCTCCCAAAGTGCTGTGATTACAGGCGTGAGCCACCTCGCCCAGCCTATTATTGTTTTTTAATCCCAAGACTTGGCTTCCGGACCTAAAAGTCTTCTGCCCTATATACCAAAAGACAATGATTGTCTTGAGGAGTAGCCTTGGTTCTGTCGAGACATTTGAGTTAGAAGCGAAGCTAGCCACTTTTTTCATGGAATATCAGTTACTCTTTGAAAGAACAACTGACAGACAAACTGTGGCCATTCAGACGTGGGCATTTGGCAGAAACTTTCTTGAAGATGAATTAAGTGAGCTGCTTATTTCAAGGAAAACACTGATATTACTTGACAAGGCTAAGATATGAACTTTCAAGTGAAAATTAGAATTTTGAAAAGCTTGTACTCACCACTGTGAGCCTGACAGCTTCTCTACACTGAAAGGCATTTCTTATGAGATAGGTGATATTAATATGTTTTTTTAAAAATACTGTATAAAGAACTGGTTGATATTTGAAAGATCTGCAGAACTGAGTAAACTGACATTCTCCACAAAACCAATGCATGACATTACAAAATCACATCTGAGTAGAAGATCCATTCATTCAAAGGCAAGACAGACCAACAGATTTTGGAGTAGCACAGTCCAAAGTCTACTGATGGGCTTTTAGATTCACCTTGTGTATACATCTTTAAGAAATGATTACTTGTTGAGTTTTTGTTTTTGGTTTTGTTTTCTTTTCTTTTCTTTTTGAGACAGAGTTTCACTCTTATTGCCCAGGCTGGAGTACAATGGCATGATCTTGGCTCACTACAACCTCTGCCTCCCAGGTTCAAGCAATTCTCCTGCCTCAGGCTCCTGAGTAGCTGGGATTACAAGCATGCGCCACCACGCCGGGCCAATTTTTTGTATTTTTAGTCGAGACAGGGTTTCACCATGTTGGCCAGGCTGGTGTCGAACTCCTGACCTCAAGTGATCCTCCCACCTCGGCCTCCCAAAGTGTTGGGAACTTGTTGAGATTTTGGTGTAGTATCAAAAAGGCTGTTCTTCCCTTTTCTAATTACACGGCTGTGTTAGGCTGGATTATCTTCATATAATTTAACCATAACAATATATTGCAGCAGATTGAATTGCAAAGTAGGTAGGAGAAACTAACTGTCTTTTGTATTAAGTCAAATATTAATGAGATTTGCAAGAACATGAAAGAATGCCTCAGTTTTCACTAAAGCTTTTTGCTTAAATGCAATTACTTTTTATAAGAATATGCATATTGTTATGTAATGGGCTTATTACTATTTTTAAATCAATAAATATTTTGAAAGTTTTCAAAAATTTGGATTTCTTGGGATGTTCAGTAATTTTTATTTTTATTTTTTGCAATAAGCTTTATTTCCATTTTGTCCAAGGCTTGGGAAAGGGGTCCAGGGTAGTGGCTGGAGGTGCCGCTTAGGCAGAAGCCCTGAACTTTTAGAGAGGCTCCTAAAAGGTTGCTGGGCTCTGTAGGCTCCTAGTGGTGGTTGAGGGTGAGTCTTTTGGAAGAAACACTTACCGAGCCCAGCCTGGGGAGGTTGATCTGGTAGTCGCCGATCTTCTTGTTGAGTTTCACCTCCTCATCTAGGAAGTAGCTCTCCAGAAGTCACGGAGATGGGGGTCTGTGCAGGCAGAACCCAGGGCCTAAAGATCGAGGGTCTGGTTCACGTTCTTCCCCAGGGCCATGGTGACTTCCATGGCACCCAGGGTTTTTACCCCCACTCATTTTGAGATGGCTTCTCCACATTCTGGAAATGGGGGCCAATGCCACACACACATCTTCAAGAGACACTCTGTACCCTGAAGCTTCTCGGTAGGCCGATTCATGGAAGAAGTCACCTGTGCCTCCCAGAGCCACATCATTATGGTTTAAATAGAAGCCTAGAGAGAGGTGGGTGTAAGAAGCCCATAGATGCAAATTGACCAGGTGGTTGATGGCAGCCGCTACCTTGATGGGATAATTCTGATGAATCCAAGAGCTTGTGGTTGGTCAGCAATGAGGCGCTAACCACAAAAACAGTGGTGGCTGGTCCCAGAAGCAGGAGATGGCCAAGAAGAAGGGTCCTGGAGGTTGCAAATGGAGAGGAGCTTGGAGGGCGGTGGGAGGCTGGAACAGATGGAGTCCCAGGATGTGTGCTGTCCAAACATTGTTGAAACGAGATGGATTCTGGGACCACCACGATACACTCCAGTAATTATTAAGAGTGTAAAAGGGTACAGAGACCTAAAAGTTTGAGAAATGTCGTGTTACGCAAAATGTAGTCATTGCATCAAGATTGCAATTGACAGTTAAGAGTGTTTCCTACAAGCTGTTGATACTATGTTTAAATATTATTAATGAGTGAGGTGTGAACCACAAAAGGTGCATTCAAGAAGGGGGCAGTTCACAGACTCACTTTGCACCTGGCTGCAGCCTCATGGGCGTGCTTTTTCCATGTGCCAGGGAAACATTCTGGGGCGTTGTGGCTGCCTAACCTATCAAGGGTGATGCAACTGTCTGGGGATACAGGATTAAAAAAAAAGAAAAAAAAGAGGAGAGCAGTGTGGCAGCAGGGGAGGGATATTTAGTTCAGTAAGGAGGATTCTGATTGCTCAGTGGATCCAGATATAGCTGGATGCTGGCACTTCCCCACCATGTGTACTTCTTGTCTTTCATCTTCAGTTCATATTCTGACAGTTTTTCTGTCAGATGCATCAAGCTTTCTCTAATGGGGTGTGTTGCTATCTACCTCTTTATATCTTGGACCTAAAAAGTACTTTTGCCATTTATTCTGTATTTTGTAACTCTTGCATATAGTAGGTTAATGCCATTGTCTGCACCTCAGATCCTACCTGCTGAAAAAGAACTTTGTTGTATTCCTTGCTACAGAATCCTGATATTTAAAAGTTACATACAATTTAAAAATACTTTTGTTGCAAAGAGGGATTTTAAAATAAGCTTTTAAGAAGGTTCCTTATTTTATCTTGGTTTTCATGTTATAGCCTACTTATTAGTACTCTTCCCTGATATAAACTTAAAAGAAACAATTTTCAAGTCTCTTAAGATGGCCCAATACATTTTTTGTCTCATTTCTGTTAGTTTAATAATAATTATCTACATCCTATTTTTATGGAAATATGTGACATTTAAGTAGTTCTAGTCAGCAGGGCATTGGGGAGTTTGTTTCGTTATCAGGGCACATTGGGTTTTTTAAGCTAAATATGACAATAAATTAGCTTATTAAAATAAAAATGGGGTTGGGGGGTGAGTGTGGTGTCTATAATTCCAGCACTTTGGGAGGCTGAGGTGGGGATCCCTTTGAGCCCAGGGTTTTGAGAACAGACTGGGCAACATAGCAAGACCTCATCTCCAAAATAAAATAAAAGTGGAACAGGAATGTTTTTTCTGGAATTATCAAGGACTTAACAGTGCAGCCATGGTATGGAAATGATATCCAACCACTGGAGAACTCTAGAGTAATAGACCTTCTGGAAGAACCCGAAGGTTGAGCTGCAGGCACAAGTTACTGAATGGGCTGTGGCTGAAGGTTTCTGAAATGATACATTCTGGCTAGACCTGCTTGTAGGCAAGAAAGCGTTTGGAAAGTATTTAGAACTTTTGGCAGCTTGTTTTGCTCACAGCTAGTTAGAAAATAGAAAGGGACAAGTTGGAAGGGAAATAGTGGTAACACTGACTGCTTGCTTGTTTTTCTTAAAGAAGTGCTCGTGATTAAAATAACTTGGCTGGTGTGATTCCTCTACATACCTCCTAAAGATACAGACAGACAATTAGGGAAATCTGGGCATAGCATACACCTGAATATTAAGAAATTGCTGATTATTATATGTTGTGATATATTTGATTGTGTCCAAATCCCTTATCTTTGGAACCTCCTAAAACAGCTTCTTCCATTTCCTGTATAAACCTATGAGAGCAAACCATCTTTTAGCTTCTTTTTTCCACATGCCATTCTCCTAATGAAGAAATGAAGATGACTTGTATGATGAAGTCATCCCACATGCAAGCATTTCCCCATCACCACCCCTCCCTTTCAGCCTGCCACCTCTGCATGCTTTCATTTTTACTTGGAAAGTCCTCTTTTTTTTTCCTGCTGCTAGGCCTGTTATCTCCTTCTGTGTCTCCTCTTGAAGCCTGTCTCATTTTGGTACCTCCCCTTCACATTTTTGTACTGTGTCTTCTGAAGTGTCTTATGTCGATTAATACGGGCATCAGCCTGTTCTGGTGTTTTGGTGCGGATGCTGCCTCGCCAGCTGGAGGCTTGTAAGATTCTTGAGGACTGGACCACCACATTTCTCCTTCTTTCTCTTCTTCTTCTTCATCATCTTCTCCTCCTCCTTGTCTTCCTCCTCCCTTTCTCCTCTTCCTTCCTCCTCCCTTTCTCTCCTTCTTCCTTGTCTTCTTTTTTTCTTCCTTTGTCACATTTACTACCACCTTTGCCCAAACAAGATTATTCGTGAGAAAATGGTTGGATTAAAAGAAGAAAGTACTGGACCCAGGTGCCCTAAAGGAAATAATAGCTTTCCAAAATGTATTTTTAACAATTTCAAACATAGTGGGTATGGCTATCAGATCCATGAGAGAAAAACAAGAGCATGTGCCTCCTCTTGGGCCATCTTCTTTGACTCTGTTTTGTTTGTTGCCTTGTTTATAGACAGGGTCATGCTCTGTTGCCCGGTCTGGAGTGCCATGGTGCGAACATGGCGCACTGCAGCCTTGACCTCCCAGCTCAAGCGATCCTCCTAACTGGGTCTACGGGTGTGCACCACCATGCCCAGCTAATTTTTAATTTTCTCATAGAGATGGGGTCACTTTGTGTTGCCCAGGCTGGTTTTAAACTTCTGGGCTCAAGCGATCCTCTCGCCTTGGCCTCCCAAAGTGCTAGGATTACAGGTGTGTCCCTGTTTGCTGCTTTATCCCCAACACCTAGGACAATTCCTGGCTTATAATAGGTACTTAAATATTTGTTGGATGGATGGATGGATGGATGGATGGATGGATGGATGGATGGGTGGGTGGGTGGGTGGGTGGGTGGATGGATGGCTCAGTCTGTGTCCTAGGATAAGTTTTCTCATTTGTATTTTATAAGGCTTATGGTAGGGCACCCTGAAATGTTTTGAAAGGAAGAAATGTGTGACTGGAATTGTACTACAGGAAAGTCCATCTCTCTGAGGCATGAAAGAATGATGGTATAGGGGCTGGGTACGGTGGCTCGTGCCTGTAATCCCTGCACTTTGGGAAGCTGAGGCAGGTGGATCCCTTGAGGGTCAGGAGTTCGAGACCAGCCTGGCCAAACATGACAAAACCGCAAATTATTAAAATTACAAAATTTACTGGAATTTACTGCTAAAATTACAAAAATTAGCCGGGCATGGTGGTAGGCACGTGAAATCCCAGCTACTCAGGAGACTGAGGCAGGAGAATCAGTGGAACCCAAGAGGCGGAGGTGTCAATGAGCCAAGATCATGCCTTTGCACTCCAGCCTTGGCGACAAGAGCAAGACTCTGTCTCAAAAAAAGAACGATGGTATAGGAAGGTTCTCATGAAAGGAAGCTGCAGTTCTTAGGATTTTAGAAGGAAAAGGTTTTAGAGGTGTGTGTGTGGTGGTGGGTGGTGTATGTATACAGAACATTAGAAGTAGTGGGAACGTTAATTCTTCCTCATTTGTTCCTCATTTATTTGAAGAGAATTACTTTTTTTGAAAAATGTGTGAATGTTTATGTCAAAACTATATTGTGCTAATTTAATCTGCTCTATTTCTGTTCCAGGAGGCTGAACAGTACCCAGGGGGAGATTCGTGTTGGTCCTAGTCATCAGGTGAGGTTCATTTTCATAGCTTCCTTAATAGATGTTTGTTTCTTACTATTCTGCTGGCACTTTATTCTGTTGAGCAGCATCTTAGAATGTTGTTAAGTGCTATAGGGAATTTTATATAAATACGGAGGTTTTGTTTTTTTTCCTCAGATCACCACATTTCAAAAATTGTGATGAAATACATACATGAAGTAAAATTTACCATCTCCCATTTTTAAGTGCACAGTTCAGTAATTAAGCACATTAATACTGTTGTGTAGCCGTCACCGTCATCTATCTCCAGAATTCCTTCTATTTTGCAAAACTGAAACTCTGTGCCCAGAAACAGTAACTCCATTTTCCTTGTGCAGCATTGGCAATCACCATTCTCCTTCCTCTCTTTGTCTTTGACTGTTCTACCTCATGTGAGTGGAATCATACAGTATTTTGTCTTTTTGTGCCTGATTCATTTCACGCAGCATCATGTCCTCACTGTTCACCCATGTTAATAGCCTGTGTCGGAATTTCCACCCTTTTAAGGCTAAATGACCCATTGTATGTATGTATCACAGTTTGTTTCTCCCTTCATCCATTGATGAACACTGATCACATATTTTTATTTAAAACATTTTAAAGCCAGACGCGATGGCTCATGCCTGTAGTCCCAGCACTTTGGGAGGTTGAGGCAGGCAGATCACTTGAGGTCAGGAGTTCGAGACCAGCCTGGCCAATATAGCAAATCCCATTTCTACTAAAAATACAAAAATTAGCTGGGCGTGGTGGCAGGTGCCTGTAATCTCAGCTTCTTGGGAGGCTGTGGCAGGAAAATCATTTGAACCCGGGAAGCGGAGGTTATAGTGAGCCGAGATCATGGCCACTGGACTGCAGCCTGGGCAAGAGAGCAAGACTTCGTCTCCAAAAAAAAAAAAAGATAAAAGATGTTTAAAATCTCTTTTCCCGGCTGGGTGTAGTGGCTCTGGCCTGTAATCCCAGTACTTTGGGAGGCTGAGGCAGGTGGATCACCTGAGATCAGGAGTTTGAGACCAGCCTGGCCAACATGGCGAAACTCCATCCCTACTAAGAATAGAAAAATTAGCTGGGCATGGTAGTGTGCACCTGTAATCCCAGCTACTCAGGAGGCTGAGGCAGAAGAAATCACTTGAACCCAGGGGGCAGAGGTTGCAGTGAGCCAAGATTGTGACACTACGCTCCAGCCTGGGCGACAGACTGAGACTGTCTCCATAAAAATAAACAACCTCTTGTCCTTCAGCAGAGTCAAGATGGTTAGGACACTTTTCAGTCAGAGAGTTGCTGTGTCACCACTGTTGCCCTTTCTTATTTCGTCGCATTTACTACAGCTTTTTGGGTTTTGTTGTTGTTTTTACTTTTTTTGGAGACAGGGTCTCACTCTGTTGCCAAGGCTAGAGCACAGAGGCTTGATCACCGCTCACTGCAGCCTTGACCTCTTCCTGGGCTGAAACAATCCAACCTGTCTCAGCCTCTGAGTAGCTGGGACTAAAGGCATGTGCCACTGGGCCCGGCTCATTCTCTTTTGATCTCAGTGTCAGTTAGGATGCTTTCACTGGCAGTACTCTGGCTCTGTTTCTGTCTCCCATGCCATGGCATCCTGATCAGGCAGGACTGGGGCTCTGCTGTGCTTCTCTGAGACTCTCTTGTACCCAGGTGGCCTCCATGGAGGTGGCGTCATCCTCAGCTCAATTCAACTAATTCTAAGATACACTTTTTTCCTTCACATTTGCTCTCTGTAG
This sequence comes from Chlorocebus sabaeus, assembly GCF_047675955.1. Classification (NCBI taxonomy): domain Eukaryota; kingdom Metazoa; phylum Chordata; class Mammalia; order Primates; family Cercopithecidae; genus Chlorocebus; species Chlorocebus sabaeus. The sequence goes on from NC_132923.1 coordinate 128,348,914, forward strand.
TTGGACTTCATTGTATATTCTGTGGTGTGGTTGTAATTTATTGGCTACATTTTATCCTTTCTCAATGCACATAAAATAACAGTGGATCTTACAATGAATGAAGTTCAGCAAGTGTTGAGAGGAAGAACGAATTGGACTTCTTTTCCCCTTAGGAGCAAGGAAAATTTCCCCAGCATGTCCCCAGTAGATCCACATATTGTTGCCATGGATTGGGTCACGTGTCTATTTCTAAACCATGAGGAAGGAGTTGAGGATGATTAGCACTTCAGTTGGAATGGATGCTGGGGAGTACACAGCTAAGGCTGTCATGTCTAAAGACATGGAATACAGGCAGCAGTGAGCCTTGGAAAGAAATTAAGAAGTGAAGGAGTTAAGAAGTGAAGTGAACACAAAAACTATCAGGGTCACATAGTTTATAGAAGGTACTTCTCATCCCAAACCTGGGGTTATAACTAATACAGACGGAAAGAAGCTGCAGGAGGACAATGTCTGCTTCTGCAAGTAGAGTCTTTTGTTGGTGTGATCCATTAGGTGGGCCTGACTGCCGCCTTGGGGCTGTATTTTCAATCTGGGAACCTGGTACTCACCTAATGCCACTCAATTGCGTCTCCTATTCCCTACTTTCTCTTGCACTGTATTTTACTACCCATTTTTTCCCTCTCACTGTGTGTTTCCAGTGTCTGGAGATCTTTGTACCAGACTTTTATAGATTTTTTTTTTCCTACCATAAAAGAAAATGTAGTTCCTAAGGAAAAGATGCTTACATTCTTGGAAAAGGAGCAAATTTACTGCGATTGGAGTTTTGTATACTACCATTTAAAATCAGATGTTTGGTTTTTTACATCAGATTTTAAATGTATTCTGTGTGCTTCATTTTCGAAAAGAAATGTTTTGGAGCACCAAAAATAATAGAACTTTTAAAAAGGAATTGGCAACCTTTACCTTTTTAAAGTTTTTGACTTTTGGCTCACGCCTGTAATCCCAACACTTTGGGAGGCCAAGGTGGGCAGATCATTTCAGCTCAGGAATTCGAGACCAGCCCGGGCAACATGGCAAAACCCCATCTCTACAAAAAATACAAAAATTAAGTGGGCATGGTGATGCATGTCTGTAGTCCCAGCCACTCAGGAGACTGAGGTGGGAGGATTGCTTGAGCCTAGGCGGTTGAGGCAGCACTGAGCCAAGATCACACCATTGCACTCCAGCCTGGTGACAGAACCAGACAGTCTTAAAAAAACAAAACAAAACAAAACAAAAAAAAACAACGTTTTTATTAGGGAAAATTAACCTTTTTATTATACTAACATATACAAAAGCAGGGAAAGAGTAATACAATGAAGTCCTTCTCTTCATTACTCAGCTTCCACAAGTATCAAATCCTCGTCAAACCCATTTCATTTATTCACCCTCACAGCTCTTCCTGCTGTTATTTTAAATATCTTACAATACATCATTTTCCTTGTAGATGTTCCAAAGATAAGGGATTTGGACACAATCAAATATATCACAACATATAATAATTAGCAATTTCTTAATATTCAGGTGTATGCTATGCCCAGATTTCCCTAATTGTCCGTCTGTATCTTTCTCTGTTTCTTTATATTTTCATAGTTCAAATTAGAATCTAAATGAGAGCCATTCATTGCAGTTGGTTGATACATCTCTGGCCGGATCTCAGCTCACTGCAAGCTCTGCCTCCCAGGTTTACGCCGTTCTCCTGCCTCAGCCTCCGGAGTAGCTGGGACTACAGGTGCCCGCCACCTCACCTGGCTAGTTTTTTGTATTTTTAGTAGAGACAGGATTTCACCGAGTTAGCCAGGATGGTCTCGATCTCCTGACCTCGTGATCCACGTGTCTCAGCCTCCCAAAGTGCTGCGATTACAGGCGTGAGCCACCGCACCCGGCCAATACATCTCTTAAATATCTCTTAATTCACAGGTCCTTCCCCCAGTTCCCCAGTGTATGTGGTAAAGAAGCTGTTTCATCCTGTAGGGTATTCTGTAGTCTAGATTTGGCTGATTGCATTAAATTTGTTACCTTGTTCTTTGCATGACTTGAGAATTAGTAGTTAAATCTAGAGGTTCGGCCGCATTCTAATTTGGTACCCTGCCTTCCGGAAAAATGCTTCCTGGGTGGTGGTATGTACTTCTGCCAGGAGGCTCATATGTCTCTTTTTAAATTGTAATTAGCAGCCACTGATCATTTCTTTCTTTCTCTTTTTTTGAGACAGAGTCTTGCTCTGTTGCCCAGGCTGGAGTGCAATGGCACAATCTCGTCTCACTACAACCTCCGCCTCCCGGGTTCAAGCCATTCTCCTGCCTCAGCCTCCTGAGTAGCTGGGATTACAGGCGCCCATTATCACGCCTGGCTAATTTTTTGTATTTTTAGTGGAGACGGGATTTCACTATGTTGGCCAGGCTGATCTCGAACTCCTGACCTCATGAAACACCCGCCTCAGCTTCCCAAAGTGCTGGGATTACACCTGCCTCAGCTTCCCAAAGTGCCGGGATTACAGGCGTGAGCCACCATCCCTGGCCACCACTGATTGTTTCTTAGATCCATTATTTTATTAGGGATTTCAAAACAGTGATATTCTAATTCTACCATCCATTTATTCATCATACAAATAAAATGAAACTTCACCTTTATCTTTCAATGACTACCAGTGGATTTAAGATTATTTTTTAATCTATAATGAACTGATTAACGTTCCTGCTGTATTTGTCCTTTTCACTTAATCCCAGTAGTTTTTGTCCTTTTCATTTAATCCTTTTTCTCTGGTAAGACATGATTTTACTGCCTCACCTTATACATTGTATTCCCTAGATCTGGAATTAAACTTGTCTCAGAACAGCCCTCTTTTGTTGTAGTGGGAAGTGGTATTTATATACTGGGTGTTGGGGTATTCATTCTTACTGGGTTGGTTGCTATTTCGAGGCCTTTTCTGTAGACAGAATAGGAAATAGGTGTTTTATTTTCCTACTTTCTTAAAGATAAAATACATTATAAATTTATACTGATACATCCAATTCAAATTCATATTTTTATATGGCCTTTATACTAATTCTGTCCTCCTTTTATCTCTATCTTTTTCCCGTGACTCAAATCCTATTTTTTAATGACACCAACAAAATTACTTCTTTGCTTCAATTCCATAATATACATATAAAAGCCCAGAATAACAGTAATCACACTGCTACAAACAATATGTTTATTGAAAACAGTTTAGTATTGCATTTTGTTTTGTATATCCTGCCAGGGCTGTATAAGCAAATTAATGTATCTTAGAGTTACTTGAAACAGTTCCTAGAGTAGAACCAGCTCAATTGTTGCATTTCTTTCCATTTGGTTTACAATTTTAATGAGATGATATTTATTTAAGCTTCTTGTTTTCATTCCCTCTGCTCCTTCTTAGATAAATAATAACATAATATACATCTTTTTTGCCACCTTTCTTTTAACAAGATATTCTTGTGTTCTCCTCATAGCAGTATATAGAGCTCCTTCTCATTCCCTTCTGTAATACTGTTTCATAGAACTCCATGTATGAATGTAGCAGTTTATTCATCTAATTCCTATTAATAGGCATATGAGTTGATTGTCCAGTCATTTGCCATTGCATGTAATGCTGCAGTGAATAGCCTGTGCATATGGATTTTGATGTTTTTGCCAGTGTATCTTGGGGCTATATCCCTAGAAGGGGGATGACTGACTTAGAGGACAAGTGCCCATATATAATTTTGAGGGTGTTGCCACATTCCCCTCCATGGAGATTGTATCGGTTTGTGTTGATACTAGCAACTAATATGAGTGCTAATTTTTTTCATGGCTTTATGTATTGTCAAACATTTGGAGTTATGTCAGTATAACAGATGCAAAATTGAATATATGCCATTAATTTGCATTTCTGTTGTCAGTGAGGTTGACTCATCAGTTCTTATGATTAAGAGGCATTTTCGTTTCTTTTTCTGTAAACTGTCAATGTAGTCCATTTTTCTCGAGGATGGAGAGGGAGCTTGGTCCTGCTCACAGTAATAGTACTTTTTGAGTAATTTAATGGACATTAGAGAACTGCTGTGCCCAGTACTGTACTTGGTGCTGGGGAAGTGGAGCTTAGTACTAGTGTCAAAGACCTTTTGATTCCAACATTTTTTGTGGTATTATTATTATTATTATTATTATTATTATTTTGAGACAGAGTCTTGCTCTGTCAGCCAGGCTGGAGTGCAGTGGTGCAATCTCAGCTCACTGGAACCTCCACCTCCCAGGTTTCAAGCGATTCTCCTACCTCAGCCTCCCAAGTAGCTGGCACTATAGGTGTGCGCCATCATGCCTGGCTAATTTTCGTATTTTTAATAGAGACGGGGTATCACCGTGTTGGTCGGCTGGTGTGGAACTCCTTACCTCAGGTGACTCGCCCGCCTCAGCCTCCCAAAGTGCTGGGATTACAGACGTGAGCCACCGCGCCAGGCCCATTGTGTTTTAATTTTATCCTACTATTTTCACTATATATTAAGCAGAACTAATTGTGACACTCAGTTTGATGTTATAGAAGTCAATACTTAGCCAAAGAAGAACATCCTTGCTTGGAGAAAGTCAGCTTGATACACATGTAGCGGCATGGAAGACAGCCGGTAAAGCTGTGTGGGTGCTCATGGCAAGCCTGAGAGCCACATGGCCTGTTGATGTGATGTTTTGCTATGCAGTTTCCTCAAAAACTTGAATAACTGACATTTAAAACCACAAGCTTTTACATAAAAGTGAAGATTTCTGGAATTTGGAAAAAGATGGAGGATGTACACACACTGGTTCCCATTCCTGTGTGACAGCGTTCCCTGGATGGGGCACTTCTATCTCCATTTCGCCGTGGTCCACTTCACTCTTGAGTACTTAACACCTGCACGTCCAGGTGGGGAGTCACTGCCACACATAGCTGTTCAGCACTTGGAAGTCCAGATTGGGATATGGCATTTTGTTTAACGTGACTACTAGACTATTTAAAATTAAATATGTAATTCTTACTTTATTTCTATTGGATGTTGCTGGCTTATCTTCAACCTGCTGCATTCACTTAAATTTTTTGCCCAGGCTTTGTGTACCATGGAGCTTTATCAGACTGATGTGCCCATGTTCATCATTTGACAGGATGAGAACATGAGTATCTTGCAGATGTCTGACTTTTCACAGGTCTCTGCTGTTTATGGTGGTCATGGCACCTGCTTGCTCTTGCTCTGTCCCAGCAGAGTATGGTTGAGAAAATGCCACGGGTATTTGAATCTGATGACTTAGAGTCTTTTTGGGGAGCACTGTTGCTCAAATATTTTAAAAAATTCTTTTTATTGAGGTATACTCTATGTACAGCGAATTGTTTGAATCTTATGTGTGCTTTTCAATCTGCCCTGATTCGTATCAAGGCACAGAACATTTCTGTCATCCCAGGAAGGTCCTTCCTGTTCCTTCACAAGCAATTCCTTTTTCTGTAAAGAAGTCACTGCCCTGATTTCTGTCACCACAGGTCAATTCAACTACACTCACATACCCACCCACACATAATTTTTTTTTTTTTTTTTTTTAAGGGGGAGTCTTGCTCTGTCACCTAGGCTGGAGTGCAGTGGCACGATCTTGGCTCATTGCAAGCACTGCCTCCCAGGTTCAAGTGATTCTCCTGCCTCAGCCTCCCAAGTAGCTGGGACTACAGGCGCGTACCACCACACCTGGCTAATTTTTGTGTTATTAGTAGAGATGGGGTTTTATCATGTTGGCCAGACTGGTTTTGAACTCCTGACCTCAGGTGATCCACCCTCCTCAGCCTCCCAAAGTGCTGAGATTATAGGCATGAGCCACTGTGCCCAGCCTCAACTATATATATATATATATATTTTTTTTTTTTAAATTAAATTAAATTAAATTTAATTTAATTTTACTTTATTTTATTTTTGAGATGGAATTTCACTCTCTCTCTCCCAGGCTGGAGTGCAGTGGTGCGATCTCAGCTCACTGCAACCTCCGCCTCCCGGGTTTAAGCAGTTCTCTACCTCAGCCTCCCAAGTAGCTTGGATTACAGGCACCTGCCACCATGCTTGGCTACTTTATGTATTTTTAGTAGAGACAGGGTTTCAGCATCTTGGCCAGGCTGGTGTTGAACTCCTGACCTTGTGATCCACCCACTTCAGCCTCCCAAAGTGCTGGGATTACAGGCCTGAGCCACCGGGCCTGGCCTCAACTATATATTTTAATGTTAACTTTAATACTCATCTTTTTTTGGTATTGACCATGACTTATATTGCTCTTGAGTGTCTTAAGAGTAACACTTTTCTGATAGGATAGCTCACTTAATTTTTTAGCAAATATCCTTAGGTGAGATATCATTATTTGCATATGTCTTTTTTGTCAGCTTGTTATATTGGAAATGTATGTGCGTTTCCCTTCTTTATCAATAGCTGTTACAGTGTAAAGACATTATTTTGTTTTTTTTTGTTTATTTATTTTATGCATATGTGTCTGCTTCTGTTTTACTCTTGGTATCATGCTGGCACTGGTTTGCTCTGACACTGTTAAGCAGATATTAAACAGTCTATTGTGAAATCTATGGTGAAATGATCCTGACATGTGAAATAGGTCAGTTTAAATGACTCATGGTTTTTTGTTATTTTTCTGCCATCCAAGGAAAGAGGCTTAGTAAAACATTGTATCTGTTCCTAAAGACTGTTTATTGAGACAGCTCTTTATGATGAATACATGCTTCTTGATTGTGACTTACTCATCCCTGTCTTACAGGCCAAACTTCCAGATCTGCAACCATTTCCTTCTCCAGATGGTGATACAGTGACCCAGCATGAGGAACTGGTCTGGATGCCTGGAGTTAACGACTGTGACCTCCTTATGTACTTGAGGGCAGCAAGGTAATAGGAATCTCCCCCCATCCTGCTTTCTGAATTAGACCATCTGAACTGTATAGGCAGTAAACTTTGCCTTTCCCCCGAGATTTTATTTCTATATTGGGCATTCTCTGACTTTAAGTTTGGTTACACCCTCTGTGATCAGGACCCTGGTTCTTCTTACCAGAGAATAATTTTTTTCATGATGAAGTAATGTTTTTCTTCTTGGTGTTTGCCCCACATCAAATTTTGGAACTTTTCAAGATGAAAACAGCTTAGGCCATACATAGAGTTATCAAAACCTCTCAATCCAGTTGAGTAGTTGAGTCATTCAGCTCATCTTAAAACCCCACTACAGGGGGGTGGGGATGAGGGGAGGGAGAGCATTAGGACAAATAGCTAATGCATTCAGGGCTTACAACCTAGATGACGGGTTGATAGGTGCAGCAGAGCACCATGGCACACGTATAGCTATATAACAAGCTGACACGTTCTGCCCTTGCATCCTGGACCTTCAAGTAAAATGTAAAACAAAAACAAAACCCACTACAGATTTCATGTTCTCTCTCTACTTTGTGGCTGTTCATTAGTGCCTGTCCTGAAGTTGACATTTTTGTGTCTTGCCTACATGAGAACATTTACCTGTGATCACCTCGTAGAAGTTGCATAGAACATACAAATGCCTCAGATGCAGAGACAAGTGTGAATTTGCTCCTCACACATCACAGAGCAGGCAGGCAGACTTTGTATGTAGTGATTCTGGTCTTGGCAGCATCAGTAGCATGCAGTGACAACACAAACACAAAAGCAAGGATTAGGGCATCCGAGTTTTAGCCCTGGCTGGGTTTGTGGGTTTCTTTTTTTTTTTTCCTTTTCTTTTTTTTTCGGTTGTTACTTGTTTTGTTTTTTTGAAACAGGGTCTTGCTCTGTCACCCAGGCTGGAGTACAGTGGCACAATTATAGCTCACAACAGCCTTAACCTCCTGAGCTCAAGCGATCCTCCTGCCTCAGCCTCCTGAGTAGCTGGGATTATAGACACATGCCACTATACCTGGCTATTTTTAATTTTTTTGTTGTTGTTGTTGAGATGGGGGTCCTTGCTGTGTTGCCCCAGTTACCTGGCTGTTTTCTAGTCAATGGTGTTGTGCATGGGGGCATTCAGTAGAGATGAGAATGTGTAAGTGAAGTGAATGACTAAGAGGTTTTGTCTCTGGTTTTTTACCTTTTTTTTTTGAAGACAGGATCTCATGCTGGAGTGCAGTGGTGTAATCACAACTCCTTACAGTCTTAACCTCCTGGGCTCAAGTGATCCTCCCACCTCGTCCTCCCCAATAGCTAGGACTACAGGCATGCACCACCACACCTGGCTAATATATTTTTAAAGTTTTTGTAGAGATGGGGTCTCTCTGTCGTCAGGGCTGATTTTGAACTCTCTGACCTCAAGCAGTTCTTACATGTCAGGTGCCCAGAGTGCTGGGATTACAAGCATGAGCCATCACACCCAGCCATGATTTTTTACTTTTAATTCACTTAAAGGTAGTTGATATGCAGAATGAGAGGAATTAAGTAAAATTTTAGATGACTTAATTTCACATGTTTTCTGGAGACTTTTCTTTCAGAAGATTGTCATCTACTGAAATATTGTGGCTCATAGATTTAGATTCTTCATGCTCTCAAATCTAAAATCTTAGTACTGATAAAGCATGAGAAGAAACAGTACAAATGGATCTGACTAAAAATAACGTATGTATTTCTCTGTGAGTGAAGAGGAACTTAAATTTATTTTTGGTCTGGGCGTGATGGCTCACGCCTGTAATCCCAGCACTTTGAGAGGCTGAGGCGAGCGGATCACCTGAGGTCAGGAGTTCGAGACCAGCCTGACCAACACTGTGAAACCTTGTCTCTACTAAAAATACAAAAAGTAGTTGGGCATGGTGGCGTGCCTGTAATCTCAGCTACTCGGGAAGCTGAGGCGGGAGAATCCCTTGAACCCTGGAGGTGGAGGTTGCAGTGAGCCGAGATTGCACCACTGCATTCCAGCCTGGGCAACAGAGTGAGATTCCATCTCAAAAAAAAAAAAAAAAAAAAAAAAAAAATTTATTTTTAAACACGAGCAGAGGCAGGGCTGGGAACTGGTTCATCATGCATGTAGTAATAGAATTTGTTCTGGGCTGGAAATGTCCCCTGAAAATTGAAGGTCTAAGTCTCTGTCTTTATATTGCTATGTACTAATGAAGGAAAAACCTTTTCTTCTGAAGGAGCATGGCGGCATTTGCAGGGATGTGTGATGGAGGCTCTACAGAAGACGGCTGTGTCGCAGCCTCTCGGGATGACACCACTCTGAATGCGCTGAACACAGTAAGTCTTTTGAAGTCATCCTGAGTGGGAAGACACTTTTTTTTCCCCTGAACTGGCTGTAGGGAATGTGTGGTGAGTGCGGAGCGTGAAGTCGCCTGCAGACTCAGGAGTGAGTTGTGGTCTTGGCTGTTGGGTGCCTTGGGGGCTCCAGGCCTGTGATGTGGCACCTCCAGGTTAATTTCCTAATTTGTGTCTGTGCTACAGGTATGAGGTGATTCTCAAATGAGATCCTAATAATAGTACCTGATACTTCACTGCGGCTTCACAAAGCCAAGTACTGTGCATAGAAGATCTTGCTTAATCCTCACAACCCCCTCTAGGTTCTATTTTTATTTTATTTTTTTTTTATTTTGTATTTTTTGTGATGGAGTCTCGCTCTGTCGCCCAGGCTGGAGTGCAGTGGCGTGATCTTGGCTCACTGCAAGCTCCGCTTCCCGGGTTCACACCATTCTCCTGCCTCAGCCTTCCGAGTAGCTGGGACTACAGGCGCCCACCATGCCTGGCTAATTTTTTGTATTTTTGGTAGAGACGGGGTTTCACCATGTTAGCCAGGATGGTCTTGATCTCCTGACCTCGTGATCCGCCCCCCTCGGCCTCCCAAAGTGCTGGGATTACAGGCGTGAGCTACCGCGCCCGGCCTCTAGGTTCTATTGTTATCACCTTTTTAGACATAAGGAAATAAGTTGAGAGAGATTAAGTCACAATTTAAGGTCATACCCCCAGAATTGGAATCTAAAAGCCGTGCTTTTGTACTTCACTGTTTCTGAGACAATGTATTTATTTTAAAGCACATGGAGGGATGGGAAGAAGCTAAACTTTTTTGCATAAACTTGTTTTTTATAAAATATACTTCAGAACATATTAATATTTTACATGACTATGAAATGTTTTACAAGAATAATTTCTAAGAAATTAAAAGTAAAATGAAATAAATGAGGCTAATGTTACTGAGTTGGTTGCGTGACATACCATCATCACTACTCATCTGCTTTAATCCCGTTATAAACACACAGCAGCTCAAATAACAACACTGCTGCAAACAATATGATAACTGAAACCAGTTGTCTTTCGTTCTCTTTATTTTTTGTTGTTTTTAGACTTTATTTTGGCCTTAGGATATATCCCATGGGGCTGTATAGGAATATGAATGTATTTTAAAGTTACATGAAATAATTCCTCTCTCTCGTTACTAATGTGAAACCATTAAATCTGAAGAGGTAATGATATTTATGGAATCAATTTCTGGTATATTGATAGTCTGCATGGTTCTGTATGTGTATGTAGGCTGTTGAGTATGAGGCTGAGCACCTCTTCTGATGATTAACCAAATGTCATTTAAGCACCCCTTTGTTCTTTCTTTTTTTTTTTCTTGAGAGGTCACTATAGTTGGAAGAGACTTTCGAGATCATCTGTCCCAGTCTCTGAATAGATAAGAATCCAAGGCGGCCAGATGACTTAAATACCGACAATCCCAAAAACTCCTAACAGAGGGAAGAAAGTAATCCCATTCCTGATTTAGAGATCTTTTTACTACAGTTTCTACTACGCAGCTTGCTTTTGAGGAAACATGTAGATATCTGCATGATATGGCTGATTTTTATTCCTAGTATGATTAGGTTTCTTGAGTATGATATAACATTTGAGTGGTTTTGCTAGGGATACGCCGTTCTCTAAATAAGAGAATGTTTTTTTACATTGTCATAAATATTGTGTGTTTGTGTGCATTCTCATTGATTTGATAGGATAGTTGTGGGGATTTTTTTGTTTGTTAGCTTTAAATACAGAATCTTTATTTTGAGCATATGATTGAGCCAGAAGGGGCCTTTGAGATTATTTTACAGATGAGAAAACGGAAACTCAGAGGTTGATGATACTACAGCCAGTAGAGGCTGTGGTAGGTTAGATATGAATGTTTGTGAATTCAGAATACCTTAAAAGTATGTGTACAAAGAGAAAATCCTTGATACGAACTTTTTTCTGTTGTTGTTGTTCATTATTGTTTTTTCTTGAGACAAAGTCTCGCTGTGTCACCCAGGCTGGAGTGCAGTGGCACAATCACAGCTCTCTGCAGCCTTGACCTCCCAGGCGCAAGCGATCCTCCCCCTTCAGCTTCCTGAGTAGCTGTGGCTGGGATTACAGGCATGTGCCACCGCACTCGGCTAATTTTTGTTTGTTTTTGAGACCATCTTGCTCTGTTGCCCAGTCTGGAGTACAGTGACACAGTCTTGGCTGACTGCAGCCTCACCGCCCAGGCTCAAGCTTTTCTCCCACCTCAGCTTCCCAAGAGCTGTAGCTGGTATTATAGGCACCCACCATCGTGCTTGACTAATTTTTAAAAAGAATATTGTTAAGATGAGATCTCACTATATTGCCCACGCTGGTCTTGGACTCCTGGGCTCCAGTGATCCTCCTGCCTCGGACTCCCAAAGTGCTGAGATTACAGTTGTGTGTCACTGCACCTGGCCTTTTTTTAAGTTTTATTTTTTTCGTAGAGACACGGTCTCACTGTGTTGCCACGGTTGATTTCGAACTCCCGGTCTCAAATGATCCTCCTGTCTCAGACTCCCAAAGTGCTAGGATTACAGGCATGGTCCACCATGTCTGGCCTGTTGTTCTCTGTATAAAAGCTGTGTGAAAAAAATTCTGCTTTCGTAACTGTGCTGTCAGTTGGATTTTAAATAATGAAGTTTGCCATATTTAATTAAATGTCTATTTTTGGCACTTTCTTGATTTGGCTACTTTTGCCCATGGTTCTTTGTGACAAGCTCCTTCTGAAGGTTTTATTAGCACTCCCAGAGATTTTTTTGTTGTACAATTTTTTATGTTTTGACACTGAAACTCTCTAGCCTGACATGGCTCAGGTGTCTTATGTTATGTGTACATATTTTGTGATGAATTGAAAAGTTATGTGCTGTTTTAATTTTTGTACTTCACTGTTGAACTGACTCTGAAAACTTTAGTTGCAGGCGTCTTCCTAATGAAAAGTGAAGTGAATGAAATACCCTGTGAGAGAAGTTACTGGGATTTTTACTCCCCTAGAGCAATAGAAGATTTGAGCTGTGTTAAGTAATAAGTTAAAAAGATATATACATTGTTATATGGGAAGCATTTATTGTTTTCTTAGAGTATAGCATAGATTTAAAACCAGGTTAGACATTTATCAGTTTAGAAGAAACCTGTGAATAATTAGTATATATTTCCTGCTTCCTAGGGCAATATAAGGCTATATGGCCACATTAAAGTGTGTTGAACATCCAGTAGGAGTATTTAAATATGAGTACATTGAAATAAATCGTTTCATTTTTAAAACTGCAATTGCTGTAGAAAATTTTTGAGCTGTCAGTTCTTTTTTGTTTGTTTTTTTGAGGCAGGATCTTGCTCAGTTGCCCAGGCTGGAGTGCAGTGGTGGATCACGGCTCACTGCAGCCTTGACCTCCTGGGCTCAAGCAATACTCCTACCTTAGCCTCCAGAGTAGCTGGTACCACAGGTGTGCGCCACCATGCCCAGCTGTTTTTTGTTTTGTTTTGTTTTGTTTTTTGTTTTTGTTTTTGTTTTGACACGGAGTTTCACTCTTGTTGTCCAGGCTGGAGTGCAATGGCGCGATCTCCGCTTACTGCAACCTTCCGGGTTCCTGTGATTCTCCTGCCTCAGCCTTCCGAGTAGCTGGGATTACAGGCATGTGCCACCAAACCTGGCGAATTTTGTGTTTTTAGTAGAGACAGGGTTTTGCCATGTTGGTCAAGCTGGTCTGGAACTCCCGACCTCAGGTGATCTGCCTGCCTTGGCCTCCCAAAGTTCTGGGATTACAGGTGTGAGCCACCGCGCCTGGCCCAGCTGGTTATTTTTACTTGTAAAGATGATGTCTCTCGATGTTGCCCAGAGGTATCAGTTCTTTATGACAATTATATGGACCTACTTTTGAATCTAAGCTCTGAGATTACTTATTTTGATTCTGTTTTTTCTTCATTATTAACAAAAGAGATATCGGCCGGGCATGGTGGTTCACGTCTGTAATCCCAGCACTTTGGGAGGCTGAGGTGGGCAGATCATGAGGTCAGGAGATCAAGACCATCCTGGCTAACACGGTGAAACCCTGTCTATACTAAAAAAGTCCAAAAAAAAAAAAAAAAAAAAAAAATTAGCCAGGCGTGGTGGCAGGCGCCTGTAGTCCCAGCTACTCAGGAGGCTGAGGCAGGGGAATGGCATGAACCCAGGAGGTGGAACCTGCGGTGAGCCGAGATTGCGCCACTGTGCTCCAGCCTGGGTGACAGAGCGAGACTCCGTCTCAAAAAAAAAAAAAAAAAAATTTCTAGTTTGTAATTTTTGAAACAACTTATTAAGGTAAGATTTATGTATAATAAACTGCTCTGTTTCAAAGTCAAAAATTTGAGGGGTTTTTTTGAGATACATAAACCTGTGAAACTACTATGAAGGTCAAGATACAAAACATTTCCAATACCCCCAAAAGTTGCCTCATGGTGTCTTATAATCATTTTCGGCTTCCAGCCTCAGATAACCATTGATGCATCGTGTTTTCAATGGTTTTTTGTATTTTTTTTTTAAATCCTTTTAGAGTAGTTTGCATTTCGCGGAATGTTACAGGAATGGAATCATATTGTATGACTTCTTTCAGCACAAGGATTTTGAGAACCATCTGTGTTGTTTCATGTATCGATGGTTCATTCCCATGTTATTGATAACTATTTCCTTGTATGGGTATGCATATTCACAATTTTTTCATATTCTTTATCTTGGTGGTGGCTATTCTAGTTGTTTATAAACTTTTGGCCATTATAAAGCAAAGTTTTTTCAACATTGTTATATGAGTCTTTATGTTGGCATTTATCTTCAGTTCTCTCAGGTAAATACTTGCTGTGGCAGGATTATTTGTATGTAGGAAGCTCTCTCAGAAACTGTCAAACTGGTTTCTTTTTTTTTCTTTTTTTTTGGAGATGGAGTCTCACTCTGTTGCCCAGGCTGGAGAGCAGTGGTGTGATCTGGGCTCGCTGCAACCTCCTCCTTCCAGGTTTAAGCAATTCTCCTGCCTCAGCCTCCTGAGTAGCTGGAACTACAGGCACGCACCACCACTCCCAGCTAATTTTTTTGTATTTTTCGTAGAGACGGAGTTTCACCATGTTGGCCAGGATGGTCTGGATCTCTTGAACTTGTGATCTGCCCGCCTTGGCCTCCCAAAGTGCTGGGATTACAGGCATGAGCCACAGCGCCCGGCCTACAGGTTTCTAAAGTGGTTCCAATTTAGATTCCCATCAGTAGTGTATTATAATTTTACCTCTTTAGCATCTTCACCAAGACTTGGTATTGTCAATTATTTTTTTTAAATTTTATCTATTTTAATGGATGTGTAGTGGGATATCTCATTGAAGTTTTATTGGAATTTCCTAATTTAATAGGGTTGAGCATCTTTTCATGTTTTGTTGCCCATTTGTTTATCTTTTTTTGTGAAGCATCTGTTCAAATAATTTGTTTACTTAAAAAATTCTGTTTTATGATTTAGTTATAAGGATTTTTTGTTAATATTTCAGGTAGAAGTCCTTTGATCTATGTATTGGGAATTATTTGTCCTATACCATGACTTTTTTTCGTTCTTTCAAAACATTTTTTCTCTTTAAGGATTTTTTTTTTTTTTTTTTTTTAAATATCTCAGGTAGAAGTCCTTTGATATATGTATTGGGAATTATTTGTACCATACCATGACTTTTTTTCATTCTTTTAAAAAAGTTTTTTTTCTTTTTTTTTTTTTTTTTTTTTAAGTCTCACTGTGTCACCCAGGCTGGAGTACAGTGGAGTGATTATAGCTCACAGTAACCTCAAACTCCTGAGCTCAAGCAGTCCTCCTCCCTCAATCTCCTGAGTACCTGGGACTACAGGCTACCACACCTGGCTAATTCTTGTAGGGTTTTTGTTTGTTTGTTTCTTCTAGAGCCACTGTGTTTCCCAGGCTGGTCTAGAATGTCTGGCCTCAAGTGATCTTCCCACTTCAGCTTCCCAAAATGCTGGGATTAAGACATGAACCACTGCACCTGGCCTGACTTTTTTTCCTTAATGTTGACTGTAATATATACTTATGCTGAAGCCTTATAAGTCATTATTTTCCTTTTATGGTACTGTCTCTGATTACTCCAAGATTACAAAGGTTGCTTCTGTGCTTTATTCTAGAAGCTTTACTTTACATTTAGGTCTTCGGTTCATTTTGAATTGTAATGTGTTAATTATGGAGTGAAAACTGATTCTCGTCCACACAGATACCCGTTGTTGGAACAATATTGGTTGGAAAAACTTTTCTCATTTGACTGTCTTGACACTGTTATTGAAAACCAGCTGCTTGTTTGTGTTTGGATCTTTTTCTGGATTCTATTCTGTCTCATTGATAGTTATTAGGGCCTCTGTGTTTTGAATACTGTAGCTGTATAGGAAGTCTTAACCTCAGGGGTGGCTTTCTACTTTAAATGTGATTTTAAAGATTGCTCTGGCTATCTGAGGTAATTTCCATTTCCATATAATTTTAGAATCAGCCTGCTAGTTTCTAAGTTTTAAAAAGTCTGGCAGGCACGGTGGCTCACACCTGTAATCCCAGCACTTTGGGAGGCTGAGCTGGGCGGATCACCTGAGGTAAGGAGTTTGAGACTAGCCTAGCCAACATGGTGAAACCTCGTCTCTACTAAAAATATAAAAATTAGCCAGGTGTGGTGGCACGTGCCTGTGATCTCAGCTCTTTGGGAGGCTGAGGCAGGAGAATCACTTGAACCTGGGAGGCAGAGGTTACAGTGAGCTGAAACTGTGCCATTGCATTCCAGCCTGGGCAAGAAGAGTGAAACTCCGACTCAAAAAAAAATAGTAATAATAATAAATAAAAAGTCTGATGGAATTTTAATTGGGATTCTATTGAATTTATGGATCAGTTTGGGAAATACTGACATTCTAACAATATTGTATCTTCTAATCCATAAATATGGTATTTCTCTATTTTTAAAGAAGTTTTCTTTGATTTTTTTGATTTAAAAAAATTTTTTTTCAAAGGGATCTTGCTATGTTGTTCAATCTGGGCTTGAAGTCTTTGGCTCTCGTGATCTCCTGCTTCAGCCTCCTAAGTAGCTGAGACTACAAGTGCATGCCACCATGCCCAGCTTTCTTTTATTTCTTACAATAAGATGTTTTGGGAATACAGATCTTACAACATTTTGTTAAATTTACTCCTGAGTATTTCCTGTTTGAGGATTCTATTGTAACTAAAATTTTAATTTCTAAATGGTCATCAACAGCATAGAAACACAATCAGTTTTTATATGTTGGCTTTTTTTGGCCCTGCTAAACATGTCATATGCAAATGCAGTTTTACCTCTTCCTTTATGATCTGTGTGTTTTCTTTCTTTTTTGTGCTTTATTGTACTTCCTTGGACCTCTGCTGCAATACTGAATAGAAGTGATGAGAGTGGACATTATCTTTCTAATCTTAGAAAGTTTTCAGTCATTTATTATTAAGTACAATGCAGTTTTTGTTGTATTTATTTGTTTGTTTTGAGAAAGGGTCTTGTTCTATTGCCCAGGCTGGAGTGCAGTGTAGCAGTCTTGAATCACTGCAGCCTGGACCTCACAGACTCAAGTAATCCTCCTGTCTCAGCCTCCTGAATAGCTAAGACTACAGGGCACGCCATCATGCCCAGCTAATTTTAAAATTTTTTGTAGAGATGGAGTCTCACTATATTGCCCAGGCTGGTCTCAAAGTCCAGGGCCCAAATGATCCTCCTCAGTTTCCCCAAATGCTGAGATTATAAGCCACTGCACTTGGCCCCCCCCCCCTTTTTTTTTTTTTAATCAAGTTAGAATGTTTTCTTATATATCCAGGTTGTTGAGGTTTTTATTATGAATGGGCATTGAATTTTGTCAGTTGCTTTTTTTGTTTTTCCTTCTGCATCTAATGAGATTACTATGTGATTGTTATTCTTTTATTTTGTTAATATAGTGAATTACATTGATTTCAAATGTGAAGGAACTGTTTGTTCCTAGGATGAATCCTGCTTGGTCACTACATACTACTGGATTCAATTTGCTAATAATTTGTTAAGGAATTTTACATTTGTGTTCATGAGGGATATTGAGTTGTAGTCTTCTTTTTTTGTAATAAGGAGTTTTGTAATAAGAACTTTGGTTTTCATATCAGAATAATACTCCCTCAGAAAATTAGTTGGGAAATAGTTCTTTCTGTTCTGTTTTCTTAAGGTGTTTATAAAGGTTTGATATTATTTTCTTAATCAAATGTTTGCTAGAATTCACAATTTAGCCATCTAAATTTTTTTATATAGAAAGTGCCTTTTTTTTTCTTTTTTCTTTTTTTTTTTTTTTAAGATGGACTCCACGTTGCCCAGGTTGGTCATTTGTTTCCTCTTGATCAATATAAAGATATTTCCACATTATTGATCTTTTTAGAATTTGGTTTTATTAGTTTTTCCTATTTGTTTTATATTTCATTGGTTTCTGTTCTTTATTAATTTTTTTCTATCTATTTGGGGTTTAATTTGATCATTTTCCTCCTTGCTTTCTAAAGTGGGATGTTAAATAGCTGATTTTACCACAAATTTTGATTTGTTGTGATCCATTATTCTGTTCAAATTTTTTTTTTGAGTTTTTTGGTGATTTCTTTGACCCATGAATTATTTAGTACTAAATTCCTTAATTTCCAGATACTTGGGGCTTCTCTAAGTTTTATTTTTTGGAATGTTACTGATTTCTAATTTAATTTAATTCAGTGGTCAAAGAGCACTCAGTAACACCTCAGTATTTTGAAAACTTTTGAGACTTGTTTCTTGGCTCAGCTTGGTTCATGTTTCATGTGTCCTTATAATCAAGTTATACTCTGTAGTTACTGAGTGTGCTGTTATGCAGGTGTCAGTGGTTGATGTTAGTATTCATACTTTCTCTTATACTAATTTTTTTTTCACCTAGTTGTATGTTACTGAGAGACATGTATGAAAGTCTTCAATAGTGATTGTATAGGCCGGGCGCAGTGGCTCACACCTGTAATCACAGCACTTTGGGAGGCCAAGGCAGGTGGATCACGAGGTCAAGAGATCAAGAGCAGCCTGGCCAACACGGTGAAACCCCATCTCTACTAAAAATACAAAATTAGCTGGGCGTGGTGGCACGCACCTGTAGTCCCAGCTACTCAGGACCCTGAGGCAGGAGAATTGCTTGAATCTGGGAGATGGAGGTTGTAGTGAGCCGAGATCGCGCCACTGCACTCCAGCCTGCCAATAAAGCGAGACCCTGTCTCAAAAATAAAAAATTTTTAAAAAGTGATTGTAGAGTTGGTTGTTTCTCCTTTTGATTCTGTTAATTTTTGTTTCATATATGTGAAGTTGGTTATGAAACACATGAACACTTAAAATATTTGTCTTTCTCTTTAGACCCTTTTACCTTTCTGCCGTAACCTTCTTTGTGTCTACTAATATTCTTTGTCTAGAAGTCTGTTTTGTCTGATGTTAGTACAGCCGCTATAGTTTTCTTACACTTGTTGTCTGCATGGTATATCTCTCTACAATTTCTTTCTTTGAATCTTGTTTTTTCTTTGTTTTTAAGGTAACATCTCCTGTGTTCTTTAGTTGTTTCATGACTTTTTATCCAGTTTGGCAAGCTCTGCCTTTTGTTTGGAGTGTTTAGTTTGTTTTAATTTAATGAAGATGATTTTCAGGTTATATAAAACTTTAGCCATATGTCTTATTTTTTGAGACAGAGTTTTGCTCTTGTTGCCCAGGCTGGAGTGCGATGGCATGATCTCGGATCACCACACCCTCTGCCTCCCAGGTTCAAGTGATTCTCCTGCCTCAGCCTCCCGAGTAGCTAGGATTACAGGCATGCGGTGCCACACCCAGCTAATTCTGTATTTTTTGTAGTGATAGGATTTCTCCATATTGGTCAGGCTGGTCTCAAACTCCCGAACTCAGGTGATCCGCCTGCCTCGGCCTCCCAAAGTTCTGGGGTTACAGGCATGAGCCACCTGATCTGGCCCACATTCTTAATAGTAGAGGCGTCATTGAAGAATCAGAGGCAGTTGATAAATATCTTATTTTCATGGCCACATGACTTACTACTTTTGGTCCATTGGTGAACTGGCAGAAAGTTCAGGACAGTTGTTCTTTGTTCATTTATGTCAACATGTATTTCTTATCTTTTCATACATAAGAAACAACTTTGTACTGCTGTAGAGGGAGAAGATGTAATAAACACGTTGGCCTCTCTCGTTAGGAAAAGAGGGATTTCTTAGTAACATTGGGCGTATTCCTTTTTGTAGGTAGCAATGATATGTTTTATTTTATTTTAATATTTCAAATGTGAATACCTATAAATGTAAAATTGTTTTGTTTGGCTGGGCACAGTGGCTCACTCCTGTAATCCCAGCACATTGGGAGGCCAAGGTGGGTGGATCACCTGAGGTTGGGAGTTCCATGCCAGCTTGGCCAACATAGTGAAACCCTGTCTCTACTAAAATTACAAAAATTAGCCAGGTGTGATGGTGGTGCCTGTAGTCCCAGCTACTTGGGAGGCTGAGGCAGGAGAATGGCGTGACCTGGAGGCGGAGCTTGTAGTGAGCAGAGACAGCGCTACTGCACTCCGGCCTGGACGACAGAGCGAGACTCTATCTCAAAAAAAAAATTAATAAATAAAAAGTTTTATTTGTATTTTTATGTATTAAATATAAGATTATGTTAAATATGAAGAAGTAATAGTGTTTCCCCCAGACAGATCTTGTGTGGAAATATCTGTGTGTGTGTTTCCTCATACTCTGTTTGCATTAGGTTCGTCTGAACACTTGTAGCTGACATATAATTTGTAAACATCATGCTATGTAACATGTAGATGGTCTGTCTTATCCTAACGGGGTTAATTTAGCCACCTTTGAGTGCTTACATTTATTTGGCCATTTACAAAATAGGCCTTTATATTCCTACTTAGAAACTGCAGAAAAACCCTATCGTTTAAGACTAAGGTTTTATAGAATATATCATGCCGACTTAGTTTTCCTAAACTGATACTGGATTTCCTTCTTTGGGCTCAGATATCTTTCCTAGTTTCTAATAAAATTCAAATTATTTTGGTTTTTCTTTCTCAGTAATTCATTGCCATTTTCTCACCAACACTAAACATATCTATATATTCACTGTATGTAAGTAAAATTTATAATCATACAACAAAGATTTCACCTCCGCCTGGACAGTTTTATTCCCTGAGATATGGGCATCTTTTAGACGTTTGGATTAAGCTCTTTACATATTCAACAGAGTGCATATTTGTTTGCTTATTTATGCACACCCACATCTCCTTCAACAAAGAATTCAAGGCTCCCAGCAGCTTAATAGTTTTTCATCTCTGGTCTATAAATATCACTATTTGTTTTTTTTGGAGATGAAGTCTTGCTCTGTTGCCCAGGCTGGGGTGCAGTGGCCGGATCTCAGCTCACTGCAAGCTCCACCTCCCGGGTTTACGCCATTCTCCTGCCTCAGCCGCCCGAGTAGCTGGGACTACAGGTGCCCGCCACCTTGCCCGGCTAGTTTTTTGTATTTTTTAGTAGAGATGGGGTTTCACCGTGTTAGCCAGGATGGTCTCGATCTCCTGACCTCGTGATCCGCCCGTCTCGGCCTCCCAAAATGCTGGGATTACAGGCTTGAGCCACCGCGCTCGGCCAAATATCACTATTTGTTAACTATTGAGTATTAATTATTTGTGTTTTCTAACCCTAGTCTGATGCCTGATACATGGTAGAGAGATACTAAATGGTTGTTGAATGATTCAATAGATAAATCAAATTCAAGTTCATATCACACTTGATCATCCAGAATTTGATGTTATGAAGTTGGCACAGCAGACTATACAGATAACACTATTCTAAGGATCATTTTCATCTCTCTTTTGTTCTAAAAAATTAAGTCCATAGAATTTTTGTCAGCGATTTTTTGTTCATTATAAATGGCCTTCACTAAAGTATCTGGACCTGGATTAGCTTTGCAGTGCTTATGACTTGAATGTGAAATACTTCTCAGCTCCCAAATAAGGCATTGCCAGGAGGCCCTTTCGTAAGTTTTCCCTAAGCATGTGAGAGGAGCCTTTGGACATTCATTCCATACCCACACCCTTGACTTAAATGTTTCCATCCACATGAGTCGACATTAAATGGTTAATGTTTGCTGGCTTGGGTTAAGGTAAGATGGTGGGTTTTCTTGTCATTCAGGATTTTTTATTTGTTGTTGGAAAGTCTAATGGGAAAAGTTGATATGCTCTATGATTTCTTATTATGGAAATCCAATAAATTTCAGAACAGCACCTCATATAAATCAGCCTTGACAGGTACTGTTGCCAGTGTTTTATTTATGTAATAACAGGATATTGAAGTCAACAGAATGTTGTATTGTTAATTATAGCATTAGTGAGAATGCAGAAAAAGATCATGCAGTTGAGGTTTTCTGGTAGAACCAAGACCTTTTCAGCTGATTATTAGCATAATAATACATAATTTTCAACTTTTATTTTTTGTACTTTGATCAATTAGAAACATTTTGAGCTATTGTTTTGAAAATTAAGTGTTTAGGTGTTCACCTTTGTGGCTTCCTTTGAGCTGAGAAATTCATAAATTAACTTCTAAAGTTCCTTGTAGCAACATATTTTTTTTTTTTTTTTTTTGAGACGGAGTCTTGCTCTGTCACCCAGGTTGGAGTGCAGTGACCGGATCTCAGCTCACTGCAAGCTCCGCCTCCCGGGTTTACGCCATTCTCCTGCCTCAGCCTCCCGAGTAGCTGGAACTACAGGCGCCCACCACCTCGCCCAGCTAGTTTTTTGTATTTTTTAGTAGAGATGGGGTTTCACCGTGTAGACCAGGATGGTCTCGATCTCCTGACCTCGTGATCCGCCCGTCTCAGCCTCCCAAAGTGCTGGGATTACAGGCTTGAATCACCGCGCCCGGCGTAACAACATTTTAACACAAATTGCGTGATTTATTTTTTGTATTTTTGTATTTTTTTTTTTTTTTGAGATGGAGTCTCGCTCTGCCACCCAGGCTGAAGTGCAGTGGCACCATCATGGCTCACTGCAAGCTCCCCCTCCTGGGTTCACGCCATTCTCCTGCCTCAGCCTCCCAAGTACCTGGGACTATCGGCGCCCACCACCACACCCGGCTAATTTTTTTGTATTTTTAATAGACGGGGTTTCACCATGTTAGCCAGGATTGTCTCAATCTCCTGACCTCATGATCCTCCCGCCTCAGCCTCCCAAAGTGCTAGGATTACAGGCGTGAGCCACCGTGCCCAGCCTATTTTTTTGTCTCATTTGAATGAAGTGGCTTTTAAAATTTAGTACATTGTTTCTTTTTAGATAATCTGTAGCTTTATTTAAAGTCAAACTTTACACCCCACTTTGTTCTTTTCCCTAAACATGAGAGAGAGCATTAGCTGAGCTTCTCTGGGGTGGACGGGGAGATAAAAGGTCACTTACATGAGCAGCCTCTGGTAATGGTACCTTCCCTACTTACTGTAATGGAAAAGGCTTGACACAGACTCTCTTCGTTGGCCTTAGTCCTAATGCAGCCCCCCACAGCTGTGGTTCTGACTTCGCCTGTGTCTTACCCACTCTTACGTTTCTTAAGCCATTCCTTTCATCTTTTCTTTATATAACAGCTTTATTGGATATCATTCACCCATTCAGAGTGTACAATTTTATGACTTTTAGTATATTCACAGAGTTGTGCAACTATCAACACAATCTATTTTAGAAAACCTTCATCACCCCAAAAAGGAACCTTATTCCTATTAGCAATCACTCCCCATTTTCATTTCCCAACCCTAGGCAACCACTCATCTGCTTTTTGTCTCTGTAGATATGCCTATTCTGGACTTTGCATATAAATGGCATCATATAATAAGTGGCCTTTGTGACTGCTTTCTTTTGGTGTCATCCATGTTGTGGTATTAGCCATTTTTATATATTACCATTTTATTTATCCTCCTGGTCTGCTTTGTCTGTCATTTAAAATGTGGCACCTGCCCTAAGCAACACTCCTCAGGTCTGATCAACATAAGGTGACCTGGGGATACCCCTCAGTTATCCTAAAAGCTCATCTTCTCAGTGCAGTCTCAGCTTATAAGAATGTGTGCTCATCATATTTTTTTTAGTCCTGTGCTGTAGTCTTGTTTCATTTTTCCTTGTGTATTTGCATTTGGTAAGCCATTTCTTTCCCACCCTGAGCTTTTCCACTGAATTTTGAGCCAGTCATAGGACCATAAATTCATCACTATTAATTTTATTTTTTAGGTGTCAGCTATTGGTCAGCTTCCTGATTTTATTCATAAAAATGATAAAATTGAAATGTATTTGTTGAGTATATGCTAGGCAAAAGTTTAAGTGCTTTTTATGAATGAATTCGTTTAATCTTGATAACAATTCTATGAGGTAAGTGTGGTTATCGTCTAAAAATAATAAGCACACTTATTTATATATACAATATTTATATACATAACTATTTAAACTTGGCTTAAATTGAGGCCAGTACCTTATAGCGTCTTCTTGAAATGTCTGGTTAATTAGACGGGGCGTGGTGGCTCACGCCTGTAATCCCGGCACTTTGGGAGGCCAAGGCAGGCAGATCACGAGGTCAAGAGATTGAGACCATCCTATCCAACATGGTGAAACTCCGTCTCTACTAAAAATACAAAGATTAGCTGGGCGTGGTGGCACGTGCCTGTAGTCCCAGCTACTCGGGAGGCTGAGGCAGGAGAATCTCTTGAACCCGGGAGGTGGAGGTTGCAGTGAGCCGAGATTGCGCCACTGCACTCCAGGCTGGCGACAGAGCAAGACCCCGTCTCAAAAAGAAAAAAAGAAAGAAATGTCTGGTTAGTCTGTAATTTGGAGGATTTGCTGTTCATCCAATCAGAAATCCTTCATGCCACAGCTTTTCCTGCATCTCCTTCCTGTTTCCTAGGCGCTCAGCAGGGACTGAGGAATGTGATCCAGCTTTTACTTTTGTTTGGCACAAGTTAGAAAGTTCATTTACTCATTTAAGAAACTTCTTGATCAGGTGATATTTTTCCATGTTAAAGAGTGGTAAAATGTTTTGAGATATATGTGGTATTTATAAAAACATCCACTTACCATTTGATAGTTAGAATTTTAACATCTTTGAGCCTATATTAAGTATTAACAACACGATGTCTTTAGCAAATTGATAAAAGCATTTTGCCTTTTTACATTTAAAAAGAGGCTTAGGCTGGGTGCGGTGGCTCATGCCTGTAATCCCAGCACTTTGGGAGGCTGAGGCAGGTGGATCACCTTAGGTCAGGAGTTCAAGACCAGTCTGGCCAATATGGTGAAACCCTGTCTCTACTAAAAATACAAAAATTAGCCAAGCATGGTATTGCATGCCTGTAATCCCAGCTACCCGGGAGACCGAGGCAGGAGAATCGCTTGAACCCAGGAGGTAGAGGTTGCAGTGAGCCAAGATCATGCCACTGCACTCTGGCCTGGACAACAGAGCAAGACTCCCATCTAAACAAAAAATTGCCGGGCCTGGTGGCTCAGGCCTGTAATCCCAGCATTTTGGGAGGCTGTGGCAGGGGGATCACGAGGTCAGGAGTTCGGGATGAGCCTGGCTAACATGGTGAAACCCCATCTCTACTAAAAATACAAAAATTAGCTGGGCGTGGTGGTGCACACCTGTAATCCCAGCCACTCAGGAGGCAGGAGAATTGCTTGAACCTGGGAGGTGGAGGTTGCATTGAGCCGAGATGACATCACTGCACTCCAGCTGGGGCAACAGAGTGAGACTCTGTCTCAAAAAAAAAAAAGCTTTAATAAAACCATACTCGTTTTTTTATTTGGTGATTAACATGTTTGAGTTTCTGCGACCCTTGTGGGGAGGGTATTTGATGAGAATCTAAGTGAACACTTCATTGTTAGAGCAAATCAGGCCCATGAGTTTCAGAAGGGCTCATGTATTAGTTCTACAGCATACTACAAAATTCTAAAATTTATAATATTTGTCGTAGTATTCATTTCCTATGTTTTGGAAATATACCTCAGAATGCTTTTTTACAACTCTCTTAAATAATTTTTTATCCCCAATTTTTGAAGGTTAGTGTATTTGTTTCCTGTGGCTACTGCAACAAATTTCCCAAACTTGGTGGCTTAAACGACAGAGAGGTGTTCTCTCACAGTTCTGGAAGCCAGAAATCTGACATCAGGTTGTCAGTGGGGTACCCCTCTGGCTCCTCCGGGCAGAGTCCACTCTTCGCCTCTTGCACCTTCTGGTGGCTGTTTGCATATTTTGGCTGTGGCCCCATCTTTCTCTGCTCATCTTCACGCTGCCTTCTCTTCTGTGTGTGTGTGTCTTCTCCAGTATTGGTTTCTCTACCACCTCTCTTTTATAAGTACTTGTCATTGGAGTTAGGGCCCACCTAAGTAATCTCGAATCATCTCCTTTGCTCAAAATCCTTAGCACATCTGCAAAGACCCTTTTCCCAAATAAGGTCACGTTCATAGGTTCCAGGGATTTGATGTATATATCTTCTGATGGTCATTTTTTGGCCTACCACAGTTTAAATGACTATTATATAAAATATTACTAAAATATATTACTTATTTTGAAATGTTAAAAAAGTTCATTATTTATTATTATTTTATTATTTTTCCATCTGTTGTGACTTGCTTATTTTTATTTATTTAAAAATTTTTTTTTGTAGAGACAGGGTCTCACTGTGTTGTCCTGGCTGGTCTCAAACTCTTGACCTCAAGAAGTCCTCCTGTCTTGGCCTCTGAAAGTGCTGGGATTACAGGTGTGAGCCACCTTGCCCGGCTGTTATGACTTATTTAAAGTGTGGACTTTCTGATATTGAGAATATATAAAACTATTTCTAGTAGTGGCTATGATATTTCTGTAACGTGAGGACATTTGAGTTATAAAATAAGGAGTATTTGGCTACCTTATGCAAAGAATATGTTTATTTAGATAACAAAATTGTCATGTATAACTGTCACATTAATTGATATGTTCTGACCTCCCAGGTTGCCCAGTGTTTCTTCCTCAGCCACTACCCTAGCCCCTCAAAACTGGGTCCAGCCTGCCCCAGTCCTAGCCTGGGCCTGATAGAGTAGAGAAGGTATTGCTCGCTAGTGACCCTTGTGGGAAGTTGTGTTGTTTTAAGATTGGTCTTTGAGTTGGCCTGGGACAAACCCAGGTGATCCTTGAAGCTGTAGCTTTTTCGAGTCTCTGGTGTCTGTTTTAGCTTCAGTTCCACAGCCCTGCCCAGAGCCCAGCCCCACTGGACTCTGACAACCTGTGTTGTCCTGGCCAGCCTGTCCTCCAGAATCTTAGATGTTTCCCCCTTACCCAGCGACTTGCTGGGGTTCATAGATAATGACACTGTGGTGCACCCCTCCTGTCCTTCCTGCTCCCCTATTTGTTGGATGGCCTACCTTCTCCCCACACCCAGTATTTGTTGGGCTGTGTATTCCAGCCGCTGCAGCACTCTGGAGTACTAGCTATCCCAGCATTCTTAGGAAAACTGGCTCTTCTCCTTTTCTTCTTTCTTTACTTTTTTTCTTCCATTTTAGAAATGAAGAGGAATACATTTTCGTATCTTCTCAAGTCAAGTCTACCTTTACTTGATGCCTCTGAGTGATCATTACTGGTGTCTGTTAACAATAGAATGTGCAACTGTTAGAGTTTGAGCTCTTTGGTTTGCATAATAGTTGCTAAATTTTTGTGTCTCCCACAGTCAGGCTGTCTGCTGCTCCTCTTCTCTTTTGAAATCATACAGTCTTTCTGATTTTTTCTTTTGAGACCTGTTATTAGATTAGGAAAGCTAGAATTGTGAGGTAGCTAAGTGTCTAAGGCTCAGAGTGGGGGCTTCCTGGCTCTCCAGGGCCTTGGCTTAGGGACACTGTTTTGGTTGCCCAGAGGCTTTTTGCTTATTTCTTAGTTACTAAAGCTGTGTTCTTGGCTGAAGTTTTTAGATAAAAGTGCAGTCGCTCAGATATTTTCCCAACTCTGGAGCTTTATATGCATCAGTGTATGCCTCTTTGGTCTTCGTTGTTCCATAACTTCATTATCATTGCCAAAAATATTAAGCGGACTATTGTTTGCATAACCTTAGAATCACTCATCACAAAGCACTGAGATTCAGATTGCGGAGCCCTTGGACTGGGGGCAATTATTTCTGTACCTCAATTCTACTAAGTAGGATTTAAAGGAGTTACTATAAATGTTTCTTAATACTGATGTAACTGGTCTTGATTTTTGTGTTTTTGTGTGAAAGCCTTTCACACATACTTTCTAGGTCAATTTAGCGTGTATGAATAGGTTCACTAGTGCCTACGTGAGGTGGTTAGACCTGTGGTTTTTATGTCATCCTCCAGCCTTCTGCCCAGTTTCATGTCACATATTTTTTTCTGTTTTCAAGGCTGTGAGGGTGCCAGGAGTAAGTGAAAACATGTTTTAGTTTCCACTTGTGGTCCTGAACCATTTCCACTTGTGGCCAGACGTAGGTCTTTCTCAGCAGACAAATAATTATTGAGAAAACAGCATAAACAGTCTAGGTTCACCGATATGCCAGTAACTTTTCTCCCTGTGGCGAGAGTTACACTCATTGTGGGTCCTCAAACTGAGTCTTCTTAGTAGGTTATTGACTGCGTTCTGTGGAGTCCTCCTGCCCCAGCGAGCAGCCTACACCCTCCGCACCCTGCCCTTTTACTATTCTGTGGCTGATCTCGCATTTATAAAAAAGGAAGTCAGGCTGTAGACATGTTAACTATGTAAATGATTAATTATCCATAATTGCATTTAAAGATCTGTGGCATAAACTTCAGCTTTCAGAGACTTGAAAATTAAGAGGCACAACCTTAATCCCTAAAGTGTAAGTGAAGCCTGTGCAGGAGCCATTCATTGAGTGTTTGGCCTGGGGAATGTGGCTTAATTCAATGGTTATATTGTTTGTTTTTTTATTTTTCTAAATTAATGTATTAACATTATTACCATTTGTTTATTCCTTTTTTTTTTTTTTTTTTTTTTTTTTTTTTTTTTTTTTTTTTGAGACGGAGTCTCGATCTGTCGCCCAGGCTGGAGTGCAGTGGCCGGATCTCAGCTCACTGCAAGCTCCGCCTCCCGGGTTTATGCCATTCTCCTGCCTCAGCTTCCCGAGTAGCTGGGACTACAGGCGCCCGCCACCACGCCTGGCTAGTTTTTTGTATTTTTTTTTTTTTTTCAGTAGAGACGGGGTTTCACCGTGTTAGCCAGGATGGTCTCGATCTCCTGACCTCGTGATCCGCCCGTCTCGGCCTCCCAAAGTGCGGGGATTACAGGCTTGAGCCACCGCGCCCGGCCTGTTTATTCCTTTTTAGAAGAATGTTCTATAGTATTTTGCCTTTTAAAAAATCTTTGTAAAGTGAAGGAATGTTGAAAACTGGGAAGTTCCAAAAATGACCTACCTCAGCCACTTCTGTGACAGCGAAAGAAGCGAAGGACGCAGGTCCGCCCTGCCTAGTGTAGCCTGTTCATTCTCTCCAGAGGCTCCTGGTTTCTCCAGGTCCCAACAGATCACCAAGTTCTCTGTTGCTTGCCTTCTTGTTCTCATCTTTCATCCTGCCCTGTTTTGTAGAACAGGATTCATTCCTGTTGGGCTCCATAGTTTGTTCTCTTTCTTTAACACTGGGGTGGGGAGTCAAAGCCTGTGCTGCTGAAGGTGGGTTTCCTCGTGTCATCCACCTTCAGGTAGTGAGAGACACTCTCTGCCCTGAGGTCTTGGGCCTTCACTCCTCTCCCTGTGTTGCTTCCCTTCTCAGTTGGCTGTCCTCTGGAGCATTTCCTCCTGTCGGCGGTGACCTCCAAGAAAGGCACTCTATTCTCCCTTTCTACCATGGAGAAAACACTGAGGTTTAGTGAGACCATTAATTTGCCTAATATCACACAGCTTGTGCCAGAGCTAATGTTTGAATCAAAGCCAGAGCCAGGCCAGGGGCTGTGGCTCACACCTGTAATCCCAGCACTTTGGGGTGCCGAGGTGGGAGGATTGTTTGAGACTAGCCTGGGCAACACAGCGAAGACTCTGTCTCTATTTAAAAAACAAAAAAAATATGAGTTTTAAAATTTAAATTAAAAGCGAATGCCAGAGCCAGGAACCCTATCCTGCTTAGGTTTCAGCTTTGGAGAACTCCTGAACTTGTGCTTTTGGTACCGGTACCTCCTGAGGCCCTTCTTGGTGTTGGTGTTTGTGTGAAGACAGTGTCAGATAGAGCCTTAAAATAGAATAGACAGAGGGTCAAAATTGGTGAAGAGTTCAGAGTTTGGTTTGGTTTGTGTTTTCAAAATAGCTTACCTTCCTCAGTTGAAGGGCAGCATTTGATGCTTACTTGCTAATCTATCCTGGCTGAGGCTCCTTTCCTGGGAGTCTTTTAGAAGACCTTCAAAAACACCACAGCCAGGAGACTGTGACCTGCTAATTTCCAGGCATAATATTATGTGGGAACTAATTGCAAATGAGATACATGGCAATGCTGTATCAGCCCAAGGAAATTCAGTTATAAGGGAGGTGTTACCTAGATATATTACTGCCAATTTTTACTGTAATAATAATACTGATTATTTCTCCTAGAATAGTGTTTTTTATTTGGTGGTTGCTGTTCATAAAGCATAGGCAAGTCAATCATATTACACTGGTTGTTGATTTTCAAAACCTACTCTGTGAATGCATTTTAGATTTTCCAGACTGAGCAAATGTTATCCCCATCAGCTTTCATTTAGCACTTTGAGTGTGTTCGTGGATGGCGGTTTTTTGTTAGTTTGTTTACATATGTGTCTTTCCTCTTTTCCGAACTGCTGGCTTCCTCCTTTCCTCCACCCACCCTCATCCCCTAGCCCCAAGTTAAGAAAAGACAGTGTGCTTGCTTTGTCATTGCAGCCGAAAAAGTCCCTGTGCCCATTGCTCCCACCAGATTGCCTGTCCTAAACTGCCCCAGTAGCAATATTCTAGGGTAGGGACATCTTCCTAAAACATAGGTTTATGTTAGAATCTTTATGCTACTACTTGCTAGGGAAGTGGCCTAGAGAAACGTACTGAACCTCTCGATTTCATTTCCTCATTTTTAGTACTCTTGCCATGGAAGAGAGGCATGTGGAATGATGAAATCGTAAAGACCTAACACAGTTCCTAGCACGCTGTGCACTGCTCAGCAAATGTTGCGACCCCCTCCTTTCTTCCATGTGACTCCAGGGGCTGGCACATAATTCCTGGAACATTGTAGTTTCAGAAAGTGATGGAAAGAGGGAGGGAAGGTTGGTTCAATAACTGTATATTTCCTTCTGAAAATTAACTGGACCTTTCTCTCAAACACTACCCTTTGCAGTTAAATTCTTTATCTTTTCCATTATCCCTGAATTTTGCTCCCATAAGACCATTCGGACAAATTTTAGCCTCTGTGGTACCTAATAGCATTATTTGAAATGATAGTGGCCAAATAAAAATAAACATTGTGCTCTTAGTTTCAATTCTAGCTTTTTAACATTTATGTGTTTCATATGTTTGGCACTAGGTCATCGATGACAGAGGTATAAATGAAATGTATTCATATTTGTGAATTATGGTTATAAGAAATTTTTTTCTTTCTTTTTTTTTTTTTTTTTGTTTTGAGACAGAGCCTCACTCTTTTTGCCCAGGCTAGAGTGCAGTGGCGTGATCACGGCTAACTGCAACCTCCACCTCCCGGGTTCCAGGGATTCTTCTGCCTCAGCCTCCTGAGTAGCTGGGATTACAGGCACACGCCACCACGCCCAGCTAATTTTTGTATTTCGTTTTAGTAGAGATGGGGTTTCACTATGTTGGCCAGGCTGGTCTCAAACTCCTGACCTCAAGTGACCTGCCCATCTTGGCCTCTCAAAATGTTGGGATTACAGGTTTACAGGTGTGAGCCACCACACCCAGCCAAAAATTTTTTTTTTTTTTTTTTTAAGACAGAGTCTTGCTGTGTCACCCAGGCTGGAGTGCAGTGGTGCCATCTTGGCTCACTTCAACCTCCGCCTCCCAGGTTCAAGCAATTCTTCTGCCTCAGCCTCCCAAGTATCTGGGATTACAAGTGTGTGCCACCATGCCTGGCTAATTTTTGTATTTTTGGTAGAGAGGGGGTTTCACCATGTTGGCCAGGCTGGTCTCGAACTCCTGACCTCAGGTGATCTGCCCATCTCAGCCTCCCAAAGTGCTGGGATTACAGGTGTGAGCCACCGCGCCTGGCCAAGAAATTTTTAAATTTTGTTTTGAACATATTTCAGCAAGGTCTTTCTCACTTATCTTAATAGTTGAAATAATTAATTAAAACTACATGAAGAATTTTAAGATTTATTCCAAATCCTTCATTTTTTCCTTTTTCAGTTATTTTGACAGTTTATTGTGATATATAAACAGGTATTTTGCATAACAAAATACTTTGATGTCTGATATTGTTCTTAGTGGACTGGAATTATTTAATTAGCCTGAATGCAGTCAAACTTAAGTAGGCTTTTTATATAGTTATTATAATGGCTATATTTGAAAAGTATGCTTTGGCGTAGTAGAAACTGCCAGATGCAATGCCATTTGATCTAAAAAGGTCACAGGAAAAGGGACATTTAAATTAAGTTATAAATTACAATTGAAGAACAATATTTTGATGTGTGAGACCAGAGATGTCAGAGCAGGGAGGTGTAATTCATGGGTTCATTATAGAACAGAGGTGCCTGACAGCTGAGCCATGCCAAAAGGAAAATTTATTTGCAACCTCACGCAGACAGAAAATGGTAGCTGAGAAGCCAGAATAGAAACTTGAAACCTTGTGGTAACACGCAGAGTTTATGCTAATAAGACTGCCTGAGACCTAGAGATGTTTAATGACTGCTGTAATATTAATGAGGTGCTTGGACATGTGCACATTTTCAATCTTATTAAAATTAAGGCCTCATCCTTGCTCTATAAAATAACACACTCTAAAACCATGCATTAAGGTGGATTCTCCCGCCTCTGCCCAACATACAGATTTGCTGGAATTTCAGAATTGTTTAGGCAAGAGAGTTAAAGCTTTAAACAAGATTTTTATCCATGGTAGCTTTGAGGAAGGATATAATTTAATGTTTACAGCAATCCATGAGAGAAGTTCAATCATGAGTTAATTAAACTGTAGGCAGTCATTAAGTATTATTTATTCTTTCGAGAAGCTTGCCAGTAAAGCACTTATATATATTAAATTATAGAAAGTAATAAGCATGGAATAATTTGTCAGGCAGAGTGAGAGTAGCAGATTTAACTTGGGCAATTATGCAGAAATGTTTTTCTTGTAGCATGATCCTTTCCTTCTGCTAATCAGGAGGAGGTCAGAGGCTGTAGTAAGACAATTGCAGATGTGTAATGACTAGTGGCATTGTTGGCTCAATTGAACCTCTTGTTTGAATAGTGTTAGGTGAGAGCCATGTATCTAAAGTATTACTCCCCATGATGATATCACTGTACAACTTACAGCTGTTTTACATTTCAGAGTATCTTGACACATTTTGTCTCATTTAGCACTTTCCATTGTTCTGTGACACAGCTGAGGGCTGGTGGTGTTAGGCCCATTTAACAGATGAAAACCTCAACTCAGCTGGTTTGGGACAGGGCTCTTGGCAAGAATCTGTCACTTGCCTCACATCCTGTGTATTTTCACTAGGCTGCAGAAGGTATTGACAAGTTGATAATTTATTGTAGCACCTAGAGTTAGTTACTGAGAGTTTTTTATGCAACTAGCTAAATATATCCAGTTACTGTGGCACAGTGTCTTTGGCTCTGGATGAATCAGTGCAGTGGTTGCTTTTGTTATAGTGGAGCCAAATGAAGTGTTTGTTATTCAGAAGTTACTATTGTTTTTAGCACTACAATCCCCTACGGAGTCCACTTTGCATAGTTCATGCATGCCTGTCTTTGCACACCACCGTATCCCTCCCCATTGCTAGCTTTCAGAGTTGCTTGGTGTAACTCTTGGTTGAATGAATGGAAGCAAAGAGAATATGGTGTGAGCAGCCTGCCTCTGAGGCTGGAATGTCCTGCTAGATCTCAAGCACACCAAGGACTTCTGCTGCAGAAGGTGTGGCAGAAGAGGGCTAGACACCACATAGGGAAAGAGTTCACTCACGTTTCTTCTTTCACAATGAACAATCAAAAACGAAGGAAAGATCACATCTCAGAGGATTCCATGGAGCACACCCAGAGACCAAAGGCCAATTGCCAGAAAATACCAAAACAGGGATAGTTCTGAGATGGAATGACTTGAAAGGCTGGTGGATTGTTGAAGAAATCACTATTTTGTTACAGGATTCCCTAATCATAAATCTTGGGTTTTGACCTGTGGTTTAGGGAAGACAGGTTTTATTTGGGTAGAAGTGCAGTCATGCAGTTTAGTGATGTGGAAAAGAGGCGGAAAGATTCTCAAGTAAATGTTTCCTTGATCATTGGATTTGGGGGGGCGGGGAACCACCGCTACCACACACCTGTGGTAATGAATTTGAAAGTGCTTTCTGCTAAATGACATCCTGCTATAGTGACTGCATGGGGGTGGCATAAGATCTAAGTGCTTCTCCCTTCCTTAGCTTTCAAAGATTGGAAGCTCACTGAGTCAGGATGCTTTATATTGGTCCCTGCTTTTTGTACTGATCTTTTTCCAGTATCTCTGAAATGTACAGTTCTCTATACTCTACATTACAATTGCATTTAATCCCAGATTTTACCAGCCTGGCTTGGCTGCAAAATGGACAGAAAAGTTTAAATATCTTGCTTTAATTGCTTTTCTGTGGCTACAAAGTGAAGCTGTAAGACGTTTGAGAGGTGTTTCTTTTTTATCTTCATTGCAGTTTATTTTGAACAGCCTTCTTAGGGAAATGGTAGAAAATCTTATTCACATTAAAGGACATTTTACCTTAGCAGTATTGGGAAGCCTGTGTTTAATTTCCTGACTGTAGACGTAGCTGTGTGGTCATGATCAGGTGTTTAAAATTTGAAATCTATGTAATGTTTTTCACAATATGAAATTATGACAATCCTTCAGAACTTGATGTATTAGAGGGGAATGTTTCTAAGGATAATTTTTAGAAATTTAAGATAGCCAGTGTTTTGATAAATTTACCAGTTCTACTTTATGTAAGGAATATAGTTGAAATATCCAGTTTAGCTCTTTCTTGAACATTATCCTCATCTAAAGAAAAATTTTGGCTGGAGGCAGTGACTCATGCCTGTAATACCAACACTTTGGGAGGCCGAGGTGGGCAGATCACCTGAGGTCGGGAGTTCAAGACCATCCTGGCCAACATGACGAAACCTCATCTCTACTAAAAATACAAAAATTAGCTGGGCGTGGTGATGTGCACCTCTGTAGTCCCAGCTACTCGAGATGCTGAGGCAGAAGAATCACATGAATCCGGGAGGCAGAGGTTGTAGTGAGCCAAGATCATGCCACTGCACTCCAGTCTAGGCAACAGGAGTGAGACTCCGTCTCAAAAAAAAGAAAAAGAAAGAAAATCTTCATAATCATCCAGAAAGCAAACTCCTTTTAAGAAGAGTTATTTGGGGCAGGTGCAGTGGCTCATGCCTATAATCCCAGCACTTTAGGAGGTCTAGACAGGAAGATCACTTGAACCCAGGAGTTTGAGACCACACTAGGCGGCATAGTGAGTCCGTCTCTACAAAAAATAAAAAAAATTAGCCAGGCGTGGTGGCGTAGGCCTGTAAGCTGAGCTACTTGGGAGGCTGCGGCAGGAAGATTGCTTGATCCCAGGAATTCAGGCGAAAGTAGGCTGATTGTGCCATTGCACTCTAGCTCGGGCAACAGAGTGAAACTGTTTCTCAAAAAAAAAAAAAAAAAAAAACCAAAAAACAGCAACCGCAGGCAGCATGGCAAAACCCTATTTCCACCAAAAATACAAAAATTAGGAGTGGTGCACAACTGTCCTAGTACTTTGGTGGCTGAGGTGGGAGGACTGCTTGAGCCCAGAAGATTGAGGCTTCAGTGAGCCATGATCGTGCCACTGCACTAACAGTGTGGGAGACAGAGCCAAGACCCTATCTCAAAGAGAGAAAAAAAGAAGGGCTATTTGATATATCGCAGCACCTAGGAGAGTGCCTGGCATAGTTGAGCACTCAATAAATGTGTTGAAGGAAAGAAAAATGTCCTGATCACCAGTAATTTTCCTTAAATGTTGTAAAGGTAAGTTTCCCTATTAGGAAGCTGTGTGGGCCATAACAACTTGTAGTATGTTAAAAGTGTATCTTTAATAAAAAGACAGGCCAGGCACTTTGGCTCACACCTGTAATCCCAACACTTGGTCATGAGGTCAAGAGATCGAGACCATCCTGGCCAACATGGTGAAACCCCATCGCTACTAAAAATACAAAAATTAGCTGGACATGGTGGCGCGCCTGTAGTCCTAGCTACTCGGGAGGCTGAGACAGGAGAACCGCTTGAACCTGGGAGGTGGAGGTTTCAGTGAACCGAGATTGCGCCACTGCACTCCAGCCTGGTGACAGAGCGAGACTCTGTCTCCAAAAAAAAAGATAAAGTATTTCTTTAAAGATGTAAAACTGTCTCAGAATTTTCTCAGACAAGATTTCTACAAGGTAGAAGTCAATGTCTATAACATTAAGAAGATAGTGCCCCTTTAGAAAATGTCCCCTTGGTTCCCTAAGGAGAAAAAGTCCCTTAGGTTCCCTAAGGAGGAGGGCACACCAGAACAGCCACTTGACCAAGTTTTATACTTGCCCCTGTGACGTACTGATGATAGCGCAATAATATTCTTCATCCATTGAAGAAATATTTCATCACTTTGGGGCCGGGCATGGTGACTCACGCCTGTAATCCCAGCACTTTGGAGGTGGGTTGATCACCTGAGGTCAGTTCAAGACCAGCCTGGCCAACTTGTTCATCTCTACTAAATTACAAAAAATTAGCTGGGCATGGTGGCGGGTGCCTGTAATCCTAGCTACTCGGGAGGCTGAGGCAGGAGAATCGCTTGAACTGGGAGGCGGAGATTGCAGTGAACTGAGATTGCACCACTACACTACAGCCTGGGCAACAGAATGAGACTCCGTCACCACAAGAAAAGAAAAGAAAAAAATGTATCACTTTGGGTAAATAATCCCACACTTTTTACTTTTCAGATGTATCTTTGTGTAGGGGTGAGGACAGGTAGGGACTCTCAGTACTTACTGGTATCATCGGAAAGTCAGGAATAGGGACCTTTTTTTTTTTTTTTTTTAAGGAATAGGGATATTTTAAGAGGGCAGCCAGACAAACAGGTCAAACAAAAGGAGAGAATCCTCCATTATTTAGAGAATAGACTAGGGAAGGAAGCTCGAGTTGCCGTGTTATTGGAATAGCTTCTTCAGGAGAAACTGCCATCTGAAATAAAGTTTTGTGAAGGAAGTGTGAATGCCAGGACTTGTTCAGAAGAAGTGCCTCTTTCTGCATTAAGCTCATCACTAGAAATTCAGCTGAGGGGCATTGTGCAGCTGCAGCCATGCTGTCTGACAAACGGAACAACCTTAACGAGATGTTCAGCACTTCAGTGGAAGCATCTCTTCCAGCTATAGTTTAAAGCTCTTCTTGGTTCACCAGAAGGCCGGAATGCCGGAGGGATTAATG